>NW_025767603.1:0-429396 GCF_003918875.1 Haliotis rubra
AAGTTTAGTTTTACGTTGCACTCATCAATACACCCAATCATACAGTCACACATGCTCTCTCTTGTTTTAGACACTGAGACAATGTACAAACAACTGAACAAAAAGCAGAGTTTGCATATATATTTGAATATTAATAACTGACCCTACAAATAACATACTGTACTGAATCCAAGAGATAGATGTTCAGTGAAGGCAATTGATGTAACCAGGTGAACTTCAGCATGATACATCGTTAAAGGTCACATGCAACGTAAAACACAACTTTGCAGATTCTGATACCTTTCAGTATGGAGTTACCAAAACAAAGCGTCAAAAATGCTAATTCAACTTACAAAGTTGAAAAATAACGCGATGAAAAAGAACGCGCGAAATCGGAGTTCAAACGTTTCACTAATTTTCCCCATACTTTTCTGGGGAATACGGGTTTCAACAGCTGGGCTGCGCTCATAGCACGTGCGCAGTGAAATAGGTTCGCGCAACTTGGAAGTGGGCTGTCTGGTGAATACTCAGTGAAGGCTTTGGTGTGAGTTTTTTCATAATATTTTGTTGATATCTCACAGGCGCGAGCTTTTTGTATGTTATGACAGTAAATAAACTGTTTATATAATTTCATTTGTCTATTTCACCACACGTTCTTCTTACTTGCAAAAATGTTATACACAAAAAATGAGCATGTATTTACAAAACCCAACTTTCTATATATACACACACAATTAGCCGTGAAGGTGGCATCTGCTAATGAACCAGTCGTTACACTTGAGTGCACACCAACCCTCGCTTCTTGACTGGGTTCGGTATCCCGGCTGCTTCGTTCGAGGGGAGGTAAACCCAAGTACAAAATATTGCACTTTGATTAGCGATTATCGCTTATAATTTTGTTTATTCGCTTTTTTCATAATCAGCAAAATGCATATTATATGTCATGAAGAAGTGATAATTGTGTTTTAATTATGTTTGATTTTTTTGGTTGCATGTGACCTTTAACTATATTAACAAATGACCAAAATATAGACAAGACCTCTTTAACAATATCTTGTTTGGGCTGTTATGGAGAGTGTAAATACTAAAACAATAGTAAGCATTTCTGAATTGACAATATTCTATAAATTCCAACCACCTGCCAACTTAATCAGGTCGGGAGAACCGCAAAAGCGACCTATAATAGTTAGATCGAGCTATAGTAGTTCAAGCGAGCTATATGCCTATAGGTCGATCGAGCTATAATAGCACATATATATGGAAGAGGCCCTTTAACAACAACTTTCCGCTTTTCTGCGATCAGCATTGCTACACCGACTGGAATCGTCTTACCCATATGTGAAGCGACTTGCACCACAAACCCAGCGTTTGTGATATATGAGCTACTAAACTACCTAACCCTATGGACAGTTACACTTGAGAGACAATATAACACACCTGAAAACTGAAAATATACCCCAAAACTTGGAGTCCCACTTCGCGAACAGCTGAACTTGACGATTGCATGACTTCCGGTTTGGAAATAGTACTCGTTACCGCGCGTGTATTTTTGTTTTCCACTACCGTTAGACGAATAAACAAAAAACTATGCAAGCCCAGTGTGGGACACATTTATCCGTCGTAGCGAATTCTGAATCTGTTAGCGTATTGATCAATAAATAAGGTCTATCCTTGTTTTGTATCGCATCTGGATGTTTGTCGTGAAATTGTGTGTGTATTTAGATCGTATGGTCATTGCAACTCTTCGGAGAAGTACTTGTCATTTGGTCACATTCACTCATTCCATGCAATATATATATATATTTACCCTGGATTGGTAATCACCATAATGTGTAATGCACTTACATCAGGCTACATTCGTTGCATTTTACCCATTCACAATGGCATCCGAAGCCAAGGCAATAGTGTTCAACAAATTGAGTTCAGATAGTACTTATATTGAAGAACAACACATTCACAACATGTTCATAAATGTATTGAATGTGTATTCTTTCAATACGTACTATCTAAAGGGCCTCTTCCATATATGTGCTATTATAGCCTCGATCGACCCATAGGCATATAGCTCCGTTTGAACTACTATAGCTCGATCTCTTATCGATATAGCTTCGTTTTTATGGTTCTCCTCTCTTTGACCTGTTAATGATACACCTGACAAGAAAAGTAAAGTTACAGATGAAACAATTTACGATACAATTAACTTTGCATCAATATAAGTCTAACACACTGGATATGATCATGTAATTATTAACAACAGAGTAATACGAACGTAGCCCAATACACAGACCTATGTACCCTGCACACAGGCATATGCTTTGCACAAGTTGTTCAGGGAAGTCGTTCTGGCAACATGACAGCTGGTACGTATGAAGATATATTGAATGACAAAACATGATCGAAATCGCTAAATAAAGACATCTAAGCACATCCAATTTATTTTTAATGTATTTTCCTTGTAAAACCATATGGACTTGTGCCAACATGTGACACATATGGAGTAGAAAGTATCCTTCGGTGTGAGTTGGCAAGTCCTTATACCCAAGTAAAACAAAGACTCACCTTCGTCGGTAACATTGTCAACGAAATCTTCTGATCGCTAAAATCTGGCTCATATCTTCGTAGGCATGGTCATAATCGTTATCGTTTTGAGATTCTGATCTCCGTTTTCCCTCCATCTCTTCACTGTGCCTCGGCCGCCATCTTGAAAACCTCGTGGTCTTGCCGGCTTTGATTGCGCATGTCAGTAATACGAAAAATATTGTTTGTATGTGTATTGATATAAAAATATAAATATATTTTTAAATCTGAAAAACTATAATAAAAATTAAATAATGTCCATATTGAAGGTGTGTATGTCGAGTTTTTGTAACAATAAATGACAAAGGGAGGTAACTCGACTCAACATTGGCACTGACTACACAATGTCTTGTTTCAGTGGTCATGAGATCTCTATCCTGTTTGAAACATTTGATATAAAGCGTATGTTGTTTCAACCTATTCAGTCTCTTATAGGTTTACGTTTAGATTTTTTACCCCCATTTCTATTCTAAAACATCAAGACTGACCATGTGCACATTTTATTATAGACATTGAGATAGTGTATGTATTTTCTAACGGTTTGATGATATTTTACTACCGCAGTAGAGAAACAACAACAGCAGGTTTGGGGACACAACAAAATCAGATTACTGGCCACCCACCGATATCTGGGATAACATTAAACCGGTTCAGTTCAAACAGTGGAAATTCTGCTTTTAGAGAGTGTGATAAGTAGGAGTTTAGTTTTACGCCGCACTCCAGCTATCTGGCGGTCAATAGTAGGACCATTCATTCAGGGTTCATTCACATTGTACATGCTTCTTCATAAAAATCATCACCACCACCCCTAGCCATAACTTCATGAACGGTCCCTTTTAATTGCCTTAGATTTTCTCAGTGCCAGTGTTATGTACACTCTGCACGAACCCAGAGGACAGTCCTGATCTGCAGTCGCGTTCAACATTACCGATGTCAACCCGATGGTTTTACTGAGCCTACTGACACAACCGTTGCCAGGGTACAACTGAATACCGTTGCAGACAACGGCATGAGGTTGATAATGTTTGGACCGATAAGTAGTGGCACGTGACACGGTGGGACTAGTCGCTGGTGGTTAGAATGCAGTGGTTATTTTGTGCCCAGAAAAACAATTGATTCAACTGTTGTGGACATCAATGCCATATGTCTGTCATGACGAAATAATAGACGCATTTTAAACCAACGAACTGGAAGCGACAATTTACTTTAGTCATAAAGACGCCAAGAGGAGGATGAAGGTCACCGTTCATATTTTGTTTGAAAATTTAGAAAAGAAACAAGTTTAAATCTGTCAAAATGTTTGATGATTCAACTTTGTACACCACTTTCTCAGAATGACAAGCTAAGGAAAATCGTTCTCCTTGAGGCAGTGTTAAAACCCTGTGAACATCGATACAGTTACACATTTATCTCCACTAGTTAGTTTACTTCGTCAAAACGGAAAGCAAACGTCATCATTTTCCCCTCGAAACAATATGTGAAAAGCTGGACTTACTTTGTATACTTTAGCAAATTTGATCACATCTTTGTACAATAAGGGGGTCAATTTGATCACATCTTTGTACCATAAGGGGTCAATTTGATCACATCTTTGTGCAATAAGGGGTAAATTTGATCACATCTTTGTACAATAAGGGGTCAGTTTGATCACATCTTTGTATAATTTGGGTCAAAGTTGATGACATCTTTGTATTATTTGGGGGCAATTTTTATCATATTTTTGTAAAACGTTTGGGGCAAATGATATCACATATTTGGATAATTTGGGGGCAAACTTTATCACATCTTTGCATACACTAAACGCCAAAAGAAACGTTACCCTCCCTCCTGCCTTAGTGACGGGGGAACCTATTTTCAGCTGGCGCTCTGATGCGTGGACGTCCACTTCTTGGTCTGTCTACGATGAGCCCAGTCTGACTGAAGCATTGAATAAGTCTTATAACTGTGATGCGGTGGCATCCGAGGGGGTTGGCAACAGCATTATACGTCGACCCCATCTGTACCATCCCAATGACTCTTTCTGTCTCTTCATTTGTTAATCGTGGCATATTTCTCGTACTTGTGTATCATATCATATATTCTAGGCTCTCTTCATACCCTATAGAATCATTCTACATGTAAAATGGATGCAAATACTGCTTGAATATTGCTGCGTTTTGACGATTGATATTGCTATGTGTACACAGAAAATGGAAACATGTTACTTTGCAAGCAGAAATGTTAACAAAGATAATTTTGATGTTCCTATAAACACCTTTTCACAAAACCACCTTTTTCACAACTCAAATCAACAGGAAATGTTTTAAAAGACTGGCATCATAGGAATGGTTGTTTTACAATTTTACACACTCTACAATAGTTGTTTCTTGTTTTTAATAGTTGGAAAATGGTGACTTTAAATGGTTTATCTTAATCTCAGACAGAATTATATTTCAACCTTTCTTTGACATCTAAATCCCTAGTTTGGTTTATTTCGACATGGACGAAAATAGGACAATTTAACTCTTCTGAAAAGGATGCATTTCATCTTAATATGAATGCCTTTGGGATTTGTTTGTCGTGATTTGCATACAGCTGTTTTGTTATTAATAAGCTTTCTCGTAAATTAATATCTTCTAATATATCTTTGATAGTTTTTCAGTAATTCATAAAGGTAGAGGGTAACGTTCCTCTTGGCGTGTAGTGTATTTTGGGGGCAGATTTGATCACATCTTTGTATAAGTTTGGGACTGATTTGATCATATCTTTGTAAATTTTGGGGCAAATCATGATCACATCTTGTTATAATGTGGGGGCAAAACATCTAGGCAAGAAGGCAGGCATCCCCTTGGGCACCGATTGCGACCCTCGCTTTGATGATCTGTTTCGTTATGCATATGAATCGGAATTTATGCTCGGATAGGCAATGCAAAAACAACACAATTATGACGCTTCTAGTCTGCCTGGTCCAAACTCGATGAATAATGGGTAAAAACTGAAAAAACAAACATCATGTACAATTTGGATTACTAGTACTCCCACTATTACACACACACACACATCCATCATCCAGTTACATCCAACTAAGAATAGAAAACCAGCATTAATGACATCACGTTCAATGCGTGATCAATACTTATCGATAAACAATCATTTTGCAGTAGGGGAGGGAGGAAATCCAGGATGATCAGATGACATGGAAGTGTATGTTATCATGTGGAATATTGTGAATGTAAAGAAGCGCAGGTGTTGGCGGAGGGTGTGTGATCACCGGCGTGTGACCGGACGAGACTCAAGTTGATACTAGATGTAGCGGATACCTACGTTTAATAGGTCAGTTGTTTGTGTGTGGCTTCAATGCGCAGTCGACTCAAGTGGGATCACAGTGTACAGGCAGATAATGCAGGCTAATGTGAATTCATCGACAACAACAAATGGCGGATAAATATGTACCCGTAAACCCTCTGGTTTCATCGATTGGCTTATGAATAGATTCGAGGGTGCGGTCCAAGGTGAGAGTTATTTGCCGAACGAAGACGGACATGAATGCGGAAGTACTCAGACTGTGCGTGCTGTGATAACTCGTGAAATTTGAAAAATTAGAGCGACAATGGCAACTCTACCAGTGGACTTACCGAGAGTCAGAGGCCGTGTTAACCCACAAGGTCCTGCCAACCAAGACTGCCAGCCCGGTACTCATGTTCCTAAGACCGCTGGACCAATCGAAACAATTCCATGCCTATCGCTTCTGCCAAAGACCTCTCTCGATTCCCTTTCGACAAGAAATCCTCATTGACGAATCTAGAAGGGATTCATGGATTTAGGTGTTACCGAGAATTACCACAGGGGATTTAGTGGTAGGAGAGGGTTCTGGATTTAATGACTATGTTCATTTTTCACGTCGGACAGAATCGTCTTTATTCTGTCTGAGAATTTTTCTCAAGTCAAACTATGCCATGTACCAACTTCAGCTTGCCGTGCATTATTCCATTGACCACGACACAAACAAGATTGTGGCACTCCACTTCGATGAGTGTAGAGTGCCAAATCAGAGCTATTGACATTTCAGATCATTGACACAAAGTCTCACGGGTGGAAGGAAAGTTTTCTGGATTATTTGAAGAGAAACCCGGTAAGTCAGAAATACATATTATTCACCTATCATAAGTTTCTACAGATATTTCAAAAGGATGAATTAATTCCACAAATCTGAAAAACAGAAAATATGAATATATTAAAAAGTTAAACGATATAAATGTCAGTTTCAACTGAACATATGGACTGATTAACTGAAGAAATACTTGGGACCTGAATACAAGTCTGGGGTATTGAGGATTATTACGTACTTCTTCCTCATAATTCAGTTGTCCTGCTTCAAACACCTTCCAACAATAGCTCTATACACTATGGACTTAAACTACACAAAGAATGTGTGCGGTGCATATAACAACTGGTGTATACACATATTGCAATATATACATGTTCATCGGCTTTTGCTAGTGATGTGTGAATTGGGTTTTTTTCACTATTCAGCTTCTATTGATAATTTATGCTCACAAAATGGCGGAAATACTGTCGGCGTGACTTGTCAACTCACTCCTCCCTTAAATGTCAACGGAAACCAAATTTTGTGGTATATCTGCACTCTCCGACCGTCTCTCAGGTCTTATCGTTATATAGGCCCGAGAATGTTGCAGCTAAGTAAGACGTAAGGTGACTGATTAACATTTAGCACATTTGGATTCTTAATTACAAACTGGTTTATGTCATTTTTGTAAAGTTTAAGACTCCTTACATCGTATCAGAATTTTTTGGGTATTAATACTTACTTCTCCATTGACAATTGTCTGACGGCATTGACCCTTTCCCCAAACTGCTTTTCAAAGACCCATTGCTTCAATTTACATTTTTGTAAATCGGTCTCAGGATGTAAAATGTAAAAAATGTATGTACAAGACGTACCGCTAAACGTGTTAAGGATTGCTTCCACACATGTAACTTGGAAGAACAAGTTTCTGTGTTAACAGCGTTGGCGAACCCTCTGAAAAGCCGGTATCGTCTTTCATTAGGCCCATTTTGGAAGTGTATAAATGGAATAACCGTAGTCAAAGAAGAAACTGCGAAAAACGTGAAATGATACAAGCAGAAGCAACTCTGATAGTAAGAGATCTTCCAACATATTACCCAAGGTCGAGTTCATATTTTGAGACAGGGTGGAATCTCTTTCGAACAGATGTAAATCTAAAAACATTGTAAATATATACCAGTATCATGTATAATATATGTGCATATTATTTATATGACATGCCACCTAAGGTGTCAACAACTAATAGATATGATTTACAGGAAATCAGAGCAATATATATGTATATATATACAGCATGCGCGAAGGCTACACGCCGAAAACACTCATTCATTCCTTCTTTTTATCAAACTTTAGAGATTTGATAACCCCAACTGGACAAGTACAGCACCTTAGTTCACTTTTTAAAACTGATGATCCAAAGAACTATTAGTTCTTAACCAACAATGAAGCAGTTTACTTACCGCCTGGGACAATCTTGTAGATCTTATCCAAGAAAACCATCTGATACTTTGTCCCCTTCTGTTGTTTGAATTCCATGTGAAAACAATATGCACTACATTCTTGAGAAGGCCCCAAATACGCTCTTCCCAGAAACATCATGTCCATCAACACTGGCTGCCCCCCTCACTCTCTATCTCTCTCTATTTAATATGTATTTATAGAGAGCATTTAAGTGTTCTTGTAAAATGCAGGTATACATGTTTACTTATGCATTGAGTTCCTGTGTGTATTGATGTGGATAATATAAATAATAATGACTTCATATATATATGTATTGTACGTATATTTATGTTCTTTTTTCAACTCGTGTTTCGGTTTTCATATGATGATTTTTTATGTGTAAAGTCATTTCCGACAATCTTAAAGCAACAATGGTAAATGTCTGTCCATTATGTATTTGGGGGAGACCACCTAAGTTGGGCATCTATTGAACAACCCCACTGACCTTATATATAAATAAAATATAATATGTAATAACAAGCCTCACTGTAGAATCAAATACCAGGCAATATTAAAATTGGAAGAAAGAAAGAAATGTGTTGAACTACCTGATGTGATGGAGTTTGAGCAGCTGGATGTCTCAAAGGTATTTCACTGAACGTTCTATCAACCACATACTCGTTATTAGCTAAACTGGAGGGTTGATGACATACAGTTGTATTTATTAGGAACCCTAGATAACGTTTAGCAACATATTAACTTACTATAAAGTTCACATTCACCTCTACTCAGCTTACAACAACGATTGTTTCCTTATAGTTTATGAAGATATTCTCACATACCTGTGGAGGTCTACACAATTGATACCGTTCTATGATATTGGCAAGGTATTAAATCCACGTGTTCAGAGGAAATTGGATATGTCTACATCGTGACATGCTGTTGCGAAATACCGACACTTTAGATCAGATGTGCTGATTTGATAAAGCGTAACCATTTTCACGTGACACACCTGTCATGACAAAGGGGTTCACGCGTACTATGCTCCTGAACCAGGAAGTGATCGGGTTGTGGCCCTCCACGAATTTTCCTTGTTTATGGGCGGATCCAGGGGAAGGTATGTCCTGAAAGTTTATTAAATGACCATTGAAACTCTCAAAACGAGGTGAAAATGAACTGTGCCTCCCACCCCTTCTCAAAATCTATACCCACCCTTATTGTCTGTCACCTTGCATCCTTGACTAGCATATCGATATAACTGGGGGCTGTTTTCTTATCACCTGTGTAAACACGACAGCGCTATTATTATTAGCGGTAGTTTATTTCCGGTAAATCAGGCCACTGGCCCATTTTACAGTTAATGTGTTGACAAAGATGTTGATGTTGCGCAACCAGTGCACGTATCAATATTTGAAACAATACGTAAAAAAGACAACACCAACATGTGGAGTAATGGCCTTTATCCACATGTATTGTGGCGTCAACCCCAACATGTGGAGTAATGGCCTTTATCCCATATGTATTGTCGCGTCAACCCCAACATGTGGAGTAATGGCCTTTATCCCATATGTATTGTCGCGTCAAGCCCAACATGTGGAGTAATGGCCTTTATCCCACATGTATTCAGTGTCCCATCAACCCCAACATGTGGAGTAATGGCCTTTATCCCACATGTATTCTCGCGTCAACCCCAACATTTGGAGTAATGGCCTTTAACCCATGTGTATTGTCGCGTCAACTGCAACATGTGGAGTAATGGCCTTTATCCACGTGTATTATCGTGTCAACCCCAACATGTGGAGTAATGGCCTTTATACCCAAGTGTATTGTCGTGTCAACTGCAACATGTGGAGTAATGGCCTTTATCCACGTGTATTATCGTGTCAACCCCAACATGTGGAGTAATGGCCTTTATCCACGTGTATTGTCGCGTCAACCCCAACATGTGGAGTAATGGCCTTTATCCCCAACCCCAACATGTGGAGTAATGGCCTTTACGCACATGTATTGTCCCGTCAATCCCGGCATGTGGAGTAATGGCCTTTATCCCACATGTATTACCGTGTCAACCCCAACATGTGGAGTAATGGCCTTTATCCACTTGTATTGTCGCGTCAACCCCAACATGTGGAGTAATGGCCTTTATCCCCAACCCCAACATGTGGAGTAATGGCCTTTACGCACATGTATTGTCGCGTCAACCCCAACATGTGGAGTAATGGCCTTTATCCCACATGTATTCAGTGTCCCGTCAACCCCAACATGTGGAGTAATGGCCTTTATCCCACATGTATTGTCGCGTCAACCCCAACATGTGGAGTAATGGCCTTTATCCCATATGTATTGTCGCGTCAACCCCAACATGTGGAGTAATGGCCTTTATCCATGTATTGTCGCGTCAACCCCAACATGTGGAGTAATGGCCTTTATCCCATATGTATTGTCGCGTCAACCCCAACATGTGGAGTAATGGCCTTTATCCCATATGTATTGTCGCGTCAACCCCAACATGTGGAGTAATGGCCTTTATCCCACATGTATTATCGCCTTCGTCCCCCCCAACATGTGGAGTAATGGCCTTTATCCCACGTGTATTGTCGCGTCAACCCCAACATGTGGAGTAATGGCCTTTATCCACGTGTATGTATTGTCGTCAACCCCAACATGTGTGGAGTAATGGCCTTTATCCACATGTAAGCCCCAACATGTGGAGTAATGGCCTTTATCCCACATGTATTGTTCCGTCAACCCAACATGTGGAGTAATGGCCTTTATCCACATGTATTGTCACGTTATCCCACACATGTATGTATGGCCTGTCAACCCCAACATGTGGAGTAATGGCCTTTATCCATATGTATTGTCGCGTCAACCCCAACATGTGGAGTAATGGCCTTTATATTGTTGTCGCCAACCCCAACATGTGGAGTAATGGCCTTTAGTATGGCGTCAAATATCCAATATGTATGTATGTATTGTGCGTCAACCCCAACATGTGGAGTAATGGCCTTTATCCACATGTATTGTATTGTCAAACCCCCAACATGTGGAGTAATGGCCTTTATCCCATATGTATTGTCGCGTCAACTGCAACATGTGGAGTAATGGCCTTTATCCCGTCCCATGTATTGTTGCGTCAACCCCAACATGTGGAGTAATGGCCTTTATCCCATATGTATTGTCGCGTCAACCCCAACATGTGGAGTAATGGCCTTTATCCCATATGTATTGTCCGTCAACCCCAACATGTGGAGTAATGGCCTTTATCCCATATGTATTGTCGCGTCAACCCCAACATGTGGAGTAATGGCCTTTATCCCATATGTATTGTTTACGCACATGCGTCAACCCCAACATGTGGAGTAATGGCCTTTATCCCATATGTCGCGTCAACCCCAACATGTGGAGTAATGGCCTTTATCCCATATGTATTGTCGCGTCAACCCCAACATGTGGAGTAATGGCCTTTATCCCATATGTATTGTCGCGTCAACCCCAACATGTGGAGTAATGGCCTTTATCCCATATGTATTGTCGTCAACCCCAACATGTGGAGTAATGGCCTTTATCAACGTCAACAACATGTGGAGTAATGGCCTTTATCCCATATGTCAATTGTAATGGCCTTTATCCCATATGTATTGTCGTCACCCCAACATGTGGAGTAATGGCCTTTATCCCACATGTATTGTCACGTCAACCCCAACATATGGAGTAATGGCCTTTTTCCCCAACCCCAACATGTGGAGTAATGGCCTTTATCCCACGTGTATTCTCGCGTCAACCCCAACATGTGGAGTAATGGCCTTTATCCCACAAGTATTGTTGCGCCAACCCCAACATGTGGAGTAATGGCCTTTATCCCACATGTATTGTCACGTCAAGCCCAACATGTGGAGTAATGGCCTTTATCCCACATGTATTTCGCGTCAACCCCAACATGTGGAGTAATGGCCTTTATCCCACAAGTATTGTCGCGGCAACCCCACCATGTGGAGTAATAGCCTTTTTCCCACGTATATTGTCGTGTCAACACAAACACTTGAAATAGAGGCCTTCAGGCCACGTTATTCACATATCAACACCGACACATTGAATAATGGCCTTCAGACCACGAGTATTGACAAGTTTACCCCGACAAATGTAGAAATGGCCTTCTCGGCACGTGTATAATCCAGGCTCACCCCTCTCCACCTGACTGTCTAACCGCCAAAATGTTCACAGAAGTGAGGGGCCAAAGTGCTGCATACCTAATCCACCACGATGTCTGGTCACATGACAGGAAGAGAGTGGTGTGATCGTCTACTGGTTAAAGTCGGTGAGTGTTGCTTTAGCCCCGATGATTTCACAGTATTCAACAGTAATTATCATGGCATGTCATGTCAATATGGGAGGAAAGTTATGCAGGTCCAAGTTGCTGAAATCATTCCATGCATAGCGAAACTACATTATTCCATCAATATTGCTGAACACGATGTAAAATCATACCAACTCACGTTGGTTTCACAGATGTAAGAGCAGGGGTAGTTGAAGAAAAACACATTTAAGACACACCTTCAAGACAATATCATTTTATGGTTATAAATCGGAATTATTTTACATTGTAAACAATGGATATCATTCATTAAGAACCTATTATAACCATGATGGCGTCTCGGCTTTGCAAGAGGGAAGTGGCGTATTATTGCACCTGATACTATGACAAAGTAGACAAAGGATATTTTATAGGATGCAAATTGTTCATAAACAGAGAATGTTGGGCACAGGTAGTTCCCCATAAGTCCTTGTAAACTAGTCCTTCATTGGAAAAGAATTGAAAATCACCTTGAGTTCCAGTGAGATTACTCTACGTTTACATTGACAGCATCACTTCCGGTTGAACCATAGTTAATTTGTGGAGACAGAAGGGGGTCGTCAATTGCAAGCTTGCGATATACCGACGATGACTTTCGACGTCGCTTGATAAGAACGATGATGAGGGTGGAGATGACGACACACCCGAGAGTAGCAGCCACAGCGATTCCAGCTGCTGCCCCAGCAGACATAGCACTTCCGGTAGACGACGAAGTGGCCTCACCGCCCTGTGCATTGATGAACTGCATTGCCTCTTGATTTTTACGCCAAGTCAGGGTCAAGGGGTCAAACACCACCTGATTGTCAGTGCTTGGGAGCAACAGAGGAGCAGACTGGAATGGCGGCCGACGGATTTTGGGAAGTCCAACTTCTGACAAGGAACCCGCCTTCAGGCAATAGTTGATCTCACAGCCTTGATCGACGTAGGCCAGATGTTGACTGTAGCCTTTAGGACAGTGCTTGGGCCAGCTTTTGGATTTTTGGAAGAACGAGTGCAGTGATGGCAAGGCCGAGTTCTTGTTACCCTCAGGTTTAGGGGTCATAGCAAGGGGGTTACCAGTTGTACAGCTGATGAAACCTCCGAATGGCATGGAATACTTCATAGCCAGCTCGTAGTCATCACTGATACAGATGTGGAGGTCCTTCCCCAGGGTGCGAGTGTAGAAGTTGACAGGGCAAGTCTTTCCTTGAGTGAGAGGATTGTTAAGCTGTGACGTGTACAGGCCTCCGAAGAGGTAACCAGTCTCCTGAGACACCGGACCCGTAGCTGCGCACCAATGCATGATGTAGGTTGCCTCGCTGTGGTAATAGTTGTCGTGGCAACACTTGAAGAACAGCCAGCAGGAGTGACAAGAGTGGACCGACTTCGAGTCGGACAGGCGTCCTGTGTGCAGTTCTACTGGTTCATACCCATCTGGACAGGTATGTCCTCCTGTCTTAGGGTTCACTTGGTCGAGGCCAGAACAGAGGTCGCCGTTGTTTGATCCTGAGGACATACTACAGGTTTGAAAAACTCCACCAAATGTCAGATTAGTGTAGGGACTTTTACACGTTCCGTCATCCAGGTTGGCGGCAGGGCTGAAGTTAGGCGAGTCCAGTTCAGTACATCCCCTGTATGTGTTAAACTCATAGTAATGCAGAATTGTCTCCTGAACAAGGTTCTGAAGTTGATAAAGGATGGAGTTGGGAAGCTCGGGGAGAGAGGCAGAGTTGATAAGGAAGAAGAGGGGGTCTCCAGACCTATCCACGGCCACCAGTTCATAGTCAACCTCGTTAGTCCAGTCGTTGGCTGTGAAGTTGGAGGCCTTGAACATAGGACCTCCTAGAGTATCGATCTGAGAGGAGGATCTGTGCTGTTCATATGCTGTCTTCACTTCATTGGACGTAGAAGAATGATAAGAAACACCGAAACTGAAAATCCCAAAAAAAGAAGCACTCGCTCCAGTCGTTATTTGACTCTTTGAGAATTTCCTGCTGTTCACAAATTCCGCAGACACCTGGTCCTCCTGCACCAAGGCGGCACCGGCATCTACATTGGTGATGACGTGTGTACCGAAGTCCCGCACAAGAAGTTCACTGTCATAGCGTGCTTGGTCCGTCTTGTTCAGTTGCAGACTTCCCGCGATACTGAGCAGACGAGACTTGAACGTGGGATGAAGAGCGGCGTCGGGCTGCAGCTTGGCTGAGTAGCGAACGTATCTCAGTTGGACTCGGGTTGTGTAGGACCTATCACCTATCTGTTTGGACTTCACATTCTCATAGCCCGAAGAAAATGTACCACTGACTTTCACCGAGTCAAAATGAAGACCCGCGTCGATATTTACACCGTGAGCCGTGGTACTGGTATAGTTGGACCAGTGAGAGATTAGTTCAGCATAAACGTTCAGCTTACTTGCCTTCAAAGGGATGGTGTTGACTGTATCAGGGATGAGGTAACGGCCGTCTTCAGTTGTCCGACACCTGGAGTAGTTGTAGACGACAACGAGGCCGGAGTCCACGTTCCGCAGGTTGTCCCAGCCTTGACCAGGCAGAACCTCAAAACGCTCAAGTTTTTGGTTATCTCTGTAACACGCTCGAACGTCACCGATGGGAAACTCAGGTTTGTTTCCAGAGTCAAGCACTTCACCCCCTAATATACTGGCCACACCACTGACTACGAGGACGAAGCTCAACATGTCGACTGTCGATCTCAACACCCTCTCTCGTTGTGATTTACTTCCTCATTTCACCGCATATTTGATCATATCCACTCGTCACGTGCTTCGACAGCGTCACGGAAAACCCGTTTTAACTGTACTTTCTGTTTGACAGTCAAGTTCCAACTAACAGCTTTCAAGGAATTATGAGAGCATTGTGAATAGAATAATTACGTCGCGCTTAAAACAGCGAGAACACTATATAGTGAAGTATCTTACCGCATGGAACCTTACCCCAAACGTTCTAGAATTTGTACATTACTTAAACTTGTAATTGAAACTATAACGCTTCATCATGAAATATTTTCACCCGTGACAACGTCCTCGTATGTAAGTGTAACTATGTTGATAGCGAGGAGCGTGTCAGGGAGACATGGGGAATCCCCAAGGACAGCCTCAATAGGGGGAAGTGACGCCACTGTCACCGCGACGCTTGTGCGTTATGTAAACAACCTGTGGCGGATAGAGAGTATGTTGACAGGGTCAGTCACTGGTAGTGTCCAGTATGATAGAATGGGAATGTGTCCAGTATGATGGAATGGGAAACCTATGGCGAATACATCACAGAGAGAGAGTGTGTGTGTGTATGTGTGTGGCAGAGAGTGAGAGACAGGCAGACAGAGAGAGAGTGTGTGTGTATGTGTGAGGGAGAGAGACAGACAGAAAGACAGAGATGGAGAAAGAAAGAGACAGAGGGAGTGTGTGTGTATGTGTGAGGGAGAGAGAGAGAGACAGAGATGGAGAAAGAAAGATACAGAGAGAGTGAGATGGAGAAAGATATGGAGAAAGAGAGAGACAGAGAGAATCACTGTCGATGATAAAATTCTATTAAGTCGTATTCTCATCATGGTCGCCTATTTCTAAGAGGAGAACTTGTCCAGGGTTAAGTTTGATCAAATCACCCAGCTTTTCTTTTCGCATTCAATAAACCATATCATGTAAACAATGCCTACAGTTGTGGTAAGGAACCACATGGAAAGATGCCTATTTGTTTAACAGGTTCCAGCCACTTAGGTACAACTTCCAGCTCAACAGAGCCCCGTTCCTCAAAGCGATCATAGCGCTAAGATGATCGTAACTCTCATACTTTAACATGGGCTTACGACTGTCGTAGAGCAACTTAAGATGAGGAACGGGGCCCTGGACAGTGACTACAGGTTTAAATGTTCGATGGGATATTTACGTGGAGGGGGTGTCATACATGAATATTCGGGTTAGAATTGGTCTTCAGCAACCCATGCTTGTCGTAAGAGGCGACAAACGGGATCGGATAGTCAGGCTCACTGACCCACTTGCGTAGATCGATTCTCATTATGTTGATCACTGGATTGTCTGGTGCAGACTCGATTATTTGCAGACTGCCGCCATATAGCTGTTAAACAACAAACACACAAACAGATTAGCTACCATGACACCACGAGTAGAATGAGTATCCATGTTAAAACTACTGGTATTGTAGTAGACTGGCGTATTAAACCTGCATTAGTCTTCAACGATACTACAACCAGCAACATCCACACTCATGTGCATGGACGCTGATCTCAGCGCAATAACTTTGAGTCCATCATTATACCCCATTTTACCCCACCTCGCCTCACCTCGCCTTACCTCGCCTCACCTCACCTCACCTTCCTCCACCTCCAGTATGATGGAATAGGAATGCGTCCGGTATGAAGGAATGGGAATGTGCCCAGTATGATGGAATGGGAATGTGTCCAGTATGATGGAACAGGAATGCGTCCGGTATGAAGGAATGGGAATGTGCCCAGTATGATGGAATGGGAATGTGCCCAGTATGATGGAATGGGAATGTGTTCAGTATGATAGAATAGGAATGTGTCTGGTATAAAGGAATAGGAATGTGTTCAGTATGATGGAATAGGAATGCGTCCGGTATGATGGAATGGGAATGTGCCCAGTATGATGGAATGGGAATGTGTCCAGTGTGATTAAATAGGAATGCGTCCGGTATGAAAGAATGGGAATGTGCACAGTATGATGGAATGGGAATGTGCCCAGTATGAAGGAATGGGACTGTGTTCAGTATGATGGAATAGGAATGCGTCCGGTATGAAGGAATGGGAATGTGCCCAGTATGATGGAATGGGAATGTGCCCAGTATGATGGAATGGGAATGTGTTCAGTATGATGGAATAGGAATGTGTCTGGTATAAAGGAATAGGAATGTGTTCAGTATGATGGAATAGGAATGCGTCCGGTATGATGGAATGGGAATGTGCACAGTATGATGGAATGAAAAGGTGCCCAGTATGATGGAATGGGAATCTGTCGAGTATTATGGAATGGGAATGTGCCCAGTATGATGGGATGGGAATGTTTTTCAGTATGATGGAATAGGAATGTGTCTGTTATAAAGGAATAAGAATGTGCCAGTATGATGGAATGGGAATGTGCCCAGTATGATGGAATAGGAATGCGTCTGGTATGATGGAATGGGAATGTGCCCAGTATGATGGAATGGGAATGTGTTCAGTATGATGGAATAGGAATGTGTCTGGTATAAAGGAATAAGAATGTGCCCAGTATGATGGAATGGGAATGTGTCCAGTATTTTGGAATGGGAATGTGCCCAGCATGATGGGATGAGAATGTGTCCAGTATGATGGAATAGGAATGTGTCCAGTATGATGGAATGGGAATGTGCCCAGTATGATGGAATGGGAAAGTGTCTAGTATAAAGGAATAGGAATGTGTCCGGTATGATGGAATAGGAATGTGCCCAGTATGATGGAATGGGAATGTGTCCAGTATGATTGAATGGGAATGTGCCCAGTATGATGGAATGGGAATGTGCCAAGTATGATGGAATGGGAATGTGTCCAGTATGATGGAATGGGAATGTGTCCAGTGTAATGGAATGGGAAAGTGGCTGGTATAAAAGAATAGGAATGTGCCCAGTATGATGGAATGGAATGTGTCCAGTATTTAGGAATGGGAATGTGTCCAGTATGATGGAACAGGAATGTGTCCAGTATTAAGGAATGGGAATGTGTCTGGTATAAAGGAATGGGAATGTGCCCAGTATGATGGAATTTGAATGTGTCCGGTAAAATGAAATGGGAATGTGTCCGATATGATGAAATGAGGATATGTCCGGTATGATGGAATAGGAATGTGTCCAATATGATGGAATAGGAATGCGTCCGGTATGATTGAATGGGAATGTCTATTTACACGGGGCACATGTAGAGGCAGTCGTTACTTTTATACATGCGGGTCTCCGAATGCTGTCCGCCGAAATTACTGTTGAAACAACACTATAGCATAACCCGGTGTGTAGTGTGTTAGTTACTAATCGCCCACGACGTCAGATTTCACGGGTACGATACGCCCGTCTCATTTGTAGATTCATAATTTGTGCAAATATTATTCAAAACAAACACGAATTGGTGCAGGAAACAACATTTGTCAACAGCCTTGTACATAGCAGCCAAGATGTGAGAGTTGTCACTCACGTAAAGTCAGGTGACGCTTTATGCTTTCGGGATGCGTGACTTTTATACAGGCGAGACATCGTCAGTATATTCTAAAATGTTACCAAAAATTAGAAAAACTGCGCCAAACTTTTTTGGGGGGGTTCTTTTGTTTGTTTGTTTGTTTCAAGTAATCTTCTTCCATTTTTTTTACATTTTTTTTTATTGTTCCCAATGTGATGAGTACAAAAATATGATGAGTACAAGCATATAGAGGAATATGTGTACATAGCAGCTAGTGGGCTCAATAGAGATAGAGTACATTAATTACATTAATATCAAGATCAGTAATATGTTTTGGTTAAATAGTCATTGAGGTTTAAATTCAGGGATGAGAGGAAACCATTTTGGCTAAAAAGCTTTCATCATTATTATTTCTTCTGGCGATGAATGCTTCAGTGGTAAATATGTCTTTCAATATCCTTAAGTAATTATCAACTTTTGGAATTGTTTTTTTCAAAGAGCAAGTGTAAATATACCTCTTAGCAGATACGATTATGTGATTCAGTAATGGGTTCTTACCTAAAAAGCCAAACCAGATCAAAGATTTTGTCAAATTAAGAGTTTGGATACGTTTCGTAATCCACTGCGCCAAACGTTAGTGTTGTATATCTTTGTATGTAAACATTTCAGTTGTTGAAAGTTTAAAGGAGGAGCTCCTTTGTTAATCTCGGATCTAATCTCTGTACAATGTTTATGTTTATAGTGGATACAACATCGCAACAAAGGACAAACAAGGTCATAACACCCTGTGGACATTGTCATGTAAATATTATTCAACATGTGGAAAACTATATTGCCTGAATCCATAAGAATAAGGACATCGACCTCGTCAGCAAACATGTATCGACACGTCAACACCTGCATGTGGAGTAATGGCCTTTATCCCACATGCATTCAGTGTCGTGTCGACCCCAACATGTGGAGTAATGGCCTTTATCCCACATGTATTGTTGCGTCAACCCCAACATGTGGAGTAATGGCCTTTATCCCACATGTATTGTCGCGTCAACCCCAACATGTGGAGTAATGGCCTTTATCCTACGTGTATTGTCGCGTCAACCCCAACATGTGGAGTAATGGCCTTTATCCCACGTGTATTGTCGCGTCAACCCCAACATGTGGAGTAATGGCCTTTATCCCACATGTATTCAGTGTCCCGTCAACCCCAACATGTGGAGTAATGGCCTTTATCCCACATGTATTCAGTGTCCCGTCAACCCCAATATGAGGAGTAATAGCCTTTATCCCACGTGTATTGTCGCGGCAAGCCCAACATGTGAAGTAATGGCCTTTATCCCACATGTATTGTCGCGTCAACCCCAACATGTGGAGTAATGGCCTTTATTCCACGTGTATTGTCGCGTCAACCCCAACATGTGGAGTAATGGCCTTTATCCCACGTGTATTGTCGCGTCAACCCCAACATGTGGAGTAATGGCCTTTATTCCACGTGTATTGTCGCGTCAACCCCAACATGTGGAGTAATGGCCTTTATCCCACGTGTATTCAGTGTCCCGTCAACCCCAACATGTGGATTAATAGCCTTTATCCCACGTATATTGTCGTGTCAACGCAAACGCTTGGGGTATAGGCCTTCAGGCCACGTGTATTCACATATCAACACCGATACATTGAGTAATGGCCTTCAGACCACGAGTATTGACACGTTTACCCCGACAAATGTACTTGTAGTAATGGCCTTCTCGGCACGTGTATAATCTAGGTTCACCCCTCTCCACCTGACTGTCTATCCGCCAAAATGTTCACAGAAGTGAGGGGCTAAAGTGCTGCATACCTAATCTACCAACATCTCTGGTCACATGACAGGAAGAGAGTGGTGTGATCGTCTATTGGTTAAAGGCGGTGAGTGTTGCTTTAGCCCCGATGATTTCACAGTATTCAACAGTAATTATCATGGCGTGTCATGTCAATATGGGAGGAAAGTTATGCAGGTCCAATTTGCTGAAATCATTCCATCTATAGCGAAACTACATTATTCCATCCATATTGCTGAACACGATGTAAAATCATACCAAATCACGTTGGTTTCACAGATGTAAGGGCAGGGGTCGTTGAAGAAAAACACATTTAAGACACACCTTCAAGACAATATCATTTTATGGTTATAAATCGGAATTATTTTACATTGTAAACAATGGATATCATTCATTAAGAACCTATTATAACCATGATGGCGTCTCGGCTTTGCAAGAGGGAAGTGGTGTATTATTGTACCTGATACTATGACAAAGTAGACAAAGGATATTGTATAGGATGCAAATTGTTCACAAACAGAGAATCAGCATTAGATGTAGACACGTTGTATTGGACACAGGTAGTTCCCCATAAGTCCTTGTAAACTAGTCCTTCATTGGAAAAGAATTGAAAATCACCTTGAGTTCCAGTGAGATTACTCTACGTTTACATTGACAGCATCACTTCCGGTTGAACCATAGTTACTTTGTGGAGACAGAAGGGGGTCGTCAATTGCAAGCTTGCGATATACCGACGATGACTTTCGACGTCGCTTGATAAGAACGATGATGAGGGTGGAGATGACGACACACGCGAGAGTAGCAGCCACAGCGATTCCAGCTGCTGCCCCAGCAGACATAGCACTTCCGGTAGACGACGAAGTGGCCTCACCGCCCTGTGCATTGATGAACTGCATTGCTTCTTGATTTTTACGCCAAGTCAGGGTCAAGGGGTCGAACACCACCTGATTGTCAGTGCTTGGGAGCAACAGCGGAGCAGACTGGAATGGCGGCCGACGGATTTTGGGAAGTCCAACTTCTGACAAGGAACCCGCCTTCAGGCAATAGTTGATCTCACAGCCTTGATCGACGTAGGCCAGATGTTGACTGTAGCCTTTGGGACAGTGCTTAGGCCAGCTTTTGGATTTTTGGAAGAATGAGTGCAGTGATGGCAAGGCCGAGTTCTTGTTACCCTCAGGTTTAGGGGTCATAGCAAGGGGGTTACCAGTTGTACAGCTGATGAAACCTCCGAATGGCATGGAATACTTCATAGCCAGCTCGTAGTCATCACTGATACAGATGTGGAGGTCCTTCCCCAGGGTGCGAGTGTAGAAGTTGACAGGGCAAGTCTTTCCTTGAGTGAGAGGATTGTTAAGCTGTGACGTGTACAGGCCTCCGAAGAGGTAACCAGACTCTTGAGACACCGGTCCCGTAGCTGCGCACCAATGCATGATGTAGGTTGCTTCGCTGTGGTAATAGTTGTCGTGGCAACACTTGAAGAACAGCCAGCAGGAGTGACAAGAGTGGACCGACTTTCGAGTCGGACAGGCGTCCTGTGTGCAGTTCTACTGGTTCATACCCATCTGGACAGGTATGTCCTCCTGTCTTAGGGTTCACTTGGTCGAGGCCAGAACAGAGGTCGCCGTTGTTTGATCCTGAGGACATACTACAGGTTTGAAAAACTCCACCAAATGTCAGATTAGTGTAGGGACTTTTACACGTTCCGTCATCCAGGTTGGCGGCAGGGCTGAAGTTAGGCGAGTCCAGTTCAGTACATCCCCTGTATGTGTTAAACTCATAGTAATGCAGAATTGTCTCCTGAACAAGGTTCTGAAGTTGATAAAGGATGGAGTTGGGCAATTCGGGGAGTGAGACAGAGTTGATAAGGAAGAAGAGGGGGTCTCCAGACCTATCCACGGCCACCAGTTCATGGTCAACCTCGTCGGTCCAGTCGTTGGCTGTGAAGTTGGAGGCCTTGAACATAGGACCTCCTAGAGTATCGATCTGAGAGGAGGATCTGTGCTGTTCATATGCTGTCTTCACTTCCTTCGACGTAGAAGAATGATAAGAAACGTCGATACTGAAAATCCCAAACAACGATGCACTCGCTCCAGCCGTTATTTGACTCTTTGAGAATTTCCTGCTGTTCACAAATTCCGCAGACACCTGGTCCTCCTGCACCAAGGCGGCACCGGCATCTACATTGGTGACGACGTGTGTACCGAAGTCCCGCACAAGAAGTTCACTGTCATAGCGTGCTTGGTCCGTCTTGTTCAGTTGCAGACTTCCCGCGATACTGAGCAGACGAGACTTGAACGTGGGATGAAGAGCGGCGTCGGGCTGCAGCTTGGCTGTGTAGCGAACGTACCTCAGTTGGACTCGAGTTGTGTAGGACCTATCACCTATCTGTTTGGACTTCACATTTTCAAAGCCGGAAGAAAATTTACCACTGACTTTCACCGAGTCATAACTAAGGCCCGCATCGACGTTTACACCGTGAGCCGTGGTACTGGTATAGTTGGACCAGTGAGAGATTAGTTCAGCATAAACGTTCAGCTTACTTGCCTTCAAAGGGATGGTGTTGACTGTATCAGGGATGAGGTAACGGCCGTCTTCAGTTGTCCGACACCTGGAGTAGTTGTAGACGACGACGAGGCCGGAGTCCACGTTCCGCAGGTTGTCCCAGCCTTGACCAGGCAGAACCTCAAAACGCTCAAGTTTTTGTTATCTCTGTAACACGCTCGAACGTCACCTATGGGAAACTCAGGTTTGTTTCCAGAGTCAAGCACTTCGCCCCCTAATACACTGGCCACACCACTGACGACGAGGACGAAGCTCAACATGTCGACTGTCCACCTCGCCAACCGCCCTCTGAGTGATTTATTTCCTTACAGATCACATGATATGACATCGTCACTGAAATGCTTCCTGTTCCCACAATAGTAATGCGATTTGATCGTAGTTTCTATCAATAATACAAATATTACAAACTATTTATATCGCTGCCGTTATTATTTACAGATTAGAATATACGAATGCAGCAGAGGGGGTTCGGGTGATCCTGGCACATTCGGGCTGATGGGGCTCATCATCAGCTCAGGGCCTATGCCAAACACGCAGCCCAAACCTCTATCAGCTTTCTGCATTATCCAGAGTGCCAGTAGGCTGTGTTCTTGGCAGCAGACTCCGGTACACTCCCAAAGTCAGACAAGGCTAAAGCACCAATAACTATACGGAGTCGAACAACTTGGTACTTCGGATACAAGTGTGACATTTAATCAGCGATGTCCACATATCTTGTCAGTCACATTTTTGCCATAACGGACAGAAAAGTCACTGATATTCAAATAAGTTCATTGGGTTTATAATCGATGAAAAACATTTAAAAATAATTTAACACCATGTTTTAACACATTACAGAATGTATAAAGATCTAACACCATGTTTTAACACATTACAGAATGTATAAAGATCTAACACCATGTTTTAACACATTACAGAACGTATAAACATCAGACACCATGTTTTAACACATTACAGAATGTATAAACATCTGACACCATGTTTTAACACATTACAGAATGTATAAACATCTGACACCATGTTTTAACACATTACAGAATGTATAAACATCTGACACCATTTTTTAACACATTACAGAATGTATAAACATCTGACACCATTTTTTAACATATTACAGAATGTATAAACATCAGAGACAATGTTTTAACACATTACAGAACGTATAAACATCAGACACCATGTTTTAACATATTACAGAATGTATAAACATCTGACACCATGTTTTAACACATTACAGAATGTATAAACATCTGACACCATGTTTTAACACATTACAGAATGTATAAACATCAACACCATGTTTTAACACATTACAGAATGTATAAACATCTGACACCATGTTTTAACACATTACAGAATGTATAAACATCAACACCATGTTTTAACACATTACAGAATGTATAAACATCTGACACCATGTTTTAACACATTACAGAATGTATTAACATCTGACACCATGTTTTAACACATTACAGAATGTATAAACATCTGACACCATGTTTTAACACATTACAGAATGTATAAACATCTAACACCATGTTTTAACACATTACAGAATGTATAAACATCTGACACCATGTTTTAACATATTACAGAATGTATAAACATCTGACACCATGACACATTACATGTTTTAACACATTACAGAATGTATAAACATCTGACACCATGTTTTAACACATTACAGAATGTATAAACATCTAACACCATGTTTTAACACATTACAGAATGTATAAACATCTGACACCATGTTTTAACATATTACAGAATGTATAAACATCTGACACCATGTTTTAACATATTACAGAATGTATAAACATCTGACACCATGTTTTAACACATTACAGAATGTATAAACATCTGACACCATGTTTTAACACATTACAGAATGTATAAACATCTGACACCATGTTTTAACACATTACAGAATGTATAAACATCTGACACCATGTTTTAACATATTACAGAATGTATAAACATCTGACACCATGTTTTAACACATTACAGAATGTATAAACATCTGACACCATGTTTTAACACATTACAGAATGTATAAACATCAACACCATGTTTTAACACATTACAGAATGTATAAACATCTGACACCATGTTTTAACACATTACAGAATGTATAAACATCTGACACCATGTTTTAACACATTACAGAATGTATAAACATCTGACACCATGTTTTAACACATTACAGAATGTATAAACATCTGACACCATGTTTTAACACATTACAGAATGTATAAACATCTGACACCATGTTTTAACACATTACAGAATGTATAAACATCTGACACCATGTTTTAACACATTACAGAATGTATAAACATCTGACACCATGTTTTAACATATTACAGAATGTATAAACATCTGACACCATGTTTTAACACATTACAGAATGTATAAACATCTGACACCATGTTTTAACACATTACAGAATGTATAAACATCAACACAATGTTTTAACACATTACAGAATGTATAAACATCTGACACCATGTTTTAACATATTACAGAATGTATAAACATCTGACACCATGTTTTAACACATTACAGAATGTATAAACATCAACACAATGTTTTAACACATTACAGAATGTATAAACATCAGACACCATGTTTTAACACATTACAGAATGTATAAACATCAGACACCATGTTTTAACACATTACAGAATGTATAAACATCTAACACCATGTTTTAACACATTACAGAATGTATAAACATCTAACACCATGTTTTTAACATGTAACAGAATGTATAAACATCTGACACCATGTTTTAACACATTACAGAATGCATAAACATCTTGCATTATGCGTTAACATGCGACATAAGGTTTTGAATACAGCAGAGACTCTATTCTCAGCATATAACAGGGAAGTAAAGTGCAGAGTTTAACCGAGTATTTCATCACGAGGTTTGAACAAAGCCATCAAGTACAACCTCAAGTAGAACCTTCCCTTTCAAGAGTACAATTGTATCTCATTCCTGTTTCGGTGAAGTGTTGAACTGTACATGTGTGTCTATCTTTATGATGTATGTGTCTGTGTGTACGCATGACAGTATGTGTGAATGTGTGTCGATGTGTGTACTGTATGTATCTGTGTCTTTGTGCGTTTGCGTGTGTATTGGGTGTGTGAATGTGTGTACGCGTCTGTGTGTGCTAGTTCATTTCTGTGTATGCGGCTTTTGTGTGTGCGTATCTATGTTTGTGCATGTGAGTGTGTGCACGCGCGCGTGCGTGCGTGTGTGTGTGTGTGTGTGTGTGTTTGGGATGTGCATCAGATGCCAATTATGTATGAAGTGTTATAGGCACACAACCTTCATTTCATTTTTCACATTAAATACCAATAATGTTATCAGTGTTTAGAGATATTCAGAACAAATGATAAGACCTACGGTTAGCTTTAAACTGTGTTTGAATGACACGAGGAAGTTTCATGCATTCAGATTATTTCATCCGCATTGACAGTGAACTACAGCCATGGGTAATGGTGTTTCAAATGTGTCTTAAATTATCTATTTAGAATTATTGCCGATTAACACAGACTGGGTTCAACTTGGGGGAAAAGGCTAGCTTACACCTCGCTGATCCGGTGGTTTCGGACGAGGCGACACTTACACACAACGACGAACATTCTATTTAACATAAAGGAAACAACTGATCGATAACTAAAGGCTGGAAGACTTTAGGTAACAATGAAAGTATATTCTTTGTTACCCATATTGTGAAACATAACCAGTCTCATACACATGTGCACACATAACTTTTGCCAAGCAACCATTGTTTCTGCATTTCGTCGCCTGTGACGTCATTAAACAGTTGAACGTGACGTCAATGAAGAGGGTCGTCACACTTGCTTACCGTGTTTTACTGCACAAATGTACATGAATAAAATGGATCATAAAGAAATTATCACACTCGAGCAAGTGTGTCATACGATTTATACGAAACTCGTGCAGAATTATGTCCACACTCGTTTCGTATAAGTCGTATGACACACTTGCTCGTGTAAAATCTCTATTTATGTATGTTTTAACAATCAACCCCAACATGCTAGAGGAACATATAATGCTAAATGAAGACTAACAGGTGGAATATTCTGCGACGATGAACATATATGGCATTAAGCAGCGTTTGAAATAAAAGTTCGATGTCTGTCTATAAATGGGTAACAAACAATAGCATATTGTCCTTAAACAGGTAGGATGTAAAGTGTTCGGGCTTTTCAAACGATAAGTTTTACTAGATTGTCCACTACTTTTTGGTCATGACTTTTGTTAAACAAAATATCGAAAGTCTCACAGAGCGCTTTTATACCCAATATGTAAACCAGTCACTTCAGAGAGCGAGGCATAACATCCAACAGGATTCACGCAGTCGTTGACCAGTTCCCTAAAAGTGGTTGAGTAGGGCTTTACGCCGCCTTTAGCAATAGTTTAGTCACAGAACGGCGTTCGCCACCACAAATAAGCACCATCGAACACGGGTCTTAAACGTAATGGGTGAACGCCTTACCCACTCGGCTACCCGACTGCCCCTCACTGAAACTGATGACACCAACTGTTGGCTAAAAGGTTTCACATGACTTTTGTTCTGTTAACCGACCACTGCCTTCCAGCATAAATCATCACTTATTCACTCAGGGAAACATTTATATGCCATTCCGACGTTCAACTTTAAATACGTGACTGTTTAAATGAGGACGTCGAACTAGAAAGTCACATGTTTCTAGAAGGCGTAATGAGGAAGTTATCTACGTCCTTCTTGGTAACTTCCTGTTTGGGAAATATTGCATCAGTGTTTGCATGTATGGCGACATTACTTAAAATGACTGACTGAAATGATAATAACCAAACCATGTAAGCACGACATTTCAATGAGTCCGACCTTGCTTGAGTGTTATAAAATCCAAAAAGTACCAAAGCTTGGGATGTAAACGGTGCCAGTAATTGGCACAATCAATGACACATTTTACCCCAGCTAAAGTAAGGCAAACCATTAGCCTTGAGCAGATCTGCATGATATGGTAGGGGTTGTTTTCACCCCCGCTGAGGAATCAGTGTCTTAGAAACTGATATATCTTTATCAATCGTGGCCCAAACTCTTTGAATCAGGGCCCCTACCTTAGAAAAGCTGTAAACTTTAATATGTTACGATTTGGTTATTTAACATGTAAGCTCAAGTGGCAAATATAATCTTTTCATCTGACGGATTCTGAAGAACAACCCCATGGTAGCTGGGATACGATATTCTATTACAAAACACCAATATTAGGCCACAATTAATCCCGGACGCGTAATGTAGTATTTCCTTATATCGTTTCATTTTAAATATTTAATATTTATATTCGTAACCGCTTTTCGTGGTTTGCAAATACGATTAATTTCCTTGTCACGCATTTCGTTTTGTAAGCATTAGGTTGTGACGTGTCGTGGGCATAACGCGTATCTATAAAGCCTGGACAGAATTTGTAATTCTTTTTCTTTATAAAACCCAAGGCAGCTGTTGCCAAGGTGACCACAAGATATACTTTCATAATACCGTGATTATAATATTATATACGGAAGGGACAGGGCAATGTCTCGCAAATCTTCCTCGGGCTCAATAAATCAGACTGAAGTGTGTTTTTAACACATTAGTATCAGTAAGTACTAGAACATGATGTAGTTGTCAATTAATCATGTATTCATAATGTAATCAACTTACTTACGATTTTGAGTGATAGGCACATTCTGGGGTAAAATAACGTATATTTACAACCAACATATTCATTGTTGTGAACAATATTACCAACTGTAAAATTGATATTATCTTCACTGAACATATTACAGTGCTGTTGCATTTTGGTTGGTTTGTTACACCACTGTTTAACGCCGCGGTCTGTAAATACTAAAGTCTGGGCCAGACAATCGACTGATCAGCAGCATGAGCATCAATTTACGCAATTGGGATACAATGACATGTGCCAACCAGGTCAGTCAGCACGACCACCCGATCCCGTTAGTCGCCTCTCTAGTTAACTGTATCAGTTGCAGTTTTAGACGCCCCGTGTCTGACTGCAGTTCCCAGGGCAGTGGGGTAGCCTTGTTGTTGAAGCGTTCGCTCGTCACGCCGAAGGCCCGGGGTCGATTCCACACATGGGTACAATGTGTGAAGCCCATTTCTGGTGTCCCCCGCCGTGATATTGCTGGAATATTGCTAAAAGCGGCGTAAAACCCAACTCACTCACTCACTATAGTTCCCAGAAAAGAAAACAACAATGAAAGTGACTGCCAGTTTCTTCAAATCGAACTAATATTACCTTGATTTGAGCCCCTCTCATATCACTGCCTGTTATTACTTTCACGATCTATAAAGCTTTCGTTAATCGCCATACGATAGAAAGTTACCTCCAAGTTGTAGGGCGTCCCTGTCGTCAGACGACTCATAACAGGATTAGGTATATGTGCAATCGTAACCGTTAACCTGTTTACCTTAGTCTACATTAGAACGGCCCTAGTTACTTGACAGAGCTCTAGCAAAATATACATAATCATAATATGGATTGTTTGCCTTTCAGGTGACTGAAATCAACCCATAACAATTAACAGGTATATTATACACAACGACAAAAAATATCGCAACAGCCATATTTGGATATATATCGCTGATGTGTGATTCAATGTGCTCGCTATATTACGTGTGTAAACAAATGTTTTTTCACTGTTATTTGTAGAGCAAATATTGATACGTTTATGTTGATTTACAAAATTGCCAAAATGGGGAATTTCGAGTCCAACCAACTAAGGCTGTAACAGGCCTATCAGAATTCCCAAATCAGTTTCCTTTCATGTCACTATCATGAAGTTCGTAGAGTTTGCAAAACACGGAAAATGTCAGTATCTGGTGCAACCTCCTCCATCTTGAATTACCTGTTCAACCCTCTTCCTCACTGTAAGATTGTTCCATTCCTAGTGTAGCGCCTGTTCCAATTCATCAACAGTCTGTAGTGATGGCTCCCTCTGACGTGCAAGAATGTCCCAAATATGCTCAATGGGTTTGAGGTTAAAGGGCTTCTGGCTGGCGAAGGTAGGGTAGTGACAGCTTCCCGACGCAGAAAATCAACAACAGCACGCACACTGTGTAGTAGAGCATTATCATCCATAAAGACTGGCCTTGTGCTTAGAGGATGATTGTCAAAATGAGGCACTACAGCCCTGTTCAGGATCTCTGTTTGGTATCGATGGCCATTAATGGTGCCTCTGACTGTTTCCAGTGGCAGCTCACAGTCATATGACAAGCAACCCCAAATCATGACAGAACCGCCGCCAAACGGAACCTGTTCCATGATGTTCCTCTGGACCTATGTCATATCCGTATGTCGCCAAACACGTGCTCTACCATCTGCGATGAACACCAGAAAGCGAGTCACATCAGACCAATGGAGTTTTCTCCATGACGCAATAATCCAGTGAGTACGTGTTCGACACGATGCCAATCGTGTTGTTTTGTGGACACGTGACAACAAAAGGTCTTCTGATAGGTCTTCTGCCATGATATTAAGCAGTTATGAGACGATTACACGCGGTTCTGGGGCATGTGCGGGGATGAGGTAACCCCTCCCTTTTCAGTGCTTGGTGCAAAAGGATAGAAGAGCTGCATCTTCACTTTCTGACGTCTAGCGAGGTCCACACGGACGGGGACGGTCCATGACGTCATTAGTCTGCTGATGCTTACTTAACAAACGACTTATTATTGAAGGATGGCGACCCAGATCCCTTGCCTCATGGACATACCAGCATTTCTCCTGCCATAAGTTGCCAACTGAGTTTTCGTGGACCCATTGTTTAATTTAGACAGAGGAATCAATGACTCGTAAGCTTTACTCTATACAGTGACAGATTTCAAAACATGATTGTCAAGGTGGACAGGGTACATGTTTTCCTCGTGCCGTAGATAGGACACGTGCTAGGCATGCATTTGATCATGACTGGTATGGAGGACAGGATATGCCATAAACTTAAGATCAATAAAATAAGATCACCTATACTTATTTATGAAAAAAATGTCTCTTGAAAGCTTATATTTGGGTGTTGCGATACTTTTTTCTTTGTGCATATTTCCCATGTGTGTCCTCTCAGACTTTCTGACCACCTTCTTCCTGGGTGGGGAAGCAGCTGTGTATCCAGGTCCGCTCTCTCCCTTTTACTTCAAGTCTGAGATTGTTGTACTGATCCACGAGACTTCTGTAAACCCTCCATGTTGTAGTTTGTTCTGGACCTGACGGCGTGGGGAAGATGCCTAGGTAGGAGTCATCGACCCCTTCCGTCACATATAGTCATGGAAGTATTCGGGCCAAGCTCCCTAAGGTGCTACATCCATCGCCTTCGGCCTGGCGTCTTGAACATCAAAAAGAGGGAAAGGGGGATCCATTTGCCATCCGTATCTTGCGATCGTACTTGCTTGTATTGCTCTGTTAGGCCAAATTCTTGGGTCCTTCTCCGTTTGACCTGTACTACAGTGAAAACACTCCCCTTGATGCTGGGAAATCGAACTCATTCTCGATTGCTCTTATGATAGCCATCTCTAGGCCTTTCTGTTCTGAAGTTGGAGCATAATGATCGTTACATTGTTTCACCTCCAACGGAACAGTCGGGTGTACGTCGTATATAGTCGGTCGGGAAGAAACTACAGTGGTGTACAGCTGGTTCCACAAGCGTCGGCAACTGGAAATGTACTAACCATGTATACACTGTGTCAGCTTCTTGGAGGTATCTCAGCTGCACGTGTGGGAAACTCCAGGATCTTGCCATCTTCACCGTCTGTGCAGTCATCCTTCATAGTGACACATGGTCCCTCCAGGTGAACCTCAGCTCTGGTCTGTTGAAGAACGGGGATTGTTGTTCTGCGATGCGATGCGATGAAACGATGAATCAGTACAATAAATCGACTGGGCGATGCGATGAAAAGATGAATCAGATAAATCGATTGGATTATGTGATGAAACATGAGAACTATAAAACAAATCTGAGTGTTGAATGCGATGGAGCAGAAAACGCCTAAACAGGCCCCTTTCAACTGTGTGAATGTAACTGACATAACAGTGTAGATATTTGTCTAAGGAACTCTAATTCCAGATTCGCCATATTGTTCATTCCATTCTGGTAGGATCATACTAGTGTCCAAGAAACATGTCCAAAGCGGGAATTGAATGGACAGGTTGATCAGATGCATGTTTTTCTGTCTACTTGACCGTTTTCTTTCTGAGTCTGAACAACAATATGCAAATATTTGTCCACTTTCCAAAACACATTGGCCACTGCCTTTTCACTGACTTGTCTCAACGCAACAATTTGCTCAACTGACTCAAATTCTAGTGGAAATGTCGCTTTGACATGCAATGTAAGAACGTATCAGTCAATCAATTTGGCGTAAATCTGCGTTTCGTCATCGCCAATATGATAAGGTTATACAATTTTGCATAAAAAACACATTTCTGGATTATGTTGTTTATTTATATGCAGTGAAGACAACATTTGACGGGGGAACGCTTACAGCCAGTTGTAGTGACAGAATATTACCATGTATACTGTACAGCACGATTGTATTATGTTGTACATCTTACTGGCTGAACGTGCTGTTTAAGCCCTGGGTGTGGGTTGCTATACGTCTCTCTTTAGCTTCCTTCCTCGTGTTTCGTTCTTCAAACTCCAGTCTGACAAAAGAACGCAGACAATAAATGTGACATCCGCTTGACCTAAAGTAATGTCAGTTGAATACTAAACACCCTTCACAAACTCTCTGAAAAGGCCTCATCGGGAAATATAGCTTGTGCATTGTCTTTCTTACGCCCTACCCCACTCATTCTCTCTGTCAGTACCAGTCGAGATATAGAGTTTAATCATTGTATGCCTTACGTCTCACCATGTTAAACCCACCTGTTTTGAACTGTCCTTTCGATAATCATCTTGGTGATCAACTCACTGCCACTGTCCAGACATAGAGTTAAATCATTGTATGCCTTACGTCTCACCATGTCAAATCTTCCTGTTTTGAACTGTCCTTTCGATAATCATCTTGGTGATCAACTCACTGCCACTGTCCAGATATAGAGTTAAATCATTGTATGCCTTACGTCTCACCATGTTAAACTCACCTGCTTTGGACTGTCCTTTCGATAATCATCAACTCCATCTTGGTGTTAAATCAACTCACTGCCACTGTCCAGACTGTCCTTTCGATAGAGTTAAATCATTGTATGCCTTACGTGTCACCATGTTAAACCCACCTGTTTTGAACTGTCCTTTCGATAATCATCTTGGTGATCAACTCACTGCCACTGTCCAGATATAGAGTTAAATCATTGTATGCCTTACGTCTCACCATGTTAAACTCACCTGTTTTGAACTGTCCTTTCGATAATCATCTTGGTGGTCAACTCACTGCCACTGTCGATCACTCGAAACTTCCCAAGTCGCTTTGGCTCCTGTGATGGAAGAAGAAGATATAGGATTAGTAGAAGTTAATTACGTACCTCTAAATAGATTGCATCAACATGTGACACTAGGTTTTCGTTGTTACTCGTGTAGTGTATAAAACTGAAGTGGGATAATGGGGCAGCTTTGTTGCTGAACGGTAAACATATCACAACGAGGTCGTCCCTCGACTCTCCACATGGGTACAATGTATGGCTAGAATATTGCCATTGTCATTGAACGTATGAGCCTAAACATACTATTGCAAAACACATGTCTACATAGTAATTTTGTGGAGGACAGGTTTTAACACTCTTAAGAATTATTTTACAGCGTTCTTCTTGGACAATCATTTCTGCGTTTAATTCCCATCCCTGGTGGCTTGAGGTGAGTCAGAAAGCTAACTATACCCCTTCATGACAGACATGTATCAAGTGATATGACGTACCCTGTAGGGATCCTCTCCGTTAGGCCCAGTCTCCGTCGGGGTCATCCCGTGACACACAACGTCCACCTGAAACCAGTAGCCACCCATCGGTACCCATGCACATATAACGCTCATATTCCTGTACCTAATAAAAAAGTGTTCCTCTCGACTGTTTTTCTATGGAAATTACCTTTCCATAATTCTAGTTTCTTACCTGTAACTGATTCATAATTTCTTTGGTGACAACATAAGGACATTTACATTTTAAGTGTTTCATGAGCTTCTTTTTGAGTTACCTGATGACGACACTCATGAAAACTGCTCATGAGCTTCCTTGTGGCGACGTACGGGCACTTACCTGGAAGTGTTTCATGAGTTCACTTGTGACGACAAATGGAGCTCCCATAATGACATCCGATACGTACTGAAAACAAATATTTCAACTGCTACCTATGGTGTATAAGATTCATATTAAAATTGTAAAAAAATATTTACGCATTCAGAGCTCACAGGTTTAACAATGTTTTGTGTGGCTTATTCATTGGCGTCCACTTGTGTGGAAGCAAAAGCCAAACAGATACAGGTCATAAAACGTTGGTACAAACATGACAGCCTATTTAGTCTTGACTTTTAGACGTCTTGTTCTGTATTCAGGCTATAGAGAACAGCAACCAATGCACTAATGCACGTGTCACCATTGCCAGGAAGAAATTTGCAGAGATTTACATTCATCAGTATGAAAGGTAATATGGCCGTTTAATATTGTCGATATGTCGGAGTCCATCTAGTCACTGTTGATCAAACCTGTCCAAAGGTTCTTTAAGGCGTTAGTGTTCCGTTTCTTATCAGTTGTGTTCGGTGTAAACTTGAGGGAAAAACGGTTCACATACGCCCTGGTCGGTACCGATGGACTCAGAATGACAGAAAAATAGAGTATGACGTTAGGTCACTTTAAATAATCACTATACCCAAAATCCAAATTTTGAAACGAAACTGAAATTTACTAAAGCCACGTAGTCTGTACAAGAGTTCCAATATTAACGAGTGTATTAGGAGAATACAAATATATTTTAAACTGAATCACACTGCTGAAATCGGATAATAAACTGATATGATTACAGTGGAGATTTCAATACAGTTGCCTCATTGAACAAAACCACCTAGCAACAGAAATAAAGCACCAGTGTACCACAAACAATGGGGACGAGGAAGGTCGCATACCATAAAGGAGGAACCTAAATAAATTAGGATAAATCTCGAACAAGGAAAAACATGTACTACATGCCTATGATCTCATCAGTATTAAGAGTAATATTTAGAGTAAAGAATATTGAGTTAGTTTAACGGTTAGTGTTTGCACGTTCAAGCAATTAGATAAAATAGAAATTTGCACATGGAAGAATGTTGTATGACACCAACAAACCACAAAGAAATGTTATCAACGAACAATTGTATTCTGAAATCAACTAAGTTTACACGTCGATAAAATTACCTCAAAAGAATTACAATGCTTAAAAAATAGAGTGGCAGTGGATATTCAATGGTAGTACAATTACGATGGTCATATAGATTATTATGGCAGTAGTAATAGCATCAATGATAAGGTATCATCAAACGCCTGCAGAGTTCATGAAATGTGAGAGATAACATGCATGTGCTTGTCCCCCTAACATAGTGTAAACACATTTTACTGCCTTCATAAAGCATATATTTTATTCACCCTTACTTGGACAGGACTGGTAAACGGGCATCGCTTATCTAACCATCGATCTTTATTACATGACATGATTACATTTGTGTAGACATCAAAAGGCCCATGTCAAGAGACAATACAAAATATATAGTGCGAGGATATGAGTATCTCTGATTCTCTGGGAATTAGTGAGTGAGTGCTTTCAGTTTTATGCCGCACTCAGCGATATTCCAGCTATATGGCGGCGGTCTGTAAATAATCAAGTCTGGACCAGACAATCCAGTCATCAACAGCATGAGCATCGATCTGCGCAATTGGGAACCGATGACATGAGTCAAACAAGTCAGCGAGCCTGACCACCCGATCCCGTAAGTCGCCCCTTACGACAAGCATGGGTTACTGAAGACCAATTCTAACCTGGGTCTTCACGTGTCACGCTACCAGTAAAGAAATTCGTGAGATCTATTTATCCAGAATTATTTCCACCAATAATCTATCAAAAAGCAAAGCTTTGAGGTTATTGTCTGACTTACAAGTATAAGTGTTGCTTATATTTTAGCAATAAGAATTATCAAATTTGCAACATTGTCCATTGTATGACTGTAACATTGCAATCAACGCTTACAACATGCATTGTTTAATATACTGCGATAGTAGTTGTACTTTCTATACAACATGTACATTGTAACGTATGCTGAAGCAGTTCCCGTATTGTACCAATTCAGTATGTATATATGTTTAAATCTATATATTTCAACACTGTGGGAAACCAAAGAAACCTGGTAGGTACAGACCTTGACAAAAGTATCTGAAGAACAGGTTTTCCAGCTTCCGAACAACGTGAACAGGGGAGATAATTCTATGTATGGGTGTAGATATCAGCACCGTTATCAAGCAAGCCAGGTGTAGCCTGTTTCTGTATGTCTTTCATACTATGGGCAGTGGTGTGATCTATTTCCTGTACATATGTCACACGTACCTGTAGTGAGAAATATCGTCGTTTTATTTCGAGATGGCAGAAACGAGACGTGTATGATTGTGAAATACATCTGTTTTCCTGTAATATATACTTCTGTTTCAGTTATTGTCCCTTCCTATGTTTACTTGAAACATATATTGTCCCTACGATTCCTTATAGATGATGTACACCCGATAGAATAATACTGGGTCGACCGGGGTAACACGTAAAGCCATGCTCTGGAGAAAAAGCCCAGCTTCATCCAAGGATGTTTCTTCGATTCAGTGCTGTCAATTCACTACCATCATTCCACTGGTCGTGGTCGGGGCAAAACATCATTATCTCATGTTTTCGTGATATATAACAGAACCGATTACCCGTGGGGCATACCTCCTTGACCGGCACCCAGGTGCTTGTCTCAATGCCCGTGATACTCAAGCCAAAGCCCCACGTATGATTTATATGAGATTTATTTTTTATCAATAGGCCACTCTTACATTTCTTAAAATATTTAGACAACGTCACAAAACAATGTCAAAATAAGTATGTCAGTTTAGATTCTGATATCCTCTGTATGTCAATTCACAGTCTTCTTTGGGTCTTCAGGGGCGTAGCAAGTCAATTTTTTCGTTTACGCCCGATAGTTTGCAAAGCTATTTATTCAGATAGTATTGAGGACTTGCCCAACCTTTTTAGCAACAATTATGGGCATTTTTTATAATGGTAGCTACGCCCCTGGTCTTTTAAACATGGCTGAGACGACACAATTTCGCCATTACTACATTTCTAGGACAATCATTAGTGTCAGCCGAGCTGGTAAATGCACATGTATCATCACGTCACAAGGTACGTGGGGGTCGCAGTGTCACAGTTCACAGTACTGAGCAGGGAGCGGTGGGTAGCCTAGCGGTTTAAGAGTCCACTCGTCACGCCGAAGATCCAGGTTCGATTCCCCACATGGGTACAATGTGTGAAGCCCATTTCTGGTGTCCCTTGCCGTGATATTGCTGGAATATTGCTAAAAGCGGCGTAAAACTAAACTCACTCACTCAGTCAGTACTGAGCAGAGTGGAGCAAGGTATCGCATGACCAGTTTGACTGTATTATTCCTTGTCCAGTTACTTTCAGCCAGTTTCGATGGCAATAAGTCTTAAATACTACGATGATTAAGATGTACATGACAAATAGAACGCTGAGCTTTGAAATACCATTGTGTTTCTCCTTCCATAACCTGATGATGCTGATATTGTTTTGGACAAAACGTAAGTTAATCATTTGTACACCTCCGTTTTAAGATACGTTGGGTTTTCCTGGTGTTTGCACATACACTGTCTAGCATATCACTAACAGAGCAGCGCTGAGAAAAGGCTGGTGACCCCTTAAGGAGCGAGGCCGAGCGAGGCCGAATATGACCCTTGGTTTGTCACAATAACGCTCGTAAGATTCATTGAAGTTGCAGCCGTTACAATCACTATGGGTTTTTTCATGTTCACGTGACACCCCAATAACTGAAATACAATTGTCAGAGAGCCGAAATGACTCACTAACTCACAGCAGTCTCACCTTGCAGGCCAGGACGCTGAGTGTCCTCTCATGCAGGTTCATCACTGGGTTGCCTGAACCCCCGCAGCTGCTGACAGTCTTCCACAGACATGGGAAATAGATGAATCCTTATTACAATGGAAACACTACGTGGCCTGTCAGGAACTGTTCTGGGATTTGTTTAGACAGGAAGTGTTCTGGGATTTGTTTAGACCGGAAGTGTTCTGGGATTTGTTTAGAGATTAGTCATTGTTTCAGCTACATATGCAAAACCAGATATTTGTTGAATAATAAACTATGAATCATTAACATCAAAATACCTTACAATAATGCAGTTTACAGAGATTTAAAGAATAATCTTTCCAAAGAATGTTCTGAGCTGGGACAAGCAATTTTTTCCAGCCCAGACCAGACGAGCAATCAACGATTTCTACACACGGTATCTGGGTGTATTCCTGTAATCAGTGAATTCTAAGCGCATTAGTACTCAAGTAGTCAGGGTGTGTTAGTACTCACGGTGTCTGGGTGTAATCCTACAATAAGGAAGTCACCCTCTGCTGCGGCCTTCTCCAGGAAGTCAATGTGGCCTGCATCTTCACTAAGGTCAAGGTTTGTAATGATAAAGCAGAACGTGTGTTGACTGGGCCCAATGTAGTCCTGTCAAGCATAATATTCCAGAAAACATCTTGCTTCTGATAGCACCGAGTTACCAAAACACACTACGCTGCTTCTGCCAAGGTGATTCAAGTGGGTTTTCGACTTCTGTGTTATGGGGCAGCGCTGTACATTGTCCCTACAGAATCATTCACAGTGTTGTGATATATATAGACCTGATGCAGTTAGACAGAAAGATCTGGAAAGCATATTCTAGAATCACCTGCCCTTGAATCTAGAAATAACTTACGCGAACAAATATATTAGGAGAGAGGAACGGGTGTGATGGAAGAATTATGTACACCAAAGACCCTCTTCTACCCGTCGAGCAGACAATGGTAACAACCACCACTACAACTCACTCACGAGATAGACCACCTGCAGTCGAGCAGACAATGCTACCAACCACCACTACAACTCACTCACGAGATAGACCACCTGCAGTCGAGCAGACAATTGTACCAACCACCACTACAACTCACTCACGAGATAGACCACCTGCAGTCGAGCAGACAATTGTACCAACCACCACTACAACTCACTCACGAGATAGACCACCTGCAGTCGAGCAGACAATTGTACCAACCACCACTACAACTCACTCACGAGATAGACCACCTGCAGTCGAGCAGACAATTGTACCAACCACCACTACAACTCACTCACGAGATAGACCACCTGCAGTCAGAGCAGACGATTGTACCAACCACCACTACAACTCACTCACGAGATAGACCACCTGCAGTCGAGCAGACAATTGTACCAACCACCACTACAACTCACTCACGATTATACTACAACTCACTCACGAGATAGACCACCTGCAGTCGAGGCAGACAATTGGTACCAACCACCACTACAACTCACTCACGAGATAGACCACCTGCAGTCGAGGAGCAGACAATCGCACTGATAGACCAACCACCACTGCACACAGCTCACTCACGAGATAGACCACCTGCAGTCGAGCAGACAATGGTACCAACCACCACTACAACTCACTCACGGGATAGACCACCTGCAGTCCGAGGCAGACAATTGCTAGCAGCTACCACACTACAACTCACTCACAGGATAGACCACCGCAGTCGAGCAGACAATGCTAGCAACCGCCGCACTCGCTTTCCGAGGCATGATAACGCAGATAGGCAGACAATTAAACCACCACTACGTGCTCACTTTCACGGGATAGACCACCTGCAGTCAGGCAGACAATGCTAGCGAACCACCACTACAACTCACTCACGAGATAGACCACCTGCAGTCGAGCAGACAATTGTACCAACCACCACTACAACTCACTCACGAGATAGACCACCTGCAGTCAAGCAGACAATTGTACCAACCACCACTACAACTCACTCACGAGATAGACCACCTGCAGTCGAGCAGACAATGGTACCAACCACCACTACAACTCACTCACGAGATAGACCACCTGCAGTCGAGCAGACAATTGTACCAACCACCACTACAACTCACTCACGAGATAGACCACCTGCAGTCAACGTTCTATATCGTCATTCTAAAAGTACAGATACACATGCTGTTTGAGAGGTTTCACAGCAAGTTGATCAGCGCGTGCCATTAGTGGAAAACATCGACCAGCACAGACAAGACATATGGGAGCAAATGATACCTGGAGTTTTCTGTTGGGAATAAGTTTTGCTGAAAAACACTCCAAGGAAAGCGTTCATGGACATAGCTTTTTAAAATCAGATATACAGGTCCATAGACCTTTTGCTGTTATTGGACTAGAGCTCCTACATGCTCAAGGATGTGTATGGTTAACAACGGCATTACACGATACACGTTGTCGCTAGTCAACTGGTCAGTGAACCTGTACTTCATAACCTTCAGTTCTGTTCGATGCCTACATGAGCTATGTCATGTGAATGTCTCGAAAGAGAGGGTGACCTATGTTAGAGGATACGGAAGAGATCGAAGGCGCCGTCAACGTACACGACCTTGTCACCAGGCTGAGGAGCGTTCCCTTCACTGAACTCATGTATCAGGCAGGTGGAAGTCAGGAAGCTCGACACACCAGTGCTGCCCGCTTTCTGCAAACATCAAACGTTTTCAAACATTTCAGTTCCCCCGCTGAATGAATATATTGTGTCGGACATATCCGTGCACGCACCCAAACACAACTCGACAACATCTTTACACAGACATGTCCGTGCACGCACCCAAACAAAACTTGCCAACATCTTCACACAGACATATCCGCATACGCACACAATCACAACTTGCCAACATCTTCACAAAGACATATCCGTGCATGCACCCAAACACAATCCAACAACATCTTCACACAGACAAATCCGAGCACGCACCCAAAAACAACTCGCCAACGTCTTAACACAGACATATCCGGGCACGCACCCAAACACAACTCGACAACATCTTTACACAGACATATCCGCATACTCACTCAAACACAATCCAACATCTTAACACAGACATATCCGCATACGCACACGATCACAACTCGACAACATCTTCACAAAGACATATCCGTGCATGCACCCAAACACAATCCAACAACATCTTCACACAGACATATCCGAGCACGCACCCAAAAACAACTCGCCAACGTCTTAACACAGACATATCCGGGCACGCACCCAAACACAACTTGCCAACATCTTAACACAGACATATCCGTGCACGCACCCAAACACAACTTGCCAACATCTTAACAAAGACATATCCGGGCACGCACCAAAACACAACTCGCCAACATCTTAACACAGACATATCCGGGCACGCACCAAAACACAACTCGCCAACGTCTTCACACAGACATATCCGTGCACGCACCCAAACACAACTTGCCAACGTCTTCACACAGACATATCCGTGCACGCACCCAAACACAACTTGCCAACATCTTCACGCAGACATATCTGGGCATGCACCCAAACACAACTAGCCAACATCTTCACACAGACATATCCGTGCATGCACCCAAACACAACTTGCCAACATCTTCACACAGACATATCCGTGCACACACCCAAACACAACTCGACAACATCTTCACACAGACATATCCGTGCACGCACCCAAACACAACTTGGCAACATCTTCACACAGACATATCCGTGCATGCACCCAAACACAACTAGCCAACATCTTCACACAGACATATCCGTGCACGCACCCAAACACAACTCGACAACATCTTCACACAGACATATCCGTGCACGCACCCAAACACAACTTGCCAACATCTTCACACAGACATATCCGTGCACGCACCCAAACACAACGACAACATCTTCACACAGACATATCCGTGCATGCACCCAAACACAACTTGCCAACATCTTAACACAGACATATCCGTGCACGCACCCAAACAACTTGCTAACATCTTCACACAGACATATCCGGATGCACACCCAAACACAACTTGCCAACGTCTTCACACAGACATATCCGTGCACGCACCCAAACACAACTAGCCAACATCTTCACACAGACATATCTGGGCACACACCCAAACACAACTCGACAACATCTTCACACAGACATATCCGTGCACGCACCCAAACACAACTTGGCAACATCTTCACACAGACATATCCGGATGCACACCCAAACACAACTTGCCAACATCTTAACACAGACATATCCGTGCACGCACCCAAACACAACTAGCCAACATCTTCACACAGACATATCCGGGCACACACCCAAACACAACTTGCCAACATCTTCACACAGACATATCCGCATACGCACGCAAACAAAACTTGCAACCATCTTCACACAGACATATCCCTGTTACCTTCCAGTAGGCGGTTGTATGGGTGTTTGGAACCTGTGTGGTCGCTTGCAAAATTCTGTGAACAGATCAGTCCAGTCGTTTTTCATAATGAGATTTCACTGCATTTATTGTGAAATATAGGCAGAATGGATACCCTAATGTTTAAAACGCTAAAATGATTTATATACATAATTAGTTTTTGTATTAAGTAGCATTCTGTTAAAGTGAACATCACAAATAGTTCAGTTTGTCGTTTAGCTGACAGTGGTCTGCAAATTCAATTCAATTCTTTATTCATGTGAAAGTAGATCATTGGACCATGATACATCATTTTATATTAGCAGCCTTCAGGCTGCAACGACGACGATTGTTAGCATAAAATATGAACATGGCGAGATTTCTTAAAACCAGAGGAGTACCATTACACATCAGTCGGTTTAATTTACACAAGGTCGGATGAGTGAAAATATCACTGGATCAGACAATGCAGTGATTGACATCACGAGCATCGATCTACGCAGATGGGATATGATGACATGCATCAGTGACGTCAGCCAACCTGACTACCAGATCCCGTTAATCGCCTTTTACGACAAGGCCAATGCTGAAGCCCAAAATTAACCCGGGTCTTCACGGGTCCAACTCAAAAATACACATGTGTGGGGAAAGTACAAGATTGTAGCTTTCTCGTCACAGCGGTGACGTTTATGATGTCGCTAGCGCTCCTGCTGGTTGGGTTCGAAAGCAAAACCAGAGACACGACATCATTCAGAACTCGTCAACCTGTACAAGGAGCCAAAGTAAACATGGCAGCATCATGCTCCGCCTTGGCGATGGATGTTAGTGAGGTTTTGTCGGTGTCCTTGATTTTCTTGTGTATGATGTTGTACACATATTCAATCAAATATCTGCCATGGTTGAGTAGGAGAGTAGGATATGAATACAGATTATTACACGAACAAGTGTGACATATACGAAACGAGTGTGAAATTTCGTATTGTGCACGTGTTTCGTATAAGTCATGACACACTTGTTCGAGTGTAATAATTTCATTATTATCCATTTTATTTATGTACATTTGTGCAGTAAGACACGGTAAGCAAGTGTGACGCCCCTCTTCAGAAACAATGGTTGCTAGGCAAAAGTGATATGTGAAATATATGACACTGAATATGTTTCACCATAAGGGTAATAATTGTCTGTTTTGACTCTGAACGAGATGCATTAACATTAACTCAACATTAAGTATTCTAAGATGCTTCGGTGAAAGATCAAAGGCGCCGACGATACTTTATCACAAGATAATGTGCACTTTTTGCATTACGTCACAATGTATTTACGTCACTGCGCCATTCTAGTCTGCCCCTCGTAATCGAACAATTTGGCATTAAGTCACAATGTAAGCCACGTCACGTGGCATGTCAGTTGTCATCGCCTCGTACAGCCTCCTACAGTAAACTACTGTTGCATTCCGGTTCTTGGTTTGCAGTTGCTTCACGCAGCTAACATCACAGGTGGAAATATTACGTTTATGTTTTACGATGGTTAAAATGTGTCAATTAGACTCACACGTTTTCAGCGACACGGTAACATTCGCAATGTTTACATTCCCACAATGCAATCGTGGAATGTCGCTTGACTACTCAGCTTCATCTGGATGTACTGATCTAAACATACGTTGGTAGTAGAAATGCGACGTTCACATGGTTTACGTTAATCACAGATGTAATTAAAATAATTTAGAGAAGGTATTTAATCCGAACGTAAACCGTCCATCCAGTCCCCTTTTCTTTGTCTCATATGACGCCCATTCTGACCCCCATTCTGACCCCCACATACTTCTCCGACGGAATATATGCAAATATGAATATATGTATCTGAGGAAATCTCACCTTTCCACAATATCTGTGGTAGATATGCCATCCAGACGGTTACACTTGCTGTCAATGAATAATGTAATGTATTGTAAACGTTCATCAACATCAACCAGCTCCATCAGCAATCATGTAAACATAACTTTTGTCACACGAATGACTGAGTGAATACTGAACAATATTTCCCACTTTGTGTGGGAGTTGAATTTAAGTAACTCCAGAAGTGCCGCCCGTGTTAGGCTTTTACCAATTTGGCAAACCTATATTAACATAATCTGGACGAATCTAAGTTTTAAGCCTTCGAGTTTACAGTGCACAAAGGGACGCAACTCTGCGCCCAGTGCTATCTCATACATACGTGCTAAGGCGGCTGTAATCCTTAATTCTTAATTTATTCATATAGAAATAACGACAATAATGTTGAATGGATTTCATTCAATCCTAATCTGAACCATGGCAGATCAAACAGGACAATATACTTTTTTCACAAAAGTTTCCGACAAATTAGTCAGAACCGGTCGAATTGTTGCCTGTTGTTTTACTTATGTGTTCAGGGCATCAGTGGTGGAACTCACATATATCTTTGTGCAGCCTTCACTTCTCCATACGAATCTTTACCGTCACCATTGGTCGCAAACTCATCTTCATGGAGAAAACGTCAAGTTAAATAATTGAATGTAACATATGTTATGTTTGGCATTACACTTTCTTGGTAAACTACAAATTCTAGTGCACTCTCAGAGTAAGCACCTTACTACTTACACAGAGTCAAACCCATTCAGCCACCGCAGCTTCCACAAAACAGAAGTCAAGAAACTGGTAAATGTGTAAAAATTGCCGAAAGCCATTAATAGCAATGCTTTTCAGAAAGTAATCAATATAAGATATGCATTACTCTGGATAACACTTTCTCCGTGAAGTACACATTCTTGCACACCTATGCGTTGAGACCCAACCGGGATTCGAACCCAGCCAAAATGTTGTCCAACCCACAGGCCCTCGTGTCTTTGCGAGGATTAATTTAAAAAATATATATATAACAATGTGAGATGACCCCCGACTCGAAATGCTTCAAAACCAAAATCAGGGTCAAAATCGGGTTTCAATCGACATGCAGAAATAATAATAAAGAATTGGTAGGTGTGATTAGTGGTGATCGATAGGCCAATCATCCATGATTATGTTTACATTAAGTTTTAATCGATTGCATGCGATGGTAGCGTAGCGATCGGCAAAGCAGGTGGGTGGGGTGCACCGAAGTGTCCGGCCTTGTCATGATGTATTATACTCTTTTTAATCCTCGCAAAGACACGAGGGCCTGTGGTCTAACCCCGCTCTGAAATTGGGGGTTCAAACCAAAACTCAACCAATACAATAAATACAATTTGTGCGTTACAAAGGAAAGGTAATCCTAGATGCTTTTGACCACTTTATAAAAGGCTTTGTGTATTATATCATTGAATGTTTTTTTGTATGGCACACGGGCCAACCGCCGTCATATAGCTGGAATATTGCTGAGTGCGGCGTAAAATTGAACTCACTCACTACACGAGCCAATATATTTCCAGACTCTATTGAGATAACTATCCCATCAGTATGGTCATAGTGTTTCATGTCTAGCTCTTCAGCTGCATGGGTCGGAAAGTCACCCTCCCATGGCTAGCTCGTACAGCTGGGCCGGAAAGTAACCCTCCCATGACTAGCTCTTCAGCCGGGTCAGAAAGTAACCCTCCCATGGCTAGCTCTCAGAAAGTGTCAACCTCCCATGGCTAGCTCGGGGTCAGAAAGTAACCCTCCCATGGCTGGGCTCTTCAGCCGGGTCAGAAAGTAACCCTCCCATGGCTAGCTCTTACAGCTGGGTCAGAAAGTAACCCTCCCATGGCTAGCTCTTCAGCCGGGTCAGAAAGTACCCCTCCCATGGCTAGCTCTTACAGCTGGGTCAGAAAGTAACCCTCCCATGACTAGCTCTTTCAGCCGGGTCAGAAAGTAACCTCCCATGGCTAGCTCTACAGCTGGGCCGGAAAGTCACCCTCCCATGGCTAGCTCTTACAGCTGGGTCAGAAAGTAACCCTCCCATGGCTAGCTCTTACAGCTGGGCCGGAAAGTCACCCTCCCATGGCTAGCTCTTACAGCTGGGTCAGAAAGTAACCCTCCCATGGCTAGCTCTTCAGCCGGGTCAGAAAGTAACCCTCCCATGGCTAGCTCTTCAGCCGGGTCAGAAAGTAACCCTCCCATGGCTAGCTCTTACAGCTGGGTCGGAAAGTCACCCTCCCATGACTAGCTCTTCAGCCGGGTCAGAAAGTAACCCTCCCATGGCTAGCTCTTACAGCTGGGTCAGAAAGTAACCCTCCCATGGCTAGCTCTTACAGCTGGGTCGGAAAGTCACCCTCCCATGACTAGCTCTTCAGCCGGGTCAGAAAGTAACCCTCCCATGGCTAGTTTCTTACAGCTGGGTCGGAAAGTAACCCTCCATGTCTAGCTCTTACAGCTGGGTCGGAAAGTAACCCTCCCATGACTAGCTCTTACAGCCGGGTCAGAAAGTAACCCTCCCATGACTAACTCTTACAGCCGGGTCAGAAAGTAACCCTCCCATGGCTAGCTCTTCGGCTGGGTCGGAAAGTCACCCTCCCATGACTAGCTCTTCAGCCGGGTCAGAAAGTAACCCTCCCATGGCTAGCTCTTCAGCCGGGTCAGAAAGTAACCCTCCCATGGCTAGCTCTTACAGCTGGGTCGGAAAGTAACCCTCCCATGACTAGCTCTTACAGCCGGGTCAGAAAGTAACCCTCCCATGGCTAGCTCTTACAGCCGGGTCAGAAAGTAACCCTCCCATGGCTAGCTCTTACAGCTGGGTCGGAAAGTCACCCTCCCATGACTAGCTCTTCAGCCGGGTCAGAAAGTAACCCTCCCATGGCTAGCTCTTACAGCTGGGTCGGAAAGTAACCCTCCCATGTCTAGCTCTTACAGCTGGGTCGGAAAGTCACCCTCCCATGACTAGCTCTTCAGCCGGGTCAGAAAGTAACCCTCCCATGGCTAGCTCTTACAGCTGGGTCGGAAAGTCACCCTCCCATGTCTAGCTCTTCGGCTGGGTCAGAAAGTAACCCTCCCATGACTAGCTCTTCAGCCGGGTCAGAAAGTAACCCTCCCATGGCTAGCTCTTACAGCTGGGTCGGAAAGTAACCCTCCCATGGCTAGCTCTTCGGCTGGGTCAGAAAGTAACCCTCCCATGACTAGCTCTTCAGCCGGGTCAGAAAGTAACCCTCCCATGGCTAGCTCTTCAGCCGGGTCAGAAAGTAACCCTCCCATGGCTAGCTCTTACAGCTGGGTCGGAAAGTAACCCTCCCATGTCTAGCTCTTACAGCTGGGTCGGAAAGTAACCCTCCCATGTCTAGCTCTTACAGCTGGGTCGGAAAGTCACCCTCCCATGACTAGCTCTTACAGCTGGGTCGGAAAGTCACCCTCCCATGACTAGCTCTTCAGCCGGGTCAGAAAGTCACCCTCCCATGACTAGCTCTTCAGCCGGGTCAGAAAGTCACCCTCCCATGACTAGCTCTTCAGCTGGGTCGGAAAGTCACCCTCCCATGACTAGCTCTTACAGCTGGGTCGGAAAGTCACCCTCCCATGACTAGCTCTTCAGCTGGGTCAGAAAGTCACCCTCCCATGACTAGCTCTTCACAGCTGGGTCGGAAAGTCACCTCCCATGACTAGCTCTTTTCAGCTGGGTCAGAAAGTCACCCTCCCATGACTAGCTCTCTTCAGCTGGGTCAGAAAGTCACCCTCCCATGACTAGCTCTTCAGCCGGGTCAGAAAGTCACCTCCCATGACTAGCTCTTCAGCTGGGCCGGAAAGTCACCCTCCCATGACTAGCTCTTCAGCCGGGTCGGAAAGTCACCCTCCCATGACTAGCTCTTCAGCTGGGTCGGAAAGTAACCCTCCCATGGCTAGCTCTTCAGCTGGGTCGGAAAGTCACCCTCCCATGACTAGCTCTTACAGCTGGGTCGGAAAGTCACCCTCCCATGACTAGCTCTTCAGCCGGGTCAGAAAGTAACCCTCCCATGGCTAGCTCTTACAGCTGGGTCGGAAAGTCACCCTCCCATGTCTAGCTCTTCGGCTGGGTCGGAAAGTAACCCTCTTCAGTTGAGCCAGGATCGAGCCTTCACAGTGACGTTCTGACATGACATAAGACTTACCTCCATGGACACAGAAGTCACACTTGTGCTTGTCCAGCAGGTCCGTCGAGGTGCCAAACGGAATGTCCTCCACAACCTGTAACCACGATCCTACATATAGCGCACTTGTCTTCAGTGGATGTTCAGTATAAAGCAAATGAGAATATTATACCAACCTATTCCTGAACGACAGTTGTAAAGGCTCCAAGTAACTTTCTCATGTCTTTGCAGACCCATCTTCAGCCCAAGAATCCAGATCACCCCCTGTTAGCAGTCCTCTCTCAGATGTATAACTCCTCTCTCAGATGTATAACTCCTCTCTCAGATGTATAACTCCTCTATAACTCCTCTCTCAGATGTATAACTCCTCTCTCAGATGTATAACTCCTCTCTCAGATGTATAACTCCTCTCTCAGATGTATAACTCCTCTATCAGATGTATAACTCCTCTCTCTCAGATGTATAACTCCTCTCTCAGATGTATAACTCCTCTCTCAGATGTATAACTCCTCTCTCAGATGTATAACTCCTCTCTCAGATGTATAACTCCTCTCCCAGATGTATAACTCCTCTCTCAGATGTATAACTCCTCTCTCAGATGTATAACTCCTCTCTCATGGATGTATAACTCCCTCTCTCAGATGTATAACTCCTCTCTCAGATGTATAACTCTCTCTCTCAGGTGTATAACTCCTCTCTCAGATGTATAACTCCTCTCTCAGGTGTATAACTCCTCTCTCAGATGTATAACTCCTCTCAGGTGTATAACTCCTCTCTCAGATGTATAACTCCTCTCTCAGATGTATAACTCCTCTCTCAGGTGTATAACTCCTCTCTCAGATGTATAACTCCTCTCTCAGATGTATAACTCCTCTCTCAGATGTATAACTCCTCTCTCAGATGTATAACTCCTCTCTCTCAGATGTATAACTCCCTTTTGCCTGAAAGTGTTTTCACATCGCTGACACCTTGCATGGATTATCATAGTGTACCCAAGAGCCCTTCAAAATCAATAGCAGCTTTACGAAGAAAATATCAGTAAGTGATATAAAGTCGACATTTTTCTGATATATTAAGAGAGAGGTTTGATGTACAGAATGAGTAAATATTTCGACTTGCATTTTAAAAAGAGAAGAATTTGAAAGACATGTAGCCTTGTTGGGGTTTGTATATAAAGGTCATGATCAGTTTAACATAAGCTGAAGTGTACATAGAACATGGAGTTTACATGACTTGATTCAAAGACGCTAGGACAACGCCTCTCCCAGATCCTAGACTCAATTTAACTAGTGTCTTATGTTGCCAAAGAGTTAAATCTAGCATCATGTGTGATTCACCAATTCGTGACAATCTTTATTATAACGTACTCTCTTTAATTGATATTTGTTGTTTTTACAATTGCTAGTGCTCAAATACGAGTGGTAGACCTCTAAATTCAATGTTTTGCCACACTGACACATTATACGTAAACATGGTATATTTTGCCAAATTACGTACCTCGTCGACCCATCTGATAGAGCTGATCATTCTCCTTCTCTCCACCTCGGTGGTCAGCGGACGGCCTTTGTTCGTCGTGATGTCAGCTAAAACAAACTACATATGCCAATTTTCTGACCACTTCGACTTGTGGAAAGCACAATCACTGTCTAATATATTCAAAATAAATTCACTGTAACTGCGAATAGTTAAAGGCACAATGTCACCTATTTTCAACAATATTTTGGCTTAATTCAGGGCATATGCGCTCACATTAGCTTCCTACTGATGCAGTAAAGACTTATTATCGTTTACGACTTGCCTGAAACCGATAATTGAATTTATGATTGTAGCAAGGTTACCTATATATGGCAGAAACTCCAAGATTGGCTAAATGATAACTGGATTTAAATTTAAATTTCACTAGACAACAAATTCTTCTTGATTCCGTCATAAACATAACGACCCAATTAATGTGATCCTCATCCTTTCAAAAGTATTGTTTTTAATCGTAAAACATCAAGAAATATGCCAACATTTCAGTTTATTTTTGAAAGACTTACCCAATATTACAATTTAACCAAATATGCAGCTATGTTATGCCCCAGAATCGACGCTTTTTACAAATTCTGGTCGGCATGTCACAACCTGTTCAACGACTGATTTATTTTGTATTGCCATTGCTACATGCTCTGTATAACCTCTATACAGAAGTAGCCCTCTACCCTGCATGTTGGAGCCCATGTGTAACTGTAAAAATGGTATGAAAAATAAAAAACTATTTAAAAAAGCTTCCAAACACAGAACACTTGCCATTTATGGAATGTAAACAATCGCTCCGTATATCGAAAACTCTCGCAAACAGTGTTGTCAGTGTTTGCCGAACTTTTATCACAAGTTGTGCGTAGGATATTCGTAAAGTGCACTCTAAGGGACATAACTCAATGGGGTTCGCTTGGAAATACTATTCGGCCTGTAGAGGGCGCGAGAGTCGATTTAATGCAACGTTGCATTCGAACTTTTTAATTTAATATTGTAATCTAAATACGTAATTCTTTTTGGAATAGATTATATGGGAGCTTCTCTGAGGGTTGATTGTTAGTATTATTGAGAGAAACGCATTTTGTATTTTTAGAGAGGTGAGGTGAGGTGAAATTGGGTTTTACGTCGTGCTTGAGAATATTTCGCTCATATGACGACGTCCATGCGTGTGTATGTGTATGTGCGGCTGCTTGAACTACTGGGCCCAGACTTAAGCTGGTTTTATAGTGCTAGCCCACTGAGATACCATGCCGCAGTGAAGCATGAATACCCCACTCAGACACATTATACTGACTCCGAGCCAACTAGTCCTTGTTGTACCCATTAATGCCGAGCGCCAGGCAGGGACCAACAAGTACCATATTTTAACGTCTTTTGGTATGACGCGGTCCGGGATCGAACCCGCGACCTTCCGCTCTCCGGGCGGACGCTCTAACCACTACACCACGGAGGCGGTCGTATTTTTAGAGAAGTATGGTGAGACATTGTGCCTTTAAAGAGCATACAGATTTTGTTGTTCAGCGGGACGTAATATGAAAGGAAGTGTTGTATCCGTGGTATCATAAGTCGTTAATATTTAATATGGGTTCATTCAGGTTTTCGGTTACAGTACCAATATGCCTGGGGCAAGATGGCTGACGGTTAGTCGAGCATTAACTCGCACGTGAGGTTCTAGCACGTGATGCCCTTCATATATATGAAAGAGAGTTACCTCCCCTAGTACTCTATCGCGCATATACCACAGGGAGGCTGGTTGTTTTAATGACCATTTCAGGGAATGAGGGGATGTATTTTCATTTTTTCTTAATTCCCCTTATACCAGCAGCTAGACGTCGTTCATAAGGTTAGAGATCAGCCCCAGAAAACCAGACACAATGCCCAACAGACAGTAACTTATATGACTGAATCTATGAGAATCAACTAACGATTTATTATCCATATGGGCAATACAAAATTTCGGGCAATACAAAATTTCACTCTCGTTTCGTATAAGTCATATGATAAACTTGCTCGTGCAATAATCTATAAATGGGTCATTTTCAAAATTGGTAGTATTTTCTGTCCGTTCCAAATAGAAAAACTCTGTGAGTTTAAAAGGAGCTTTTTTGTTCTAGAAAAAGGTAAAGGTCATGATTTTCCCTCACCCTATTAATTACTTATGTATCAATTAAAAGGTCAATTGGTACATTTGAGCCTGCATGTTTGTATTTTTTAATAATTAAGTGTTTGAGATTTTATTTGAATAAGAATTAAATCATTTTTGAGGAGTTTGTTTTCACTGTAATAAGGAACTGAAACTCCTACTAATTTTGAAAATGGCCCATATGTTGTACAGGAAACAGTACGTACCGTCTGTGTGAAGCCCAACGACCAACTGATCCCCACACATTTTGCCCTGTCAGCAAAACATGGAAGGACACAAAGGTAAATACACAGTATGTGTTATAATCATTTTAATTCGTGTGTAATGTGTGATCTGGGACAAAGATGAGCCATACCTGAGATTCTTTCTTCTTGAAAAGCATTATCGACAATAAGATATAAACGGCAAAGTCCGGTCGGAGTCAAAGTCAAAAGCCATGGTATTATCAAGAGGAAACTGTCCATGTGTGATTCAAACTAACGATGGACGGATCCTGACACGGATAATGGATGTGGTGCTACGGACCACAGGGCTCTCATTGCGCTACCGAGAGGCAGACAAATATCATGGCCATCTAGTCGGTCAGCATTTACACAAACAGATATTCGCAATATCAGAGAATGTCTTGAATGCTGTTCTTATTAGTATAGCAGTTTCGCATTACGAATGCACCATTCTGAAGAAGATCGTAGTCCAATAACTTTGTGCAACTTGGAAGGTTATCTAGTTAGTATCCATGTGGACGGAAATACATGTACTAATGCCAAGAAAAACGAAACGAATAATGCATATATTTTCTGAATAACGTAGGGGGGGCTGTTTTCGCATGAAAATATTCATAATGTTTACTAAAGTTACGAAACTGAAACTGAGTCTTTCCTAAATATTTGCAACATTACAAAATTTAGATCATGATAGCAGGTGCTAACAAATTGAAATAGAATCAGAAACATAACAAAATTACATTTGCATGTGTATGATAGTAATCACATTTACATAAATTCGTGAACTCTTCACACGGATGTTATGTCAAACATATAAATGTTTCATGGTATAAGCCCATTTGAAGTCTCAATTCAGGAGACTTTGGCCCACTTTCACAAAGCGATCTTAGCGCTATGACTATCACCTATCTATGTTAGAGTGTGGGAGTCGCTTTGTGCAACCGAACCCTGAACATTTAACATATGCAGAAATAGGTGACACCTACCTGCCTGAGAGCGTTAGCGTGGCCAGCGTGGACCATGTCAAAGCTGCAACATGAAATCAGTTGGGAATAAGACTTGGTTGAGAGGGTTGGTGTATATTACACTGAAACCAACGGTCTCGTTTAACAGTGTAGGCTCGTTAACTGAAAGGTGTATGGACTATCACCAACAGAGTTACTCGTTGTTTGACTAACACAATACTTTGGCATTCTGGGATACACAAGATACGGCAATGCAGCCACCTTGGAAGAGATGCCTGAACAGTGCCAGATTGTGGAACCATAATTCTACCATCAGATGCTCTGGCACCAGTCATCAGTGAGAGGAGAAGAGCTGAAGGGGCTGAGGATTTTACATGTATAAAATATGTTACACCCAGTGTGTTTGTTTGTTTGTTGGTCTGTTTGTTTATTTGTTTAACGCTGCATTCAGCAATGTCCCAGCTGTATGACGGCGGTCTAAAATGATCGCCATTGGCATCAGTTTATGCAATTGAGATACAATCACAAATAACAACCAAGTCAGCGAACCTGACCACCCGATCCCGTTAGTGGCCCAGGGCTAGGTTGTTGTAGTAGCAAGGAATAGTTCCCATTGCCTTCAGCTTTCTTTCAAGCAGTCTTCTGGGTGACTGGTCAGCATGTTCGAAAACTGTTAGTCTTCCCACTTCATTATTCAGAAAGTAAGGCCAGAAATGCATGGAAAATGCTTTTGGCTTCAATATCAATATGATGAATTTGACACAAGATAAAAGCACATATATGATACATGTACGACTCTACCTAGTTGGATATTAAAGCTCAGATGAAAACATGCATTTGAAAGGTTGACTTCACAGGAGGAAACTTTGACATTCGTAAATATTCTAAGTACAAACTGTAGTTTTGAAATACAGACTATAATTATTCATATAGCCTCAACTAATTAAATTACATAAATGATTGTAAAAAGTTTTGGGTTTTTTAACATCTATATGTGAAAAAAGATGGAACTCTTGTAGTAGCTATATTCAAAATAATTACGTAATAAAGTCTTAATTCAAATCGCATAGGTAATCTTGTTCACCCATAGAAGTTTCACTTCGTGTATGAGCATTGAACTGGCAACATGCGACTTGACATCTCTGCAGAACAATTAATTTCAAATTTATACCAGTATTTCATACTGGAGAAACAAAGGAGGACACCTCTCGTCAGCTATGACAGGGTTTACTATAGAATGTGTAAAGCCCTTAATTTGACATATAGTCAGGTTTACAAACAGCACGAGGAAGGTTGAAACACAAATCAGTTACCTCAGGGGTCGTGTCAAAATCAAAACCAGGTAGGAAACAGAAACTTGATAGCTTTGACAAAGGTGTCATACGCCGTGCAGTTTATAAACTGTATGAACGCAAAATCTCACCGACGTGATGTGATCAAAGATACAATAAATGTCCTGTTGTAATTCCGTTAGAGTCCTCAAGCGGCAGTGATACTGACACTTGATATTTTGAGACGGTCCCTGACATGTACTGCCCTTGCGTTACATAACGCTGTCACCCTGTCTGCCTGTCAGGTGGGTCACAGTATAGTTTGTTTCTTAGAAGTGTTTCTACCATGGACCTGTTTCTAAGTTTTTCGATATTTTACGAATAATCATTATGATTAAGGAATGGTACATCGTGATTACTCATATGCCATATTAGGTCGAGGTTTTGAATCTGAAATATCAACCATTATAATTGCAAAAAAGCATTTTCCAATCATTTGTGGCCTTACTTTTTTTTTTAGTCTCATCACTCTCCCATCAAACGTAGAAAGGGAGCATTGAAACCACCATACCTGCTTCATACTTTGATCAGTGCATAGAGATTCACAATAACAAATACTATCCACTACACTGTTTGAAAAAGGATGACTTCAGCTTTCACTTTATGTTCAGTAATATTATAACAATTCCCGCCTTTACATTTCATGACTGACTGACTGACTGTGTTTGGTTTTACGCCGCTTTTAGCAATATTCCAGCAACATCACGGCGGGGGACACCAGAAATGGGCTTCACACATTGTACCCATGTGGGGATTCGAACCCGGGTCTTCGGCGTGACGAGCCAACGCTTTAACCACTAGGCTACCACACCGACCCTACATTTCATGAAGTTTGGGGTACATTAGATTGCGCTCTTTTCACAAAGGTTTCGAAGAGGGGCAAATGACTCGAGCTCAAAAGTTGTTTAATCAAGTTTACAACAATCAAGGCCCAAGCAACGCTTAAACAGGTTTTATTGTAGATATATGGACGACATCAGCGACGGTTCTGTCCGGTTCTGTTTCCTATTTTGACTCAGTGGCTCATTTTTCAGTCGAACTATTGATCTAATTGTATGTGGCGGGTTCCACTGGTAGCGCTGGATATGGTCCCCTATTCCCGACTAATTACTATTATTACTAATAACATAGATTCATAAACAAATGCTTATGACATTATCGGAATCGACCAGCAGCCTTCTCTTTGACATATGTATTTCTGTTCGTTATGGTCCGGTGGTTGCTGTTTTCGTCTCCTCCCTTGGTTGTCTGGTCCTGTGAACTTAAATGCTATTCTCTATATGATGATGCAGACTTTGAGGACGCTTTACGTGCATAACAAATTAGGGCTGTGTATTGGCAAATAAATTGTATACAATTTACAGCATAACAGTATGCCGTTTTGTCACTGAAGAACGATGGCAAACATTTGTTGTGGATGTAAGTATGTGTAGATTTTAATTTAAACCTTAAAGATAATCACAAAAACTTCATATATGTTCTTTCCTCAATACACCGGTTCTCTGAAACAAATATTGCAATAAGTATCGTTTGAAAAGCGTTCTGCGATATTCCGGTATACCGGTGGTACCGTGCAGTCCAGTATATAACTCGTACAATCACCTAATAACGGCATACCGGTAACTCGTACAATCACTTAATTCATGTCAGGCAACGGCATACCGGTGGTACCGTGCAGTCCAGTATATAACTCGTACAATCACTTAATTCATGTCAGGCAACGGCATACCGGTGGTACCGTGCAGTCCAGTATATAACTCGTACAATCACCTAATTCATGTCAGGCAACGGCATACCGGTGGTACCGTGCAGTCCAGTATATAACTCGTACAATCACTTAATTCATGTCAGGCAACGGCATACCGGTGGTACCGTGCAGTCCGTAAAAGCATATAACTCGTACAATCACTTAATTCATGTCAGGCAACGGCATGCCGGTGGTACCGTGCACAGTATATAACTCGTACAATCACCTAATTCATGTCAGGCAACGGCATACCGGTGGTACCGTGCAGTCCAGTATATAACTCGTACAATCAACTTAATTCATGTCAGGCAACGGCATGCCGGTGGTACCGTGCAGTCCAGTATATAACTTGGTACAATCACTTAATTCATGTCAGGCAACGGCATACCGGTGGTACCGTGCAGTCCAGTATATAACTCGTACAATTTTAATTCATTGGTGGTACCGTGCAGTCCAGTATATAACTCGTACAATCACTTAATTCATGTCAGGCAACGGCATACCGGTGGTACCGTGCAGTCCAGTATATAACTCGTACAATCACTTAATTCATGTCAGGCAACGGCATACCGGTGGTACCGTGCAGTCCAGTATATAACTCGTACAATCACTTAATTCATGTCAGGCAACGGCATGCCTATTGCATGTTAATCAGTCTCGTCAGATTTTGTATATTGTATTGGAGGGTTTGTTAAACTAGTGTGTACAACACTTGTTTTCGTTATCTAATTTAATTACAAGGATTGACTGTATATTTTTCGGATCTTTGAGGTATGAATTGAAAAACCAATGTGCAGGTTTTTGCACGGATTTCTACAGTTTTTCTCATTTATAATTCGCTTAATGGGGTTAAACTGAGTTACCATTTGGTATTGTCGCATATGTTAATTTTAGCGTGTACTAGCATGTAAATGCGTGGCTGATATGGAATCAGGTTCATTGCTGTTAGAGGGCAACACACTAACTCACATTCACCCCACGAGCGTTCCAGCAAATAGACACACCATGTTTACAATGATGCAGACTCGGTCTTCATTCTACCCTTTCTAACAAGTTGGCCCAGCGGTCTTCAGTTATGGCTATTTGAACAATAGTATGGGTCGTGCGAAATTGCTGTGACTAAAGATCTGTTCACATGGAACCCAATTTGCACATGTGTAAACTTGCACCCTAATGTATATTTACATGCGTATGCAAAAGCAAATTTGCTATGCGTTCGCATGAAGAAAGGGGTGTGTGTATTGTTAGGTGAGTAAACAACTTGTTGCCATGTGATCCTTCAGTCTCTAACCGTTGCCATGGAAGGATACCGAGGAAATTTAGGAGACAGTTCCCCTGTCACTTAAGTTTGGCTCTGATTGGTGGATGGTATCATGATAGAAGAATGTATGGAAGATTCACAGGCCAACAACCTGGTGGAATCATATCTACAGCATCCTTCTCTGTCCTTTTGGAAGTCTGATGCACGGCAAAGCAGTGTGAGAGTGACGGCAAGAATTCCCGCCAAACTTATAGATAGATCTTATGCAATTCCGGCCTATAAATTAGTTTTGCGAAAGTTTAGCTTTCTAGACATGTTTATTTTGCACACGTGTAAAGTAATTATGCGTTCGCATGGGCCAATTTGCTTACCATGCAAATTTGCACATGTGTAAAAGTATATTTACACCTGAGTCAAATCAGATGCAAATTTACTCCTAGTGCAAATTTGCACTGTGTGTGAATTGCGTCCACATGGACCAATTTGCACATGTGTATTTTATTTGCATATGTATGTATATTTGCATGGTGTGCAAATGGGTCCATGCGAACGGGGCTTGTACTTGTTACTGGTATGAGTTCTCTTACTTTTTCTAACTTCCGGTACAGGTCAGGTGAACAATTTGAAGAAGAAACAGAAATCAAGATATGCTCAACACATTTATCAAACAGTGAACATCAGTATTTAATACGCCATCTCATTGTTCATTAACATCTCATCTGAACAGTTGAACACGGACTGAATAGTTTGGTTGTCTGTAAAACTGTAAATCGGAGTTTTCACCCTGAAACCTTTGAGACAACACGGGGACTGGATACTTCAACAACGGGCAGTGTTCTTGTTATTATCAGTCTGACGGTGACTAGTACATATCAATATCATTCGATGAGGTTTCGGACAGCAGTGTTTACTCTCGCTATAAGTTGCGTCACCCAAGCATCGTAAATACCCAGATGGTGGCTTGTATTTACGATAGCCTTGTCTTTGATAAGTTAGTGACATGTTTTACAATGGTTCTCGAGGTCGTCGTTAAACCAAAAGTTTGTTCTTAAGCGTCCGAAAACCCACAGCACGAGGAAGCTTCAAACGCAGGTCTTAACGTTTCTGTAGGATATCATTTGTAACGGAAAAAAACATACTTAGTTCGGAGTTTTGCACGAGTTGTCAAGCGAAATCAAACTGAATAAATGCGCAAATCCGGCCCGCCCATACTTGTACAGTGTGAACAGGGATTGCTCTCATCAATAAACCAACCAGTTCCCAATACAGTGTCTTTATCATGACATGTTTTGACACGAAGGTATCATCAACATACATAAGCAACTTGACAAGTAACCTCAGTTCTTTATAACCAATCTTGCCCACTCACAGGAGATGACATATAGTTTTCGTTCAGTTACAAAAAATAGCATTAAATATGTACATAATAACAGGAAACCGCGAAGACTGCGTCAACTTCAAACCAAGAACAATACTGGAAAGACCTTTAACTTTAATACAAAAGTAATTTCAATATAGGCACTGCCATACGTTTACTTCAAAAAGCGACACCAGCAAGTGACATCGCGTTCAAGCGATTTCCCACTTTTACAACTTTTACACGCCAATATTATTGCAGTGATTTCGTTCAATGTCACTATCAAGACGAGCCAAAATGTCTGTTTCATTTCGAGTTCCATATTGAGACCTATGTTACCACTCCAGTACCATTTTTATATACTAACTTGATACATCGGATTGCAATGCATTCCCGAGCACTAATTATTGTTTAAACACAATTTAAATCTCACCACCCATCCATCCAGACACGTACAGGCTTTTACCCCGACATCCCGGTATTCCGTCTTCTCGGGGAACGCAGCAACAGGTGTGTACGGGGTGGTTGGTGTGTACAGAAGTGAGTGAGCCCGATGATGTCATGCATTTAACTAACTAATCTGTATTCTAACAATCTGACTCCACTAACGCAGTAGAACTCATTAATATGGAAATGTAAGCATTATTTCAGACGCAAGTAGAATATTGGGCGGCAGTAGGGGAGACCGGGGTCAATTTGTAACACTTTTATATATTATATATTTTGTATATTAGTCTGTACTGTGCTATTTGACTAATATTGCTTGGCAGCACTACAAGGGTCTGTATCAAGCAGGATCGCAAAGACGTTGCCATCAACAATACATCTTGCCTTGAATGTTACCAGGGAGACTATATAACGTAGATTATCCCTGATGTTACTTACCAACCAACCAATCTGTTCGTTCATTGATCCACGCATATATTTCGCATCAACTCAGTACCAAGCATCGACAGTCACCAGACAGTTTTACAACTTCAAATTTTGTATTTAAAAAATGTTTTAGAGGGCCTCTGCGCGGTCTCTTGTCCAATTCTAGACTAATTCTTGTTCTTCAAACACTTTTACGTGTGCAGATAAGGCAGAAAGACGTAAGTTCAGAAGATATTTCTTCACTTACTGTGAGTCTAGTTTCAGCACGTACGTATGATTCAACTCACGTTGTCCCACTCCCAACCCACATTTACCTGTCTGCTTTTGAATGAGCGGATTTGTTCAGGTGTCGGTAACCTGCAACATTGAATCGTTCCCATTATCAACTTTCATTTTGCAGATAAAAGAGTTTCCCCAAGCTGATCTCAACACTCAGTTTATGGTGTAACTTCAAAAGTGTGTTAGTGAAACAAAAACTACAACCCCATAACAAAGACAATTTAAGACACTCAAGATGGCAAGGCCACGATTGTGGTCACACTTGTCTTCTACGTTTTGTCAAAGTAAGCTAATGGCAATCATAAAATATTGAACCAGCATTTAGTTCAAAACAGGCTTTCATACGTCTCAGTAAGTCAATATCAGTTTGTGTGCAGAATTCACGGTTCTGTATCACTGAGCTGTTGCAATGGATACAGCTGTGTTTTGTTTCTTTGGGGTGTACATATTCTTCAGTGTCGTGTGATTTTAAATAACAATACAAAATAATATTTCATTTTTTATTTTCACAATTTTCTAATTGTTTGATAAAAGACACCACAGACAACCTTAAAATACAAGATAAGATCTAAAACATCACATATGTTATCTGGGGTTATTGACATTCTTCACACATGATGTACGTAATAATAGAACTATTCATAAAATATTATGAGGCAAATAACGTAAAAATCTGCTTATTATTAACATACATCAAGTGGATCACTTGCAAGACAAAAACATAGGTAAAGACAGATATGATATACACAGTGAAAATACTTTCTTAACTGATCTCTGTCAACACTATTATACAGCCAATGTTGGTCCTTGTAACACACTGGCAGGGCTGATAGAAGGAAATTGCGTAAAACAATTAGCTATTTACAATTTCTTTTTAACAATGGCAACAATGATGACTGAACCTGTGTAGATATGTACATCCTATACCATGGACAGTCCATCCCACTGACGTAAGTTGTGGGGTATATTTTGTTTCATCTTTTGCTACTGTTGAGGTTCAACAGAGGTAAATCTAGGCTCATCAGCTTACCACAAACCCACTATATCTGTCTGAAAACATTGGTATCTCTGAAGTATGGTAGGACTGTTATTGAAATAAGCTGACCAAACTGTATTTCTCAAAACGTTTAGCATGTCCATCAAACAATTTGCTACCTAAGGCAAAAATCCATTTTCAACATTTTCTGACAAATATGTATTAAACAAAATCCTTCATGCACAGAATATCTAATTGTCTGTCTTTTCATAAATATGCTACAAGCCCACAAGTTAAAGCACACTTGATATTTTCATCATATGACTATAGTTCATACGTCATGGCAACCAAACTTTAGTGATATGAAACAATCAGGTGACATTTTACCCATTTGAGTAGGAAACATACATTAAATTGGCCCCGACATGCGAGGTAAACATTACACTGTATCGGACAACAACTTGAGCTGCAAGATCTACTATCATTGTCAGGAGTTGAGGACAGTAATGAGGTTTTCAAGCTACTGAGTGAGTGAGTGAGTTGGGTTTTACGCCGCTTTTAGCATTATTCCAGCAATATCACGGCGGGGGACACCAGAAATAGGCTTCACACATTGTACCTATGTGGGGAATCGAACCTGGTTCTTCAGCGTGACGATCGAACGCTTTAACCACTAGGCTACCCCACCGGCCCTTCAAGCTATTGTGTCATGCAGCCCTCTGTAGCTCTGTCTGGCTAGTGGTTTGTTTATCGTAGTTGATGCTGACTATTGTGTGAAACATTACAGATGGATGCTTCTAGTCATTTCGGTGTGAAAATATGCTACTCAAAATAAGTTACACAACACCCAATTCTTTTACATGATTGATCATGTTGATCATTTACATAGTTGATCTGGCATTGCCATGGTAATAAATTATAATTATGTGAAGAATATTGGTGAAGTTAAAGAGCACCAAGCGCTTTGACATGATTACAATAGATGGAAAAGAAATCATAAACATGTGAATGAAAAATACTGTGTGCTCTTCAACTTAAATTGAGTAGCAATTATTCTGAAACATCATTTGTAGCAGATAATGTCATATTTGTTTGGTTGTCATAGCAATCTCCATAAACAGCTTTCTCACAGTCATAAATACTAGTAATCTCCATTGAATTTGATTCAAAAGTATTCTTTTGTCTTCAGAAATCACTGACATTTACATCTTCAAGACACTCCTGTGCGAAACCACATCTACGCCTTATCCTAATATCAAATCGGTACTCTGTCTTATTCTTTAATATATCACGGGGATGACTCTATGGAATATATTAAACCATGGACAACTTTGAAACTATACTAAGAGTTGATTCCTTAGAAAATTCATGTATTTGCAAGATCTGTTTAGAATAAAATCACCAGTGAAACATAATATTGAACACAATCATTGGCCATCTCATGAACACATCTGTTCTGAACCCATGTAATACCCTTGATATCCCTCTGTGACAAGTGGTTGTAAGGTGAGCAGTATATACGATCATTATGCTATATATCAGTGAGAGGCAAGACTGGGGGAACTGTGTCTGTGTGCATTATCCACTGGCATTCTTTATGTGTTCATAGATTTTTCTTTCCTTTTCTTCCTTCTTCTTGTTGCGGGACTCATACTCCAGCCTGAAACAGTAATGTGTCATGTAAACCTAGACCTGTGGTCAGATTTAGGGCTCCCTCCAAAAAACAATTGTGCAACCAAAAGTCTTTGTAAATGTAACGGAGTGCAACAGGACCAGTGGTAGGATTGTTTCCCTTTATCATAGCCATATGTCTGTTATAAGATTTATAACATGTGTGGTCACACACTGTGGTCTGACCGAGTCCCATCATCGACTTCATGGATGATGCTCAGGCTTCGGTCAGTGGTCTGTACATCCCAAATCATTACTTAACATGTTTTTGTGATATACTGGGAAAACTGCTGGATATGGGGTAAAGCAACATTCACTCACTCACTCACTCACAAACACCAGCCTGGCCAGTATCATACCTTGACTACAGGTGTTCTCGTGTCACAGCCAACACTCACACTATCACAACATGCACATATGTTAGTTCTACTGTTGTACAGCTTCTCACTCTGCAATAATCCAGCTATAAGATGCTTGTCTCTAAATAATCAAGTCTGAACCAGACAATCCAGGACTGACTTATAAGAGCAATGTCCTACGACACAGAATCCCACAAGTTTCACCATCAAGTTTAATCTATTGCCAGGAAGTATAGGTATCTGGGGCTTGTCCTCCATGTTCCCAGGACACAATATGAAAGCCAGTGTGGGGAACCAGCTTGGATTTCATCACGGACCTCTGATTGTAATCAGTGTTTATGATTGGTTCATGATATTTGCTGTACTTCAATATAAATGTCAAAGAGCATAGTTTTAAAAATCTTACTTCCTGACAACGGTATAAGAATTCATACTGAAACATCGCATCATATACAATAGAGAAGTTGTTGTCATCCATAAAATATCTTACTTTCTTCTTACTTCCAGAAATGAAAATCTGAAATATCAGTTAAGTTTGTTTAAAGTCAATCATGGAAACTTGCAAAACTAAACATTGCATCAATATATGACAAGCAATTGAACACTGACTGTGATCCTCAGAACATACACAACAAGACACACCTTCTCTGTCACAGAATGATTACCTACCTGTGTTTGATGATTCGTTCAATGATCATCTGTGTTGTTAGTTCATTCTTGCTATCTATCAGTTTAAACTTTCCTTGCCTCTTAGGTTCCTGAAACAAGGTATCATTTATTTGTAACATATTTGCGTACGTCAAATCTATGTAAAATAGAAACATATAGTCAGCATGAGCATTCTAATCAGCCAATCGGCAATGAAACTTCTAAATTCTAAGTGCAAAAACAAATGAAGCATTTCTGGCAGCACATGTAATTCCTGTCTGTTGTTTGTTTGTTTGTTTGTTTATCGACGCACTCAGCAATATTCCAGCTGTATGGCAGTGGTCCATAAATATTCCAGTCTGGACCAGACAATCCAGTGATCACCAGAATGAGCATCAATCTACGTAATTGTGATACGATGACATATGTGTCGACCGAAGTCAGTGATCCTGACCACCTTCTTATGACAAGCATGAAGACCAGTTCCAACCTGGATCTTCATAGGTTCGTAATTCCTGTCAACAGTGAACATGAATGGGTATTTCTGAGTTGAAATGGATGTGAATATTCACCATGTCAGCTCTGAGAACCATGGATGTAGGTCAGTAATGTATGAATGTTAATGTAGCGTTAAGTTGGCATACAGCTCAGTGGGAGCTGAGGTGAGAACAAACAGTACTGACAAACTGTCATCTCAATATTCTGTTCAAATTACCGTATTTCCTCTAACAACACTGGGTCTCTAATAAGTGACAGGGGTAAAGCACCGGTTTAAGAAATAAGCGCCAGGTCTCCATTAAGCACCAGATACATTTTTCATGAATGTATTCTCCCTTGATAGATGTATTAAGGAATGATCCCTTTAGTCATAACTTCCTGTCCTCCACATGGCACGGGTTAATGGATATTATGTAATCGTCGAAGTTGCAATGAGGTGGTTTCATGTATATAAATATGCATGGGGTCCGGTGCTAGTTGAATTTTTACGGATCAAACTAGATCCTGGTAATAAGTGCCGGGTCCCAAATAAGCGCCAGGTCTGGAAATCTGTTGAAAAACTAAGCACCCGGCTGCTCCCTTATTAGAGGAAATATGGTAACTGAAATATGGTATTGAATGTACATTACTGATGATTTCACCTCCCATCAGTTGGATTGAAATCATGTCAAATGGAAGGCGATGTCACTCGGGACAAAGCAGTCTCCTACTGAATTTACAAGACAAACAGAGATGACACTTACCGCGAAGGGATCAGATCCATCGATGTCTGGCATGATGGGCGTCATCCCGTGGCACACCATGTCGACCTGGAATCAGGGCAAGACTTCATCAAACCAGCAGTAATAATAAACAATTTAATACTGATAAAGCACTTTATCATATATCTATCAGTCATGACTTCCATTCTGCATGAAGTTTGAGTTTATATTACATCTCTTTTCAAACTGTTTATCTTGACCTGCTTAGTGGACAATACTGCAGCAAATATCAGCCAATATTCCCAAATTTGAATCATACAATTCCCAATTCATGTTATCAAGTAACAGCTAATGTTATGTTTTTCCTTCCATCATAAGGTATCTGGTTGCTTGTACTTATCAAGACTCATGTTTTTTATAGTGTTATCCCTCTGAAATACAAAGTAGAAGTAAAACAATAATGCTCTACCTTGACTGACTCTAGGCATACTGCTTTAACCCTTCAATACCAAGTGCCAGGCTACAACATGTGGCATCTGTTTACAACTTTCTTATGATGCATCTAGGGATCTCACCACCTATCGTCGCTCCATGAGCAGATACTCTTTTCACTTTTTTATGTGAAAGAAAGCCCCGAAATGATGTCAAAAGTAAACCCTGCTTCTAAGTTGCTGGGTATATGCTGCTGGGTAGATGAAGGATCTTTATTTTGGCATCTAAACCCAAACACAGCAAAGGATTCAGCTCTGCATAGTAAGATGCTGTAATATAGGCCCTGGGCAGTTGCTGTTGGGACTTTAGGTTACCTGAAGATTATCAGTACCCTCAAGATGCTGAAGTCAAACTCACCTTGAAATGATTCATGAGATCCTTGGTGACAGCAAAGGGTGCTCCTATCACAACCTCCGACACATACTGAAACATGGATCAAACCTTTGTCAGTGACAGCACACAATGATCCTATCACAACCTCTGACACGTACTGAAGCATGGATCAAACATTTGTCAGTGACTGATGCATGGACAATCACGGAACAAATACATGGAAAAGGAAGCAGATTGTGCACCGTAGAATAGATTCGGTTGTCCTGGCTCCAGTGTTAAACATTGCCAAGACAGGCTACACTCTCGAACTGATCGGGTTAATCAGAGAATAAAGAGAACTACCCAGGGAATAATGCAAACTATGGTATGACTGAAGGAGTTTTGGTTAAACACCCACCGTAACTTCAACAAGTCCTGTTGACTACTTTGTGGAAACAGTAGCAGTTTGGTATAGACAGACTGATAATCAGAATGGATGTTTTCAACCCACAAACATCAATTCATGGCACGGAAAAGGTTGCCAAGTCAACACCATCATCTGTAACACCTCTGGCCACAGAGCCATCCTCCTTATGCGTGAGAAAATGGTTTTACTTGGCTTATTAGCAACATCTTAGCAATATCACAGCAGGGGACATCAGACACGGGCAAATACTTTAACAAGTAGGCACTGCAAGTGAAACATCTTTGTTCTGTGTTGCCCATAAAGTCCTCACCTTGCAAGCCAGGACACTGAGAGTCCTTTCATGTAGGTTCATTATCGGATAGTTGGACCCTTTGTATCTGTTCACAATCTGCAACATTCAATAAACACAACTACAATCAAAGTAAGAATTACTTGAAAACAATACAAGAACCTGTATCAAAACATCATGCTCTAGAATAAAAGAAGTTGTCATCCATATGCACAATATTTACATTCTGATACATATTTAAGAGAATTATCCAGCATTTTAGCCAAGGCTTGTGTCAGTTTCAAAAGACAGGTTTCCAATGCAGTTTGGGTGTTTTGTAATGGTGACACATTTCAAACATTAGAATCCACCCGTTTCTTTACATGGTTGATTGTAGTTGTCTTCTTTGAGGGGCATTTTTAGAAGTTGGAAGTCAGATAGAACAAGTATATTTAAAATATGTATTTTAAACTCAGGTTGTAAAGTTTAGATGTATTTAGTATTTATTGATAGTGGCTACTGGAAATCTGTTCCAAGAAAAATCCCAGATTTGTATAGTGAAGAGACAAATTGCTCTGAATTTTCATCAAATCATTTTCAAAGACGAATCTGTTTTCCAGCTTTACAGAACATAAACCAAAAGGTGGTCTCAGGGTGGACAGTTTGTGAAAAGGTTCCAGAAGCTGTCACCGAAGCTGACAGTGCATGGCAGCATTTCTAAATGGGAATTACGCTTTAGTTCATGTGAAGGGTAATATCAACTAAAATACACTCAGATTCTTCAGTGGTGACTCCTGGAATCTGCTGGTGGTGAAAGTGGTGTCAAATTTATGTTGCAACAAGACAATGCCTGTGCACATGCATAAACAAAAGGTTACTGTGCTTGATTTTCACTTAACATGACTAGAACCCCACTGAGAATGTGTGGCAGTGTAAGGACAATAGTGAAAAAAATGGAAATCTGATGTGTGGGCGACTTGGCTGGATCTACCCCAAAATAGACAACTTCATTGACAGTATGCAGAGATGCTTGTGCTTGCATCAGTGTACTGAGAAAGAGAGTGCCTCAAATGACTGTTAACTTAACCTGTCACCATTGTAAGTTGCATATCCATGTGAATATGAAAAAAATGAAATTGATCTAGACACAATTTATAGATAGGACAAGCTTGTGAAGTATTCTGGATGTTTTTGCACAAAGCTGTACTTCAACTGCTACTTCAGTTGCATGCAACTGATTTCATATTGAGGAGTTACACTCACAGGGTCTGTGTGGAGTCCAACAATCAAGAAGTTGCCCTCAGCTGCAGCTTTTTCCAGGAAATCAAGATGGCCGACATCTTCAAGGTTGTCAAGGACAAGTATAACCATCGCTCACATTGTCAAAAAATATATAAAGAAAACTTACCCTCTTTCATTCTTACCATTAAGTCATTGACTTCTCAAATTAATGTACGATCTGATGAATTTATTTAAATTTTGGCTACATTTTGGTAGAGCTTAAATTCTAAAGTCATCTTGTCTGTGGTACCAAAATTGTCAATGACAAACTAAATCATTATTTCAAATTTTATTCTAATTTCTCAATCTTTTGATACAAATAAATCATTAATGGTTTGGTATGATCTATTTCAGTTAGCCAATCAGAAAGATTCCAGTGGTAGCCTAGCGGTTCCGCTCATCATGCTGAAGGCCCGGGTTCTATTAACTACACGCATCAGGTCCATGAAACCCATGTTTGTCTCTGTCGAGGGATATGGCTTAGAGTAGGTCACCAGCAACTTATGGTGGGCGACCAAACAGATCGGTTGTCCACGCATTCTGGATGAATGTTATTCTTGGTTGACACCGTGTATCTTTGTATCATTATTTACAGGCTGGTGTCAGAGTCAGCATCCAACATTAGACCTGTCAACCAGCAAAGGATACGGAAGAGATCATAGGCTCCAGATACATAGACAATCTTATCCCCAGGGGCCGGTTCCTTGCCCCCAGCAAACTGAATGATCTTCCTGGATGTGGGCAGGAACTGTGACACTCCAGTCCAGGGACTGTGAGAGGATGAGTCCTGGAAGGAAAGAATAAACAGTTTCATATAAAACACCCATGATATATTTGAAACTTATTTTTTGAAATCTGACACAAGTAGCCCAAACGCTTGATAAATCTGAATCTAAAAATGACATATTTACTTCTCAATCTTTGTGTATGGATTTCCTCAATAGTAGGTATGATGTGGGAACAAGTGTTACTTCTTACAGTTAACATCAGCAGCACTGGTGTTGAATACAGTTTGAATATACACTTTACTATCAACGGATAAAACAGCTACACCATTTCTGCTGTTTTATCAAAAAGAAATGTTCTGTGTTAGATGGTAAAAAATCACTCAGTTTAATTCAATAGAATATGCCTGCTGATTAAAATACATTGCAATAAAACAACATAATTTAAAGAGAGTCTGACAATGACTAGCCATTAGCTCATTGTTAAATGGATGCTTTAATGCCAAGCTCAATTTCAGAAGTGATATAAGGCTATGATCCTGATGAACATGAAAAGGGATGATTTTTAGAATCTGAACTTATTACAATGTTGATATATGATTATAAGAAATTATTTCTAAATCTACAAATTAGTTCTAATTTTTTTTTAAATTATGCATATATATGTAAAATAATTTTAAGATGAGTCTGAAAACCAAGTTTTTGATGGCTTTGAAAGCAGATAATTTAACAATCTGTAAACTAGATAAAACAATATATATGTTTGTAAGTACCATAATTTAAGTACAAGCTTCAATCAACTGTCAAAATAATTGCAAAATTGGTTATGACTTTAAGAACTATTAATCGATTATGAATGAGTGTTGCAGAAGGAACCCCAGTCCATCGCTCTGTCTCTGAAATTGTATTACTTTGACAGGAACAAGCAACAAGATCGAAACTGAAAATGAGCCCCATTTTGATGGGAGAAGCTGCAGAAAATTTTGACTTGCTTCATTTAGAGCTATAGCATTCAATAAAGCATTGGGCAGTAGGAAAATGATATGGTTTAGGGATTGTAAGACAGGTTAAGGTGCGACCTTGGATGGCCCTCTCAAACAGAATCCCTGTTGGAATCAAACCCAGGACCAGTACATGTTTAAACACTAGGCCCACTACACCATTTGTCCCACCAGCTGGCTTGTGGCAGGAATTAAGACCTTTTTTCTCATCTTCTTCTTCCAAGTGAGGTTTAAATGGTCTGTTACAAGTAATGAAAGGTAAATGGCATACATTGTGTACAGGAAGGAGATTAGTTCTTGTTGTTTCCTGAAAACCACTCTCCAGGTATCATTGCTGCCACCAGTGAATGTAGATGTTACTAGAATCTTGGATGCTTTCCTCCAAACCCCAAACATGCCAAACATGCTGCATTCAGAGTATGTTTGTTTATTAGATTGTTTGCCTGTGAACTTTAAAAATAGTTTATGTTCACTTACCAGAAGGATTTGAAATCATTCAATCAAGTTTAAGTCTTTCAGGTATATGACAAGCACTGAACTTCTCACTCACATGTTAATCCCACAGACTGCGTGAGAGATTAAATACACTTTCAAACAGGAAACATATAAAACAATTTATCAAGAAGCAAGTATTTCTGCTTCATTTGTTGGTTAACATTACCGTCAGTCGGTTCCAAGTTCATGTTCAATGTTATGGGCCATATTCAGGCACAGGAAACCTGTAGCAAACTGCAGCGATAGTATACATAGTTAATCACTGTGAGAAGCTTTGCTGTAGGCTGTCTAGCACAGTACAGACCAGTCATTGGTGGCAGTGATAGTATACAGTGCAATAAAACACTTTATCACTGTGAGAAGCTTCACTGATAGGCTGCAATAAACCACTTTATCACAGTTCAGAGCTGTCATTGGTGGCAGTGATAGTATACAGTGCAATAAAACACTTTATCACTGTGAGAAGCACTTCAGAGCTGTAGACTGTCTTTAGCACAGTTCAGAGCTGTCAGTTCAGAGCTGTCATTGGTGGCAGTGATAGTATACAGTGCAATAAAACACTTTATCACTGTGAGAAGCTTCACTGTAGACTGTCTAGCACAGTTCAGAGCTGTCATTGGTGATACTTTTATCAGTAGCTTCTTATGTAGCTTCACTGTATGGTAGCACAGTTCAGAGTCATTGTGGCAGTGATAGTATACAGTGCAATAAACACTTTACTTTATCACTGTGAGAAGCTTCACTGTAGACTGTCTAGCACAGTTCAGAGCTGTCATTGGTGGCAGTGATAGTATACAGTGCAATAAAACACTTTATCACTGTGAAGAAGCTGTTGGCACTGTACTGGTGTAGACTGTCTAGCACAGTTCAGAGCTGTCATTGGTGGCAGTGATAGTATACAGTGCAATAAAACACTTTATCACTGTGAAGAAGCTTCACTGTAGGCTGTCTAGCACAGTTCAGAGCTGTCATTGGTGGCAGTGATAGGACATACAGTGCAATAAACCACTGTATCACTGTGAGAAGCTTCACTGTAGACTGTCTAGCACAGTTCAGAGCTGTCATTGGTGGCAGTGATAGTATACAGTGCAATAAAACACTTTATCACTGTGAGAAGCTTCACTGTAGACTGTCTAGCACAGTTCAGAGCTGTCATTGGTGGCAGTGATAGTATACAGTGCAATAAAACACTTTATCACTGTGAGAAGCTTCAGTGTAGCACAGTTCAGAGCTGTCATTGGTGGCAGTGATAGTATACAGTGCAATAAACCACTTTATCACTGTGAGAAGCTTCACTGTAGACTGTCTAGTGACAGTTCAGAGCTGTGGTGGCAGTAGATAGTATACAGTGCAACAAACCACTGTATCACTGTTCACTGTAGCTGTATAGCACAGTTCAGAGCTGTCATTGGTGGCAGTGATAGTATACAGTGCAATAAAACACTTTATCACTGTGAGAAGCTTCACTGTAGGACTGTATAGACAGTTCAGAGCTGTCATTGGTGGCAGTGATAGTATACAGTGCAATAAAACACTTTATCACTGTGAGAAGCTTCACTGTAGACTGTATAGGACAGTTCTAGCATTGTGGTGGCAGTGATTATCACTGTGAGAAGCTTCACTGTAGGCTGTATAGCACAGTTCAGAGCTGTCATTGGTGGCAGTGATCACTTGATAAAGGACAGTTCAGAGCTTCATTGGTGTGATGATAGTATACAGTGGCTGTGAGAGTCACATTGCACAGTCAGAGCTGTCATTGGTGGCAGTGATAGTATACAGTGCAATAAAACACTTTATCACTGTGAGAAGCTTCACTGTAGACTGTCTAGCACAGTTCAGAGCTGTCATTGGTGGCAGTGATAGTATACAGTGCAATAAACCACTTTATCACTGTGAGAAGCTTCACTGTAGACTGTCTAGCACAGTTCAGAGCTGTCATTGGTGGCAGTGATAGTATACAGTGCAATAAAACACTTTATCACTGTGAGAAGCTTCACTGTAGGCTGTCTAGCACAGTTCAGAGCTGTCATTGGTGGCAGTGATAGTATACAGTGCAATAAAACACTTTATCACTGTGAGAAGCTTCACTGTAGGCTGTCTAGCACAGTTCAGAGCTGTCATTGGTGGCAGTGTTAGTATACAGTGCAATAAAACACTTTATCACTGTGAGAAGCTTCACTGGTAGCAGTGATAGCAAAGCAAGATATGTCTTTATTGTGAAATATTGTCATCAATAAACAAGAAACAAAAACGAAAATGCTTAACTATTCTGGATGAGTCCTGTGAAAGTTGTGGTAATAGGTTGATAACAATGAGGACAGTTAGTTTCAGAAGGAGTACAGGATTATATAAATCACATGTCAGTATGGTGAACGTATATACATTTTGTGTCTGAGCGGATGAAAGTACTGAAAGCAATCGTATGAGGGTGTGCAGGGTGAGCCCCAAACCAAGAACAGACATACACTGACTGTTGTGACTCAGTACACTTTACACATTCCAGGTCAACATGCTGAACATTTGGTGTTACTCTATTCAAGACAGTATAGAACGTGCAACATTACCATCAGGGGCAAAATGACACTTCAGAAAGAATGTACCCTAGTCTGTACAATACCATGAAGTACCAAAGTTACTCTGTACATTGGAAATTACTGATAAGCCCTTTTTTTGTTGGTTTACATGTCCCCAAAAATCAAACAGTTTTTATCTTCCACAATTTTACTGCTACTTAAGAATTAAACACAAACATGTAGGTCACACTATCAGGGAAGCATGGTTTCCATGGTGATTACTCACAATTTCCTATCAACAGTGGGGATAAGATATTGTGGAGGGTTTCATGTAACATTTTTTTAGTTGGCCCCAAAACACTGTCAAAATTCTTTTTCGTTTTAGCAAGTTTCAGGGTGGACAACGTAAACCAGCTGAAAAAATAGACCGCCTTGTTTGGGCCAAATTACACTGAAACATTATAAATACAAAGTGTCGGACCCAGGGGATATGTTGGGAAAGTAACGAAACAACTTAAGCCGTTTTATAACATAACTTGATCCACCAATTTAAGCTGTAGCTCGAAATATTGTTTCTCCTTTTCGAGTCCAGGTTTTAAAGTAAACAATAGGCGTAAGACCCTGCAAACCCCCACAACAAGCCGTGCAGCAGACGCCAGCATATCACAATACTTACACTGGCATTATCCTAGCAAGTTACCACCCATGTGAATATGGCCATACATAAAAACAACGAAACAATTATTGCATTACATTGCAAACCTGCAGGTAAAGCACAGTACACCAGTATGTCATGTAACCAGTACTGTGTACATCAAGGTATGTGCATGTCAAGGTAAGGTAGAAGTACCACTACTAGTGCAAGGACTTGGCATACTACAGTCCGTTTGAGACAAAATGATACCGTTGTATTGCAATCTAACACAAAAACAAATAGACAGAAAAGAATCAAACCAACATGCAATAAAAACAACAGACCAACTCTAGAAAAAAATTGCATAATTTTTGTCACAAAAATAAAAAAGTTGTTTAAGAAACTGTCGTCATTTATTTGTGCGTTTTCCCAGTTTGTTACAAGGGTGCAGTGGCAACTAAAGGAACAGCGAAAAGCGAGATGCACGTGCATTAGTGACGTCAGAGACATGTGATTACTGCTGATTGACAAAGTGAGAGAAAATGAAAGTCTATAATTTACAAAGTCTATGATTTCTTCAAGGATGAAAATGACAGGGGGTGACCCCAGTATGCAATTACTAAGTACATACAGCTCACTGCCTGTGCAGCTGGGGTACGTGTCATCTTGCATGCTCAAAAATGTGTTGAGAACCCGTTAACGCACGTGCATCTCGCTTTCCGCACTTTTCCTTTAGTTGCCAATGCGCCCTTGTAACAAACTGGGAAAACGCATAAACAAATGATGACAGTTTCTTAAACAACTTTTTTATTTTTGTGACCAAAATTATGCAAATTTTTTCTAGAGTTGGTCTGTTGTTTTTATTGCACTCCGCGTTGGTTTAATTCTTTTCAGTCTATTTGTTTTTGTGTTAGACTGCAATTCATCGGTATCAATTTGTCTCAAACGGACTGTAGACATCTCATGAGTCTCCCCAGCTTCGATACGCTTTCTCTTCTCACCTGCATGCAATTTGGTGTTTTATCCACAGAAGTAAGACGACAGCGATCACACTTTTCATTGTGCACAAGACTTTGCACTCTAACAACCAATCAGAAATGTAGAGGGTATCGCAATGCGTCAATGCTGCTATTTTTAGCCTGGGCTTTCCAAAACTGCTATTTTTTACTTGACAACACCTTGATGTCATTGTGAAAATGTAATCTTTTTTGAGGAGAAATACAATTGACAGAAGTAATCAGAAAATTTATTTCAAAATTTGCCAGACACAATGACTGGCAATTGATGACCTTTGAAATTACCAGACATTCTAACTTTGTACCGGTCAAAGTCTGGTATACACCAGATAACGGAAACACTGAATTGCAATATTATCTAAACAATGTAGAGTCACCAAATGTCTGAAATATGTTTGTTCACTGCTGATCAATACATGTTAAGCTTGTTGTGTATGGTGTTCATAAGCTTCTTTCAAGCACACATGAGACACATGTGAAGCATATCGTCAAGCACATATGAACATCATGTGACATATGAAGCACATGTCAACACATGACATATGACCATCATGAGACATGTCAAGCACACAACACATGCATGGCCTGAGACATATGGCAAGCTCATGTCAAGCACGCATGAAATGACTATCATCAGACACATGTCAAGCACACAACACATGCATGGCATTAGATATGTGGCAAGCACATGTCAAGCACGTATGACATATGACTATCATCAGACACATGTCAAGCACACAACACATGCATGGCAATAGATATGTGGCATGCACATGTCAAGCACGCATGACATACGACCATCATGGGGCAAATGTCAAGCAAATGTTAAGCAAATAGGGCTGGGACTCAATACTTGTGTAACCAGGTCGGTTAAATAATTTTCACTACCCGGGTCCTGAATAAAATACATGGACCATCATGTGACTGGTCATGAGTTGCTGATAGTCTGATACGGTATTAATCATAAAAATGAAAACGACAAAAATGCAGGGTTTGAGTTACACTGTTGATGAGTGGTGCATGTAAGCAATGCTGTGTCTCTCTCAACCAATCAACGCCATTCATAGCTTCACTGACCATGCTGCCGAGGACTTGGCAAAACACTAGACTTGAAGCAAATATCATTTTAACAACTTCAATTCATCCGTGAATGAACACCACTATAACCAATTTAGTTAATAATTACTTTGTGATAATAATTACTTAATTCATGAAATTTCCAGTTTATAGAGTTGGGTACTCAGGTCCAAAAGTTCAACCCGTCCCAGCCCTATAAGCAAACATGACATATGAGCATCATGAGACACATGTCAAGCACATGTTAAGCACACATGACATTTACAGAGCAGGTGCCAGATCCCCTTCCCACACTCGTGCTACTCACAGAGCTGATTGTCCCAACATGGGAGGATGCCACAGCTTCTCCCTCGTCAGGCTGATGGTGAGTCTTTGTTACCAGCAACATCCTGTAACACAAACATAGCAAGTCAAATACTGCTTCACACAGAGTCTTTGTTACCAGCAACATCCTGTAACACAAACACAGCAAGTCTAATACTGCTTCACACAGAGTCTTTGTTACCAGCAACATCCTGTAACACAAACATAGCAAGTCAAATACTGCTTCACACAGAGTCTTTGTTACCAGCAACATCCTGTAACACAAACACAGCAAGTCTAATATGCTTCACACAGAGTCTTTTGTTGCAACATCCTTCAGTCATCACACAGAGTCTTTGTTACCAGCAACACCTGTAACACAAACATAGCAAGTCAAATACTGTTTCAACATCCTGGAACTTTGTTACAAACATAGCAAGTCAAATACTACTTCATGCTTCACACAGAGTCTTGGTTACCAGCAACATCCTGTAACACAAACATAGCAAGTCAAATACTGCTTCACATCCTGAGTCTCTTTGTTACCAGCAACATCCTGTAACACAAACATAGCAAGTCAAATACTCACACAGTCTTTGTTACCAGCAACATCCTGTAACACAAACAACACAGTCAAAAGTCACACATCTGTTACCAGCAACATCCTTCACAGCAAGTCTAATACTGCTTTACTACAGTCTTTGTTACCAGCAACATCCTGTAACACAAACACAGCAAGTCTTTGTTACAGTCTTTGTTACCAGCAACATCCTGTAACACAAACATAGCAAGTCAAATACTGCTTCACACAGAGTCTTTGTTACCAGCAACATCCTGTAACACAAACACAGCAAGTCTAATACTGCTTCACACAGTCTTTGTTACCAGCAACATCCTGTAACACAAACACAGCAAGTCAAATACTGCTTCACACAGAGTCTTTGTTACCAGCAACATCCTGTAACACAAACATAGCAAGTCAAATACTGCTTCACACATAGTCTTTGTTACCAGCAACATCCTGTAACACAAACACAGCAAGTCAAATACTGCTTCACACACCATGAACAACTAGCTTCATACAAAACTAGTGAAATTTAAGTGTGTATGGTTTAACACGGCTTCGAAACAAATTCTATCCCATTGTGTCCAAGACACAACTCGAGTGAACCCACAGGTTGGATGTTGGTGCTGACTAACTGGTGTGGGGAATCGAACCCGGGCCTTGGCGTGACAAGCTTCTAGGCTACCCCACCCCACCCTCTGGTGCTGACTAACCGGTGTGGGGAATCGAACCCCACCCTCCCACCCCCTCTGGTGCTGACTAACAGAGGATTACAAAAGAGAGAAATCTGGGTATGAACCACTTGCCTACCTGACCCCTGATCCCTACCGTCAAGGGAAACAACTCCGAAGATACCTGAATGAGAAATTGGATCTACCGGAGGCACTAATACAATTTTAAACAGCAAGGAACAAGCTTCAGTTATTACTTTATGGTGTTTCCTGGTAAACACTATCAGTACACTATTGACCAGACCACTGGTGGAAGCTGGTATTTCTTGGTGGTCCCCTCAAGCAGTCATAATGTTTATTCAGAAGGCATAGTGTCCATTCAACTTCTTTTTTAGTCGTCTTTTAAGGGAACAGTTATAATAATAAAGGAAACAGAGAAAATGCAATCAAAGGTAATGTTTTCTGCAAGTAATGATACATAATTTATGACAAAAACATTCCTACCTGCCGACCAGGTCTGTGGTTGAAACTCCTTCTGTTCGCTTGCACTCCCTGCAACGAGACAATACTTGTTTTAGAAGTGTTACTTACAGTTGAATATAACCTGTATTCTAGTTTTTACTTGAATAATAGTTCCTAATTCTTTGTATCAATGATAATAAGTTATCAATCTTTTAGCCATCCTAGGTAATACTTGTAGATTTTTTCATTTACTTGTATTTCTTGGCATCTTTGACGAGCTGGTATGTGTCATCGCCATCTGCCGTTGTGGTGATATCATCTGCAAATACATGAGATAAGTCTACAGGTGTGGCAGGTGTGATATATCATCTGCAAATACATGAGATAAGTCTACAGGTGTGGCAGGTGTGATGATATCATCTGCAAATACATGAGATAAGTCTACAGGTGTGGCAGGTGTGATGATATCATCTGCAAATACATGAGATAAGTCTACAGGTGTGATGATATTATCTGCAAATACATGAGATAACTCTACAGGTGTGATGATATCATCTGCAAATACATTAGATAAGTCTACAGGTGTGGCAGGTGGGATATCCTCTGCAAATACATGAGATAAGTCTACAGGTGTGGTGATATCATCTGCAAATACATGAGATAAGTCTACAGGTGGACAGGTGCAGTGCTATCCTCAACAAATACATGAGATAAGTCTACAGGTGTGGCAGGTGTGATGGTATCATCTGCAAATACATGAGATGATTCTACAGGTGGACAGGTGTGATGATATCCTCAGCAAATACATGAGATGATTCTACAGGTGGACAGGTGTGGTGCTATCCTCAACAAATACATGAGATAAGTCTACAGGTGTGGCAGGTGTGATGGTATCATCTGCAAATACATGAGATGATTCTACAGGTGGACAGGTGTGATGCTATCCTTGACAAATACATGAGATAAGTCTACAGGTGGACAGGTGTGATGCTATCCTCGACAAATACATGAGATAAGTCTACAGTTGTGGCAGGTGTGATGCTATCCTCAACAAATACATGAGATGATTCTACAGGTGGACAGCTGTGATGCTATCCTCGACAAATATATCCTAGGATGATATATGTCAGGCACTCAAACTGTATAGTCAGATATATCCATGTAGAGTAATGGACATTGAAAGTCTGCCTATATAATGAATGTGTTCTTAATTCAGGTAAGTGGTGAGACAAAGTAATCACGTCCCCGTGTCTGTTGCCTCCCATTCCTAGAGCTCTTCACAACAGGTATTTCTTACCTCCATGAACGCAGAAATCACAGTCGTATTCACTCAGTGTCTCCAGCGTGGTCACATATGGGGCGTTCTCAATAACCTGAAACATCAGAACATAAACTCAAATATATACATATCATGTACTGACAATGGCCAGTATCATGCTCTGGCATTAGTGAAGGAAACGAAGCTAACCCTGTACTAATCCTATGTCGTGTAAGTGAAGCCTAAAATTGGTTTTCCTTGAAAACTCTAGAAATACCAAACAGAATGCTTTATCGATATGTATGCATGGTTTCATGAACATAATACCCAGGCAGAGGAGGACAAGGTGAACAAATTCTAGTACTCCCAAATACTTTTTCTGTTAGCTGGTTTATGAGACAGATCTAGGAAAATATCAACTGCCTTTATACTAAGCTTAATATCGCTAAACCGGTTTGTTCACAGAGAGTCAATGGACCTACCTCATCCACCCACTTGATGCCGCGCACAATCTTGTATCGTTCCTGTTCATGAAACACCGGGGGTCCTTTATGCTTGGCAATCTCCTCTGAAACGAATAACCATGTACTTAGAAATCTTTGTGCAAGTATCAAGGTACCTTTGTGTTAACCATCTGGCCGAGAGAACATCCCACCACCCATAGATGATATACTGGGTACATACCATCTGAGTGAACGCCAACCTTTAACACATCGCCAAACTGTTTACCCTGGGGACAAAAGAGTTCATATTATAACAAAACATTAAAGAATACCGTGACCCACTCACAAATGATGTTTTTCAGTTTAACAAAAACAATCAGTGCCAAAAACCGAAGATCTATGGATATGTCGACATGGAGCTTTAACGGGCATGCTCAAGGGATGTAACTCTGCATAACAAATTATGGGGCCTTGGACAACGCTGCTCAATGTGAACAAAATATGATGACATTGTAAAGAGAATCTTATATGCCAAACTTCAGCTACCTTAGAGCCAAATATACATTTTCAGAGAATTAAAAATTTAAAAACAAGGTCAAAATAAGTAAAAAGAAAAAGAGGAGGCATTGTGAGCCCTCCAACTAGATTCACACATACATAATTTCATTACATTTTGAACAAACAATGGTCTTATGGTAAGTTAGTAACGGCTATACAACTAATATCTGAACCCCTGTGAAGTCATTCTTTGAACAACAGAAAGTTACATCACTTTTTGCAAAGTTGTTTCTTAGGATATAAAAAAAGTGTCATGAAAGAAATGTTCAGGCCAACTACATAGTACATTTATACCATTACATTAAATTTTGAAAACAAACCAAGCAATGGACATTGATAGGTTTTTCAATTAGGCTGCCATATTTGATAATGTTTAGTGAATTTTCAGCCTCCCTGGTGCAGTTGTTTCTGAGGGAATGTTCACGGTAGATGACAGAAACCTAACAATCAAGCAATTGCATGAGCTTAACTTGACTTTAAATCATGTCAGTTAACTGCATAAAGGCCATTATTAGCTGTTTCAATATGGCTAATATGGCCATGTTGATTATTAGACTCAAAGTAAAGCTATAAAACTTGACTTATTACTTCATTTTATTATTATGAAAGTGTATTTTTTGTAATTTGTAATATCATTGATTAAGTGATAGTTATTATGGGTCACAATGTTTAAAGTTTTGAGTGTGGGTTGTGGCTCACATCTCGCTTCATATATGTTTAATGGCAATAGTATTTTTAGCAGTACACCTTTTGAGATAGCGCTTCAGAATTACCTGCCCTTGGCAATATTTTGTTTTGACTTCCTGTCTAAGTTTGAGAAAATCGCCTAATGTTCTGAGTGGATAATGATACAGCCTAGCTTTGCTAGAATGCTCGAGAACTGTGTAAGAGCTATGTAAAGGCTGGTTGTTGTGTTGTGCCGCGGGACTAACACACAGACTTTTCATACGACTTTTTATGTACATCTGTCTGCCATCGTCAACATCATCAAGACCTATCACTTACCTATTTGTCTACTGTCATTGTAAACAACCTTCAATCAGTATATCTGCTCTCACTGTAAATGTCAAGACTCTGGTGAGTTAATATTTTATATTTGTGGCCCATTACTTTAGATTTGTGTCTCAATAGCAGTGTACTAGATATCTGTATTGTCATTCATTGTAGCTTGCTCACTGTTTGCTCAATATATTATTCAATATTTTAGATTTGTCTGTGTTCTATTTTGCTGGTTCAGAGGGGACTTTTAAATCTTTTGTCACTGCAATTTATTAACCGTAACATTATGATAATTACATTTTGCAATTGACACATCCAGTAAATTGAAATATGAAAGAATATTGGATAAATAATGTCTCTGACCTCCTTTTCCACCACCAGCTAGTATAGCAGAGATAAAAACACATATATTTGAACAGAGTATCAGGATTGTCACGAAGCTAGAAATATGTTACATTTGACAAACATGGTGCTGATCTTAATTCTCGTTATAGCATTTATTTTGCTCTGTGAAAGAGAGAACATAATACAATGCAAAATTGCACTTCTATTCCAGTGCAACCAAACTGATGAGTTTGTAGAACCGCAGCATTCCAGTGTGACCTTGACATGACACAAAATACTGAAACTGAGCCGTAACTAATGTGTTTTAGGCATTATCATTGCTGTCATGAGCTCATGCAGAAACTGACATATAATCAATATCACTTCATTCCAGAACTGTGACATGTTGTCCCACAAGCCTGGCTACAATACATACATACTAATACCATTAATGTGATGTCAAGTGTTGAATATATCTCTTTATACAGGCCATGCACCTATACAGTTCTTGAAAAACACTTTTGACACCTTCAGTATCCTATGTGTTTCACTCAATGAATAACTTGACAAATAAGGGTGGTATTCAGAATTGTTTACTGAGTGCCCTTGTCGCAAATTAGGGAGAAAATTCATCATTGTGTTTGAATTGGGATTTTTATATGTGGTCTTATTTGACAAAACTTTAAGGTTGCATTTTGTACACTGCCATCAATGAAATAATGCATGCCTAAGAACTTAATCCTCCTTTGGTTAAGACAACTGACATACATATAACTGTAATAATATCCACTGTAGCTGTAACATGACATGGAAACTTTACATTTACAACTTGAGAATTAGGGGCAAGTCTAGATAAGCCCATTGTATAATTGTCAGTAAGATAGCATAATCATTTAAGTAGATAAATCCTCTATCTCTGCTAAGTGACAATGAACTGACCCCACACACTCGTAAGTGATGATATCATACATATCGCTAAGGATGTCAAGTTCAAGGCCACAAGTCATGATATAAGGTATGGATTATAGATGATCACTTAGAAAGATACCAATTCACACTTGGCATTTGATAATTGGCAATTGCCTGATGTGTATGTTAATTCCCTGCCAAAAACTCAAAATGACAGTAGATCAAGTATATTATCTGTGTTTTCAAATCAAGCATGAAACAATTTCCGATTCAGTCATGATTCAAACTCTCAAACCAAAACATCACTGCACCACACAGCTAAGCCTCGTCATTCAGCAGAGTAAACTTGTTTCAGTCACGTTCCTTATTAGCAGCAAATTGAAGGTGAAGGTCACATGGGTTTCTTATGGATGAGATATGAAATACTAATTGCCAGCAATTTGATACGAAACCAATGATTATCAATGACCACATATATGCCACGGTCATGTGAAGCCAATAATGCTCCTACTATGAGTGCCTTGTCACAATGTCTCAACTTACACAGTCCATTCATGAGCTTTTTACCTGGTTCATGAGCCTATCTCACATGTCATGATATGTTTAACTTTCATTGAGAAAATACATTTATTCTATGACATGAAAACCTATTTCCAATTATGAATTTACCCTCCACATGCTCTCACAGAAACCCTACAGAGGCCACAGCTGTATGTAGAGCTATATTGTCACACATCTCACAGTAATGGTTGTAGTAGAATATATCTACATGTAGTACATATCCAGGCTTTTATATACGACACAGACATGTTCATCAAATACACACAAATGTTTAGAATGGACGCAGACAAATACATCTAATGTGTCCTCAGACACACAATAATATTCACTGTTCAAAATTTGTTCATGTAAATAAAGTAATCATTAAGCCTTACAATACAGTCTGCTACATCATTATCTTACAGGACCCTTGTATTTCACATAAAGACCCTAGAAATTAGGAAGTGGGGGCCTGTGGACCCCTAATTTTGTTGGTTAAGATAAAACATTATTTCATTACCTTATAGGAACCTCGTATTTCACAGAAGGACCCTAGAAATTAGGAAGTGGGGGGCCTCTGGACCCCTAATTTTGTTGGTTAAGATAAAACATTATTTCATTACCTTATAGGAACCTCGTATTTCACAGAAGGACCCTAGAAATTAGGAAGTGGGGGGCCTCTGGACCCCTTATTTTGTTGGTCAAGGTAAAACCATATGTTTTGTACATTGCCTGGCAAGCATTTGGATTAAACATATTTTTATTTCATAAACAAAATCTGGTAAACAAGCAAACCATTGCTTATATGAACACAACTCTATGAAAAATATATTTCAGTTTGTAACTATATCATACTGAATATACACATGTAACATGTATAAAATTAATCTGTAACTTTAAGTTCAAGCTGTTGATGTCTGTGTAAAGGAATGCACTTAGTTCACTTGTTCTTATTAAAAAAATAAGCATGTCAGTTTACAAAAATGCCACAAACTGAATCCTTGCAGGTGAAAATATCCGATCTAACCCAGGGTTTTAAATAGCTCTTCGAAACTAGGAGTCCTGGGGACTCGGGGCATATTGTTTTGAGAGTCCATTTCCAAAATTGGGAGTCAATCAATTTGCATGAAATCAATGATAATGGATGCTTCCCATTTGATAATGATTATGTTATAATATGTGTTAGTTTCAATGTCATTAGAATAATGATTGTAAATAAAATGTTTACATATTAATATAGGATGTCATTGCAAACTCAGAAAGTTCTTTCCCAGAAAAAAATTATATTGCGTCCACAAGGACTCACAGGATTTTAGTTTGGGGGTACTTCACCAAATTTCTGCGTCCAATACGCAGGAATCTTGCATCCCGTAAAACCCTGCTCTAACCACACCTCAGTGATGGTTAACAGCCATGACTGAATATATTATATACTTTACATGGTCCCCATGACAACAGATTGGTCACCTGGCAAAACCATGTCATCTGGAGGATTACGAAGCCTGCATATAGCACATCAATCAGAGTTTTAACAAATATGTTATTCATGGCAGATCCCAGTGTCAGCTCAATTTGACCTCTTGATCTTCCTTTACCAAGTGTGCATTAGGAACTGTCCATTTAAACATGTTAAATTCCTGTATCATGGTATTGGTATTTCTGTATGTGTTACTAGAACAACAAAAATGGAGTGTTGCACCTGTTGGATGTCCTGAAAAACCTCTTGCAATAAATAAACATTTTCAGAAAATAATATGTTTTCATGCTGTGACCGAATAGAGGTTTTGCTCTAACATAAATCCCAGTATACCAAACGCCATCCCTTCCCGAATATTAAATGGCATGTCAACCCAACAAGTTAAACTCACCTGTCGCAATGCATTGGCATGGCCGAAGTGAACCATATCAAAACTGAAAAGAAATAAGTACAAATTGATGGTTGGTTTTCACATTTTGTGTCTCTCACTCAGACAACAGTTTCAGGAGCACAAAATTTGTAAGGTATATTTACAATTTGAAACACTACATGCCCACGATATCATGCCTGCATTTGTGAGGTGATCATGTCATTTGGATCATTAATATCACCAACACTATTTCACAAGTTTAGAAATGAATTCATTCATATCATAATTACATGGAAATTGATTCTGTCAACTTATCAAATATACTCTGATGTACATGCTGCAGTGGAGTTTAATATTTAAACAATGTTAGAGTCAAGGTCACAGCAATTCAGCAAATTTGATGAAAATCAAATATCAGCTACATGTCATATTCTGTTCCTGAGATAACCTCGATTCTAAGGCCTAAAAAAAATAAACCCTTGAATTCTGGTCCCGACCCTATTTTTTTAGGCAGTATGAATAAAATAACCGTTCAGACACAATTGTTTTTCCCCGAACTGACAGACATCGGTCTTTCTGACAGAGAAAGACGACATGATGGCCGCAAGCTTGATTAAATAAACAATTACACATTGATAAATGTGTGATTATTTTGTACTTTACTTCTAAAAAACAATTCAAAAAAAAAAAATTCCTACCTACATACCCTAAATTGTAAACAGCTGTAATCGAAACCACAACATTCTTTTTATTTGGCCTTACAGCAGCTGTGGATCTGTGAAGATCTGGGTTAGAATTGATCTTTAGTAACACATGTTTGTCGTAATAGGTGACTAACGTGATCAGGTGGTCATGCTCAGTGACTTGGTTGACCATGTCATCATATCCCAATTGCGTAGATCGATGCTCATGCTGTTGATCACTGGATTGTCTGATCCAGACTTCATTATTTACAGATCACAGACATATAACAGGAATATTGATGAGTGTGTCGTAAAACTAAACTCACTCACTGTTATAAATGTGAGTGATTGTGCTGGATTTAACACTGCCTACACAAATATTTCATCAAGGTCCTATGGGAGGAAAGTTTTAGTGAAGGGGGCCGTAGTCCTTGCCACTTAAGAAAACTCCATGAACCTGCATAGGGTGCTGACAAAATAGTCATTATAACAATGATCAATCTGTGATTCAAATAATGATAGAATCCAGACACACGCACACAACAAACTGCAGGTCCTAACATGACACGATTACCCATTATCCATGAATGTCCCTGTATAAAGCACCCTAAACTAATTCACATTTGTTTAGTTTGTTTGATGTTTAACACCGCACTCAGCAATATAACAGCTATGTGATGACAGTCTGTAAATAACTGAGTCTGGACCAAACAATCCAGTGATCAACAGCATGAGCATCAATCGGGATTTGATGACAAGTGTAAAAAAGTCATCAAGTCTTGACTGCCCCATCCTGATAGTCGCCACTTACGACAAGTATGGGTTACTGAAGACCAATTCTAACCCATATCTTCATAGGCACTGTCTAGTGGTGAAATCAGTAAGTCGGTCATAACCTATGGAGTACAGATCTTCGATCATATCACTAAAGTTTCTTTGTTAAATGGACCCAGATGCAGTTGTCATTATCTGTTGTAATTTAGACAAGAAAAGACAACCCCTATTGAGTATGTTCACCCCTAATCTAACCCTAAATCTAACTGGAGTAGGATTTTAGGATTTAAACATAACATAAATCGAATTTATACATCTAGTTGATCTGTACAAAACTAACATTCATTCAGATGCGTCAACAAAAATCAACCTTGCAATCGATGCTTCGAGCAACGTTGTCGCGAAGTGAGCGAATAATAATTGTGCGCATAAAAGTGGCGTGATGTGACATTTAGTGATCTACCATCGACACGCCCACCCTGACAACCGTCACCGATATCTCAGTTAAAGAACAAAATCGGCTAAGCTAATGGAATTATTCCAGTCGTTCATGTTACCATCCGTCCATCCATACTATCGTCTGTTTCTGCTTCTTTCCTGTACTTGGCAAGTCCTCACTTCGTGAACATGTTTCTTCGGACGCCATTGCTATGAAGCCAAGAGGTTTGTCTACATTCCACATTCGTTTCTGACGGATTCGCACAAGCTCCTCTTCAGCGCCACTGGATTCGCTCGTGTAACTATAGACTGGTGCCCTGCCGCAAAAAGGTTGTAGTGCGGCGACAAGCTCAAGGGATCTGAGGCAGACAAAACCAGTCTGTCGTAACTAACGCCAGTCGCGTCTCTCATGATCACGTGATCCGAAAAAGGTCTGCCTTTCGAGACAATCCATCCAGAGATGACACTTTGTATTCACCAGTAAACATCTCTGTGTAGGACAGTTTTAAATGGATTTATGCAGCTTACAATATCAGTCATATGGAAAGTGGGGTACCTTGCTTTTTTTCATTACCAAAGCCACGTTTACGTGGAACGCGAACTATCAATGACCAGTGCTCTTGGTCGGAAGTATTGGGCGATATTTACTGTTATCTTACCACTGTGTCAGTAATCTTTATGAAATATGCTTTATCTTTCCTCGGTGTCATAATGCTGAGATCTCATTGGTTCACGTGATGTTGATAGATACAGGATATTTCGCGCATCTACTGACATATGTATCCGTCATCGACTGACATGAAAGACGTTATGGCGTATAAACGTGAGAGGCGTAAAGCTGGCATTTTTCACTTCTTTGCAGGAGGCAGATACTGGACTGAAAACTTTCCAAGTGATATTTCCATTGCATTGAACATGTCGATATTCCTTCATTTCTAGGAACTAGGAAATCTCAATCTTTCACACTTTCAGTACATAATTAACACTTTTCATTGACAACTAAAGAGGCAACAAAGACTTAAATATCACTCACGGATATATTAATCAAAGATAATCTATATACAATGAATGAATGAATGAATGTGCTTTATTTCCTCCATTAAGAAGGAGAGTACATATATGAAAACATCTTAGGATATAATATTAAACATATTCAAACATAGCCTCTGACATATTGTCAGCTTCACAGATACAGCAGGGATTTGAGGTTCCAGGAGCTGATGCATTTTGTTGTAGTGTCAATAAATACAGCCCACTCATTCAGTGACATGTTTTCAATGAGTGGTGTGATTCCACCTAGAAGGGTGGTAATCTTGAGTTCATTATCATCACAATCCTCGAATTGTATATAGCTTTCAATGGTCATATTGTCAAACAAACGTTCACTAAGTGCATTACGCTTAGAGAATAAACTGCAGCAGTATAAGAGTTGGTGTTTCACCATATCATCACACTCGGTGTCACAGAGTATGCACATCCCACCTACAACAGGTAATACACCAAGTTTAACTAGACTGTACACAGGTCTGGTTGAGATTGGGTACAGTTCACACATTCCCCACAGTCTATGTGGGGCTGGAGCACCGTGAATGTTGGCAAAACGGCTCATTTCTGGTGTCTGAGAGAGTGTCATTTGCCAGTTATAATATTCTGCGTCGGCTACTTTTCTATTTATAGTTCTACTCCATTCCAGTTTGCACGGAAAATTACCAGTCTTCATAAATTCACACACATGCGACCAGAGATCGTACTTTTGAACAATTTTCAGAAGATCATGGGTTAACCACACATCACACGTGTTATCAGTAATAAACTGTCCTATTCTATACAGGAGTACTCTTTTGTGGGTGCTTCAGTATCTGCGCGACATAGCCTGCCGAACAGCATGAGTTTGAGTCTGTCGATGGTTCCATGCACTGACCAGAGACCCAAGCTTTGAACAGTTGCTGAAGTTGATGACCGCTTATGGAAGTTTTGAGCAATACGAGCAAATAACCGTTGAACTCGCTCCATGATGCTATATTCTGTTTCCGTGATGTTTGTCCATAATTCACAGGCATAGAATGCACAAGGAAGTATAACTCTACGCCAAATTTTGACACCTCCTATAGGACTTATAAAACCAGCCTTTTAAAAGCCGACGTCCTTGAGGGAATATAGCAGTTTTCTGGCTTTTGCACAGGAACGCTCTGTTCGTTCGGCTTGTTGTTTATTACTTATAAGGGATCCAGCATATATGGTGTTACTCACTGTTGGAAGAACACTTTCACCAAGTCTAAAACACAAGTTTTTGTCAACCGAATGACCGCCTTTGAATATCATCACACAGCTTTTATCTGCATTGTACGTAAGGCGCCATTTAATAGCGTACGATTGCAGAGTGGTCAGCATGGCCTGTAGTCCGTTTGGCTGAGGACTGAGTAATGTTGTGTTGTCTGCTAGTAGAATGCTTGGGATATGTTCATCTCCAATGACGAGGCCTTTTGAAAGCATATCCAGCTGCGTGATGAGGTCATTAATGTAGACAAGGAACTTTGAAGGCAGAGAGTACTCTCCGTTGTCCTACACCTTGCTTTATGTTGAGCGTCCGGCTCGTACATCCGTTATGGAGTACATATGCACATGAGTGTTCATAGCTGTGAAAACTTTCCAAGTGATATTTCCATTGCATTGAACATGTCGATATTCCTTCATTTCTAGGAACTAGGAAATCTCAATCTTTCACACTTTCAGTACATAATTAACACTTTTCATTGACAACTAAAGAGGCAACAAAGACTTAAATATCACTCACGGATATATTAATCAAAGATAATCTATATACTATATATCCTTTGTACGATGTCTTCTTTATTTTGAGAAAATTTAAGGGTATATTTCCGATTTTCCTTGTGGGAGGACGGTTTGCTTCACGCGAGAATCAAATTTCTAAAAAATATAATTCTTCCTCGAACAATTACCATTGTAACATACTTACAATGTTGATCAAATATGTGTTGCAGGGTTATTGGGGGAAATTAACGTGAAGATCCTGTTCAGAATTGGTCTTCTTCTTTGAATTATTTTTTAAATGGTGCATATCAGAAGTTAGACTAACAACTAGTCTCTGAAATGAACATATTTTACTGAAAAAAGTTCATAGTAAAAAAATGTATAATGAAAAGGAGCCCTGAGACTTTCTTCATTTTCAGAAGCTGAGGAAATCTAGACTTGCCACATTTTCTAGACTTGCGAAGGCTATCTTGGATATATTTGCTTCAGGGTCTGTATGACAGACTAATATCAGAAGTGTAACAATATGTATATATGTAGCCTGGATGCAAACTAGTGTTGGGTTCTGATAATTGATGATTAGTTCATTACAACCGATCAATCATCGAAAATAATTGGTTAGCGTCATTTATCAAAATGTCCTGTGTATGTTTTTTAATCCACAAAAAAATAAGAAAAGACGTGTAGTTCTTTTGTTGTTGTTTTTCAAATTTCACATTTTAAAAGGATGTCTAATAAGTTAGGAACATAAATTTCCTGGAGTATTTAAGATAAATTCAATCATGACTTGGAACGAGCTTGTAGTGCTTATGAAATGTAACAGACAAAACCAACCTTGTGAAAAATATTGTTAATGCAAGCAAGTGTTCCAAAATTGTTTGTGTTCGATTATGAGAAAACATGATCGATTGCTTGGTCGTTTAGTCATTGCGACCAATCTTCGATTATTTCAATTAATCGGACCACCACTAATGCAAACTATAACATATGGGTATCTAGTCTTTTTTCTGAAATCGCCTTCTGAACAGCTGAGCTGGATATTGGTGCTTTACAAATATTATGGTCTCTGTGTTAGCATAATAATATTCTGACGTAATAATACATATGGCATGATGTGCGATTAGCATGAAGAATATGTTCCGCTGCTGTTTTGAGTATGTTATCTGAAACTCATTATTGCAAATATAATACGTACACCTGACTGCTGTGTACTGAAGTACAAATTTGGACACACACTCGACACAAGTGAAAATTAAGTTTTAGTAAACATCATCTGCAAAGATTCATGGGGATTCTCGTTGTCTTTCCTTGCTTGTCCGAAACACAGTTTGTTGAGTCACTGACCCATTTGGCATCTGGTTATTACGAGGGATAATTAAAATTGCGCCGGCAAGACGACTGAGAGTTGGAATGTTGTTCCCATTTAACAGTAAATATATGTTCTCGTGGGTGCGTGGCGTCAGTTTGGGACCTGTCTCTCATGTAGCTTTTGCGCAAGTCTACGTGCGCAAAGGGAACCGGGAACCAGCTCAAATGATAACACCGACCGACAAGCGCCACCTGACGGCATTTGTTTTGGAAGTTTGCCGCTGTGTGGAGTACGCAATAAATCGTGAACTCCTAACTAGAAAATGTTACCTGTAGCATGCGCTGTTATGGAGTGTAAAACATATCTTCATCAACGTTTTTGAACCATGTACAAATGTGTATTATGCTAAAAATCATTCTTTACTTGAGAGATTATTAAAATTTACGCCAAATATATATGTAGACGCGAACGTTGATTTTTTTAAATGCGAAACAAACTTCAAGATATTAAGTTGCATATTTGCAGAAAAAATGGCGGGTAATGGCGCGACTTTCAAGCAGGTGCTCCTCAACATTAATATATATTTGATGAATGATAATGTTACTTAAAGGATAACTGGTCATCCGTGCGTTGTACTCTATTTAAAAGATCCCATTATATTCTTGTGCTGTGGTACTGTTTCCGTGGAGTAAAAAATATATTACCGATTTCGGCCCCCGATTTCATTACTACATTCTCTTCCAGATCTCTCATATTTATACCCCCGCTACGAAGTAACGGGGGTATATAGCGTTCATTCTGTCCGTCCGTCCGTCCCGAAACTTTGTCCTGAGCATATCTCTTAAAGTTTACATGCTAGGTTCACCAAACTTCACACACATGTTAATCATTACCCATTGATGTGCCTTTTGCTATTTTAAAGTTTTTCAGAATTTGTTTTGTTGTTGTTTCCATGGAAACATGACTTGGTGCAAAATGTGTTTGATGGTTACCTGGCCACAGCATATCATCAGAACTATACATGCTAGGTTCAACAAACTTAATACACAAGTTAATCATGACCCACAGATATGCCATGTGCTAAAAAATAACAATCTTCATCTACGTCCACTTCATTGTGTGCAACAAGTTCAATTGTATGTCAGGTTTCCATGGAAAACACAAAAAATAATGTTTCCATAAATTATTACTGTAATCAGTACATGGCAAAACTATTATCTAACATGTATATAAAGTTTAGTAGAGTCAAGGAGAAAGTCTTGTGAGCTGCTGATCCTTGTCACATTATATATATCAATATCAGTCATTTCCATGTCCTAAAGTGGGAAGCGGGGGTATGTGAGCTGTGCTCACTTCTACACTTGTTGTTTAGAATATAGATCCGTCAAATATAGATACCGTGTCGGAAGATGTAGAAGAGTCCAGGCGCCTACTAGATCATGTATATTCCATTCAACGTTTCCGTCCAAATAAATCAATTATGCTGATAAGCGCCAAGGTCTGTGAATTTGCGAGTGATTGGCGTTATTTTGGAAAGAGTTGGCAAAGTTTTCTTAAAAATAGTTTTGAAAACACTCTACAAAATAACTAAATGAACTTTGGAACGAATGCTATGATAGTATTCAGAATTAAGGTTGTGTCATTGTTATGAACATATTGTTGCTGTTGCCGTGGTTCCCTAATGACTGATTTTTGTGAATGTAAAACCATAAGCCGACTTTGATATATATTTATAAGCATGACCTATATATAAGATATATATAGGTCATGCTTATAAATATATCAGAGTCAGGCTTCTATGGGTAAAACCTCAGGGCACACTATTTTGTCAGGGATTTTTCAGGGACAGGTAAGTTTGGTCAAAAATATCCCATCCCATACCCAAATCAAATGCACACAGTTACCATACATGGCAACTAAATAAAAGCCAGGGAAGATGTGCACATTTGCACAAGATATATGACGCCAGCTATTCTCAGGCTTTATATACTGACATCTTTTCATTTTTAGAAAACTGTGCAGACAATTCTCCAGAAGAATTTCAAAGATGAGAAGACAAAAGGTAGGATTGTTTCAAAGGCAGGATTAAAACTCTTTTCAAAACTCCACTGGACACAAGTCCAGTAAACTTTCAAAATCCACTTGACCAAATATTAATTTCATTATACTACCCATCTAAAAGTTTTAGACTACATATACTACCCACTTAAAGCACTCACTATATGTTATGTATATATATATATGGTTACATCGAAGATGAATTTCCCCACTAATTTAGGGGAACCAACTGCAAACCTTATGCAGATGAATTGCACAAGGATCATGCATTAAATTGCTGAAAGCGGGGGTATGTGAGCTGTGCTCACTTCTACACTGTTGTTTAGAATATAGATCCGTCAAATATAGATACCGTGTCGGAAGATGTAGAAGAGTCCGTAGCCTACTAGATCATGTATATTCCATTCAACATTTCCGTCCAAATAAATCAATTATGCTGATAAAGCGCCAAGGTCTGTGAATTTATGGTGATTGGCGTTATTTTGGAAAGAGTTGGCAAAGATTTTTCTTAAAATAGTTTGAAAACACTCTACAAAATAACTAAATGAACTTTGGAACGAATGCTATGATAGTATTCAGAATTAAGGTTGTGTCATTGTTATGAACATATTGTTGCTGTTGCCGTGGTTCCCTAATGACTGATTTTTGTGAATGTAAAACCATAGGCGCCCGGCTCTGATATATTTATAAGCATGACCTACATATATAAGATATATATAGGTCATGCTTATAAATATATCAGAGTCAGGCGCCTATGGGTAAAACCTCAGGGCACACTATTTTGTCAGGGATTTTTCAGGGACAGGTAAGTTTGGTCAAAAATATCCCATCCCATACCCAAATCAAATGCACACAGTTACCATACATGGCACGAAATAAAAAGCCAGGGAAGATGTGCACATTTGCACAAGATATATGACGTCAGCTATTCTCAGGCTTATATACTGACATCTTTTCATTTTTAGAAAACTGTGCAGACAATTCTCCAGAAGAATTTCAAAGATGAGAAGACAAAAGGTAGGATTGTTTCAAAGGCAGGGATTAAAACTCTTTTCAAAACTCCACTGGACACAAGTCCAGTAAACTTTCAAAATCCACTTGACCAAATATTAATTTCATTATACTACCCATCAAAAGTTTAGACTCACTTAAAGCACTCACTATATGTTATGTATATATATATGGTTACATCGAAGATGAATTTCCCCACTAATTTAGGGGAACCAACTGCAAACCTTATGCAGATGAATTGCACAAGGATCATGCATTAAATTGCTGAAAAGCATGTGCAAATGTCGTGAATGTGAACAGCTGCATTTTAGTGTAATGTTTGGTTAAGAATTCACCAAATTTCACTGAGATTCATTTTTTATTGAATTGATGACAATATTCTTTTCAACGTTATGAATTTGTTTTACAATGCATCTGTTCATGTGTAAACAGTACCTTTAAACAGTATGGAATATTTTGCAAAATCTAGTTTAGAACAGTTGACTGAAGTAAGTGGCTACATTTACACGAGTGAGTCTAAACTTGTGATGGGTAGTATATATCAAAACATTTCAGTAGTCTGGCACTACTGCACCACAGAAAGGCCCCCAAAAATATATGTCCGTTTCCTATTACATGCTTTTATAAATAGGGTAGGTGGGTCGGTTTTATCTTCTTTTGTTTTTTCTTCTTTTTTTTTTTTTTTTTTTTTTTTTTTTTTTTTTTTTAGTAGCACCAGGTGGGCACCTGAGAATGTTTTCAAGCATACCATATCATGTTGTGACATTGTCTTGTGATGAAACATTGATAGATTTCTATATCAAATCATTATGTTATTTATTTGCAGATTTTGTCAGTTAGAGCCCATTATGCCAATTCAATGCAATCCATTTTAGCCCTACGTACACTGAAAAACATGAAAATATCATACTTGATTTGGATGAAAATGATGAGTTGAAATGCACTCCAGTCATGATTTTGACTTGTTTAAAAAAAGATTAAGGGTCTGGTTGGTTAGGATAGGGTCAGTCGGGTTATCGGAAACAGACTTTGGGGGGGTTAATGTCGATATATTTATTGGACCAACCCTAGAATTCAACTCAACTCGGGTGTCGGGCAATGGCATTTTTCAACCCCTGAAAGGTCAAAATGATTTTTTGCACTGGTGGTGTAGGTGAAAACAAATAAACAAGTTTGGACAACTCTTTAAAAATACTGCATGGGTGACATGATGATGCAAAATTTATAGTTGCCTTATCAGATTAGATTGATGAAGAGAGACAAGACTTATAGTTGCCTTATCAGATTAGATTGATGAAGAGAGACAAGACTTATAGTTGCCTTATCAGATTAGATTGATGAAGAGAGACAAGACTTATAGTTGCCTTTCAGATTAGATTGATGAAGAGAGACAAGACTTATAGTTGCCTTTCAGATTAGATTGATGAAGAGAGACAAGACTTACAAATAACCTGGGTGTCATGATATATGGTGTAGGGAAGGTGTCACCACTTCCAGTTGAAGTAAACTGAGGCTCAGTATTATTCGTTACACTTTCAGTATAGCAGTGTAATGAATAATACTGAGCCTAAGTTTACTAAGACTGTCACCACTTCCTGATCGATATTTTTCACACCGGTCATGAAAAAGGTCAAGACTGATTCCATTTGTCTGATCGGTGTTCATTGTAAGTTTGGTGCCTTTAACAGTTCTTTTTTCACCTTTTTGAGATAATGTTGTAATTTGAATTGTTATCCCCCGCAACGCGCTTTTATGGGGATTAAAATGGACTCGATCCGTCGTCCGTCGTCCGTCCATCCGTCCGTGCACATTTGTCTTTTCCGGAGCAGAACTCTAAAACCGTTCAATATTTCTTCACCAAACTTGGCACATACATGGATCTGGTGGTGTACTGGTGCCTTTTGGTAGTTTTGGAATTCTGAATTAAATATTTTTGGTGTTTCCATGGCAACAAGTTCGACTTAGACTGAAATTGGTGGTAGTGCTCTTTTCCGGAGCTGAACTCTAACACCGTTCAATATGTCTTCACCAAACTTGGCACATAGATAGATCTGGTGGTGTACTTGTGCCTTTTGGTAGTTTTGGAATTCTGAATAAAATATGTTTGGCATTTCCATGGCAACAAGTTCGACTTAGACTGAAATTGGTGGTAGTGCTCTTTTCGAGACAGAACTCTAAAACTGTTCAATATTTCTTCACCAAACTTGGCACATAGATAGATCTGGTGGTGTACTGGTGCCTTTTGGTAGTTTTGGAATTCTGAATTAAATATTTTGGCGTTTCCATGGCAACAAGTTCGACTTAGCCTGAAATTGGTAGTAGTGCTCTTTTCGAGGAGCAGAACTCTAAAACTGTTCAATATGTCGTCACCAAACTTGGCACATAGATAGATCTGGTGGTGTACTGGTGCCTTTTGGTAGTTTTGGAATTCTGAATAAAATATTTTTGGCGTTTCCATGGCAACAAGTTTGACTTAGCCTGAAATTGTGGTAGTGCTCTTTTCCGGAGCTGAACTCTAAAACTGTTCACTATTTCTTCACCAAACTTGGCACATAGATAGATCTGGTGGTGTACTTGTGCCTTTTGGTAGTTTTGGAATTGTGAATAAAATATGTTTGGCATTTCCATGGCAACAAGTTTGACTTAGACTGAAATTGGTGATAGTGCTCCTTTCTGGAGCAGAACTTTTAAAACCTTTCAATACTCTCCTTCCACTTTTCTATGTACACACCTAAATATTTGACATAATCATAACTCGTAGACATAATCATGAAGAGTATTTTGCCATTGTGGGGGATATTGATGACTTTGTCTTCTTGTTTTCTCTGTGTTTAAGCCGAGCTTTCTTTACAGACACAGCACATAACTTGCTTTGAAGTTCTGGCAATTGTAAAATATTTTGAGGAAGCTAATTGCCATTTAGGAAAGCATGCATGACATGGGAAAATGGTCCCACTTGCAACAGTTGTTGTCCAAAAATCATTTCATTTGAGTAGCATCAGGAAATGTAATCCCGTGAGAATTCACCTGGTTTTTATTTTCCTTTCTTTATCCATGTTATAGTTTTCCAATGGATAGTGACCTGTCAAGACCCAGTAGCCCATGGTTGTCGTAAGAGGCGACTAATACGATCGGGTGGTCAGGCTCGCTGACTTGGCTGATAAATGACATTGTATCCCCATTGTGTAGATCAATGTTCATGATGTCAATCACTGGATTGTCTGGTCCAGACTTCATTAATTAAAAAACACCATCACATAGCTGTGATGTTAACAAACCAAATATCATACAAATAGTGGCAGTAATTGTCACACTTACTTGACATACATGCTTCATTTGTTCTGATTGTTTTCATCAGTGAACTCGGATGCCCTTGTGCTCGTTGGGGAGGTTCTGCGAGTTTTTGTTGCAGGTAAATCACATTCAATTCAATTATGAACTTTACTGTGTCTGTGAGTAGCATCAAGTTTGCCAGTCCACTATCCTGAGACTAGCAAATTGTGTTGAGGACAATAACAAATCTAAGAATGGAAGTCCTCTAACTGTGGACAACTTGGGGCTTACTAGTTCTACACTTTGTAATTTTACTATGAATCAGTCATGTACTACGGGCTACAAACTTTGAGGAATAGCGAGTAAGGTTTTGGACTACAGTCCGTTTGAGTCAGAAACGGACCGATGAATTGCAAATTTTGTCATTGTACAAAATTGCCACATAAATATAAATAGTACACATGTTTATCATTTACTAATACCCAACAGCTTTCTTATATTTGAAAATTTTCCGGACTCCGCCAAAAAAGTTCTTTAAGAAACTATCATTAAAATTTTGACACAGTTCACTATTTGTTACGAGGGAGGAGTGCAGAGAAAGGGACAGCCAGGTGTGCGAGAAAGGATGGAGACGGCACAGCACAGGCTAATGAATCAATAACTTGGTGGGCACTTGTGCACGTGCTTCTCTAACACCTGGCTGTCCCTTTCTCTGCACTCCTCCCTCGTAACAAATAGTGAACTGTGTCAAAATTTTAATGATAGTTTCTTAAAGAACTTTTTTGGTGGAGTCCGGAAAATTTTCAAATATAAGAAAGCTGTTGGGTATTAGTAAATGATAAACATGTGTACTATTTATATTTATGTGGCAATTTTGTACAATGATAAAATTTGCAATTCATCGGTCCGTTTCTGACTCAAACGGACTGTAGTTCCCAGGGCTTATTTCAGAAAAAGAAAAGTATGCCTGCAATGCTATGACTTTTGAGCAATGTTGTTCCTTTAGAAAAATATTATATATTTGTTTAAATATGTATAGTTTTAAAATAGCATTGATTCATCATCTGTTCAGTTTAGAGATATTTATTTTTAACCAACATACCACATCATAATTTGAATCTATAAACTCTTCCTCTTCAGAAGCAGCCTCAAGGGCAGCAAGTCAGGCCAAGGTCAGTTGTAGTGGTTTCCTTGGTTACTTGAGAGAGAGACAAAAAAGCACAACTACAACTTTCATGTTCGTGGATAATTATCCCATCTGCCACTTGTTTTTGCTCAACACATTTATTCATACAGTTTCGGAAGGCAGTGTTTACTATTGTTATCAGTTGCATCCCCCAGACTTTGTAAGTATTCAGACGTTGGCTATATAGTTTGGAGATTTGCATGAGTTGCCAAGAGAAAACAAACTTAATGAGTACACCACATAACATTTCAGTGTCCGAATGGCACAAGGGCTCGACTTAGAATGAACACTTCTTTTATATAACTAATTAAAAGTGCAATATTTTTTCTGTGGAAATAAAGCCATCAAGCAAGTGTTGAGCTGATGCTTTTTGATGATCAGACAGGTTTTTATTTGTACTGGGTTTCTTCCCCACTGTTTTGAACAATGACAAGGATTTCATTTTCCAGAGCAAAATTCATAAACCATCTGAAAATTATTAACAAATTGTGAAGTTTTTTGGGTTTGTACAGGAAAGGTTTAGAAACAGACCCATAAACTTTCCCTGTTCCACTTAAACACAACCCCTGGATGAATACACTGATCTACAGGATATAATTTGTTTGATTTCTGTTTCAGAAAATATTATGTATTGATTGTTTTCACGAAATCATGTTATTTTGGATTTGCTAATTCATTGTGTATTTTTATAGCCAAGCTTATACATACGATTATGGCATAACTTTGTGTGCCCTCATTCTATTCAGAAAGATGCCTCAGACGAAGTGACCATTGATTACTTCGAGAAGATCCTGCCTCAGCTGGTAAGTGGTCATGAATCAGATTGACAGTTACTGATAATAGGACTGGTTGTTTCAAAAGTAACTGATATCAGGGCGTGGTGGGTGAGCTGTCTAAGGCGCCAGGCTAGTAATCCAGCGAGGTTGAGGTGTTGGGATCGAGCCCACCTGTGACAGGGTGTAAAAAACCTTGGAGTCAACTTTGTGTGCAGACTCTTTCAGTGTTGTCACAACCCCTAATGTACAGTACACAACCCTATGCACTTAAAAGAACCCAAGAATCCGTTAGTAAATGACCAGATGGTGGCCACATGAATACGTGCAAACACCTAGTTGCGGGTACAGCAATGTGCAATAAACTTGGACAAAGTGCTGTGACTATGTGTCCCCAGCTGTGACACCCAGCTGTGAATGGGTACCTCGTAAGGATTGGAAAGCCCCATTAACTCGGTGCACCTAGTGGCTGAAAGAGTTGTATGATCTCCAGGGAGTTGAGATTAATAATATGAAGTGCCGTTGAGATTGACATCCTATGATCGAGGGGAAAAAACACAAAGTGCCTGTGAGCGGCCTAGTTGGAACTCAGCGCTATAAATCAATAGATTATAATATAATAATATATATCGGATCAGATTACCCCAACTGTAAATGATAACAGATCATATTGTCTCTATAGTAACTGATAATAGTTCAGATTGAATAAATAGTACTTGGAAACAGTAAGTAAATTCAGGAAAAACATTTGACGCATCATGATATCTCAGTCTAAGTAAACTTAGGCTCAGTATTATTCGTTACACTGCATATACTGAATCTAACAAACCCTAGTAGAAGGTCGCGTCAGCTAACCTTTTCAATTGACCAATCAGAACACAGCTTACCAAATCGCGAAAGTTGACATTCGCACATACATGTACCTTTTGAACTTTTACATCGAAAAAGTTTGTACCCAAACGATTCCAAATGCCAGTTTCCGTATGATCACTTCTGAGTGATGCACATGGAGCATGCCACAACACTGAGTAAACAGTCACTGAAAATAGCGTTTTTGTCAATATTCAAGGATGTCAGCTTGCGGAAATATTAGCTAATGGTAACCATGTCATCAGAAAGCCCTAAGCGTATATACTGTAGGGGCTTCTTTTCACGAAGCAACCTTTACTAAGGTTAACCTTAACTCCCATTCTTTAACCTTGCACTAAGGTTACCTTAGTGACTTACAATCACCTTAGTGCTTTGTGAAAGGAGGCCCAGGTCAAATATCTGTGTTTAATGCGGATTGTCGTTTGTTGAGAGATCAGTGTCAGTAACCAAGGAATTTTGTAAGTCCTGTCGAACCCTAAACAGTAGCCGTTGTCTGATTGGTTAAATCCGTTTGGCTGACTCATATTTGATTGGACAGTCATAGGTAGTTTAGCTGACGCGACCTTCTACTAGGGTTTGTTAGACTCATTATACATTCAGTGTAACGAATAATACTGAGCCTAAGTTTACTGCATGATATCTATGCAGACTAGCAAGCTGACATGTATTAGTCTGAAGAAGGCAGTAAAATGTCAATCAGGTAGATGGATTATTGAATATATTAAACATTATGAATTTGTTTCCTTGAATACAAAACCCTCAAAATAGTTATAAAATGAGATATTTGATTCAATTCAGTGACCATTATATATGGGATCCTTTTAATTTGTCCACAGATGCTAGACATGTGATATGGACAATAAGGTGGCAGCCAGTGAAGTTACCATGGTTACCAAGTCCTGTCAGCATTGCCATGGTTGCAACTGCCAGATGAATGCAGAGCCAGCTCACACTGACGTCATTAATACTTGCATTGTGTCAGTTATGACACAAGTGATGAACATTCTCAGTCAGCATATATAACTCATATAATTAGTAAATATATGTTTTCTGGGGGTATTTTTCATTTATATTTACTACTGGATTGACTACAAGCAGAATGTTTAGGACCAACAAGAAGGGAAATTCGGTTAGTTGTTCCAGTGCAAGAAGTAGACACAAGTTCCACCAAAGAGGCAAATATCAACATTACACCTATGTCATTTACTTACTTATGTTTTGCTACAGTATGAATTATCGTTTTGTTTACTTTGTTCCTGTTGTATGTTAATTAATCTGTCTGAACTGAATTTGGGAAATATATCTGTTACGTGTATATTTTACACTAAAAGAATGTTGCTATTGGTCAGTGATGAGAAAACTGTGATGACCTTGACCTACATGCTGGTGTAGCAGAGTCCTGAATGACAAAGGGTCCGGATTCTCTGTTACAGTTTTAAGCCCCCCAGTGTCAAGCTGATGTAGAGGAGAGTTGGGGGACCATGTTTCTCCATGCCTGGTGCAGTGTCATTGTGACAGGGGACAATATATTAACATGTTTCCATTTTGTGTCATTATTGAAACTTTAATAATATTATGTTCCATTTATATCAGCTGTGAACTCCTATTGTGGAAATATATTATTGCATTTTCTTATAATCCTTGATATTGTTGTTTTTGATGCTGGCTCATAAAATGTTAAAATAACACCCATCAAGTGAGCTAAACTGTTGTTCAGTGTACAGCTGTATTGTTCATGATAAAACTCAGGGCAGGGAGGAAGACTCCTGAGATCGGTGTTGACACCTGGTGCCAGGCTCTATCATACTGACTCCTGAGATCGGGTGTTGACACCTGGTGCCAGGCTCTATCATACTGACTCCTGAGATCGGGTGTTGACACCTGGTGCCAGGCTCTATCATACTGACTCCTGAGATCGGTGTGACACACCTGGTGCTCTATCATACTGACTCCTGAGATCGGGTGTTGACAGGCTCTATCATACTGACTCCTGAGATCGGTGTTGACACCTGGTGCCAGGCTCTATCATACTGACTCCTGAGATCGGGTGTTGACACCTGGTGCCAGGCTCTATCATACTGACTCCTGAGATCGGGTGTTGACACCTGGTGCCAGGCTCTATCATACTGACTCCTGAGATCGGGTGTTGACACCTGGTGCCAGGCTCTATCATACTGACTCCTGAGATCAGGATCATGTTGACACCTGGTGCCAGGCTCTATCATACTGACTCCTGAGATCGGGTGTTGACACCTGGTGCCAGGCTCTATCATACTGACTCCTGAGATCGGGTGTTGACACCTGGTGCCAGGCTCTATCATACTGACTCCTGAGATCGGGTGTTGACACCTGGTGCCAGGCTCTATCATACTGACTCCTGAGATCGGGTGTTGACACCTGGTGCCAGGCTCTATCATACTGACTCCTGAGATCTGAATGTTGACACCTGAGATGGGTGCCAGGCTCTATCATACTGACTCCTGAGATCGGGTGTTGACACCTGGTGCCAGGCTCTATCATACTGACTCCTGAGATCGGGTGTTGACACCTGGTGCCAGGCTCTATCATACTGACTCCTGAGATCGAGTGTTGACACCTGGTGCCAGGCTCTATCATACTGACTCCTGAGATCGAGTGTTGACACCTGGTGCCAGGCTCTATCATACTGACTCCTGAGATCGGGTGTTGACACCTGGTGCCAGGTTCCACTTGGCTTTCACTGTGTGCTTCTGATAAAGAGCCGCGAACAGTGTTACTTGTTTCTGTGTGGTGAAACCACTCGGATATTGTTGACTGAGGTAACCCATGCTTGTCGTAAGAGGCGACTAACGGGGTCGGGTGGTCAGGCTCGCTGACTTGGTTGACACATGTCATCGGTTCCCCATTGCGCAGATCGATGCTCATGCTGTTGATCACTGGATTGTCTGGTCCAGACTCGATTATTTACAGACCACCGCCATATAGCTGGAATATTGCTGAGTGTGGCATAAAACTAAACTCACTCAATTGTTCACTGACTGCAATGCCTCTTCTACACATTGTACAGAACAAATGTCTTACCTGATCAGAGATGGAAGATTTCATCTGGTTTATTCAAGACCCCAATTTCTTCAATACATGTCCCTAACAACTGTGGATGGTTGTCAGGGGTGACGTAATGGATAACATAGCCAGGCTGGTTGATCTGGTTGATTTCATGTCATCTTACACAAACTCGCAGTCACTCGTTTATATACAGGTTGCCATTATACAGCTGGAATATTGTTAAGTGCAATAATAAACAAACAAGAAAGACGTTCAATATGTATTCAGTAGAACAAGTTTCATATTACTGTACTTAATCATATCGTGGCATTCCATGACAAATTAACCATAGTAATATGTTCTTTAACTTGATTTAATAGTTTACATAAAGGCAAAAACAGCAGTTGATTTGCTCAGAATTCATAGTGTGGCAGCACTGTCAATGGGTTTGACCAAAGTGGTTCACATATCGCAGGGATATGAAGCCTGGGGACATGAACAGCAATGTGATGGAGAGATTGACATGTGAATAGGGTGGTGTGATGCATGTATATTCATGTCATACAAAGTCATACAAACTGAAACTTGTTTCATTTTTGAGCAAACCAGAAAGCATTTGTTTCTCTGTTGAGCAAACCAGAAAGTATTTGTTTGCACATTAAACAAACAGATGCAGATCGGTAAACATTTCAGAAATTCCATGATATTCATGAAATTAACACTTTGACTTGCTAACCCCTCTTATAGCTAACCCTTCTTTCATCAAGATGTCATTGTATCATTTAGACACTCATTGTTGATGAGGAAACAGAAATATTGAGGAAAATTCATGGGAAGCATGTGATACTGCTGCTTTCATCTTTAGTAATGACAGACATTTTCTAGGATCTCAAATTCTTTTCCATTTCCCCTATCTCATTATTCTCAATGCCATACCAACATCACATTTGACAAATATCAATAGTATGGTTCCCTCATGTTTTAGTTGTTTTTATTTTTATATATATTAATGTTCTGGAACAATGACTATGACCCAGTAAGCAATAACAAAAATCATTCTTCCAAGAGAATTCAAAATTATCGTTTAAATGTAGCAAGAACGGATGTTTTAATGAAATGGTGTCTGCAACAATACCCGAGAAGATCCAGGTTTTAATAGTTTTCAGCAAAACGTACTTGTAACAGCCTATCGGGTGGTCAGACTCCCTGCCTTCGTTGACATGTGTCAGCATATCCCAACTGTGTAGATCGATGCTCATGATGTTAATCACTGGAATGTCTGGTCCATACTCGATTATTTACAGACCAGCGCGCCATATGTGCCAATGTGGTCATGAAGTAGATGTGAAACTGTTCGCTTATGTGATTATATATGTATTTTATGCCATCTATGAATGAAAACAAGTATGTATTGTTAGTATTTTTTATTTCTGTGAATATTTTTACATACGATGAAGATAACTAGATCTACCATTTCTGATATGCATGCAACAGTATGACGATCATGACATTTAGTAAACATTGATATTTTCACACAAATACATTAATCCGACATTTTCATTAATCCGACATTTTCGTTAATCCGACATATTTCTCTGCAACCACAAGTGTCGGATTAACGAGAGTTGACTGTAGCTGGAATATTGCAGAGTGCGGCGTAAAACTAAACTCACTGACAGACCGGCGCCATATAGCTGGAATATTGCGAAGTGAGGCGTTAAAGCGACAGACAAACAAATCAATCACGCATGACACCAATATAAACGCCCATTTTGTGTTTGTCACCACACCGATGCGGTTTAACACTCAATGTTTGTATAGAAACATTCATTACATTTCAAACATGAGACAATTGCCATTTGTTTCACTCTCATTGAGGGGCGTCGGGGTAGCCTAATGGTTAAAGCGTTGGCTCGTCACGCCGAAGACCCGGGTTCGAATCCCCACATGGGCACAATGTGTGAAGCTCATTTCTGGTGTCCTCCGTCGTGATGTTGCTGGAATATTGCTAAAAAGCGGCGCAAAACCAAACTCAGTCAGTCATTCTCATAGATAAGTTTCCCTTTGTAAATAAATTTATCTATATCCTCTCCACATATTACCCAAACAGATTCATACTTTCAACACAAAATCAAACTCTTACATAACTTTCCTGTTTCGGATATATTTTGAAATTTTGCCTTTTAACTTCAGAGTAACACTGTTAACAATGAGCTTCGAAATAACGAAGAGAGTTTATGGATGTCAACTTCTTCGAGCCCATTTCTGGTGTTCCCCGCCGTCATATTGCTGGAATATTGCTAAAAGCGGCGTAAAACCAAAATCACTCACTTATAATGAGGAACAACGTTTCAGAGTGTATCCTTACCTTTAAACAGGTGGAACAATGGTATGAGGCAAAGAGCAGTCAGACTCCAATGAGAGATGACAAGAACTTTACAAGAGGGACCTGTCACCTTTTATCTGATGGTTGTAGAATATACGTTTTATTTGATAATGTCGCCAAGTGCTACGTTATTAGTCTCCGAATGTCCCTAAAACTGGTAGGGACCCTTTTCAATTTATATACATGTATTTGTTTCTATCGAAATTATTATTATTACTCACCCGTTGAAGATATCACTGTTTAATAAGTTTACAATGTTATTACACAATGTGTAATAATATCGCGTGACGCTGTAGGTATGACGACGATATAGTGATTTACAGTTATGACGTCACAATGCTAATATCACTGTCACAGTAGTATTAAGCGGCCTTCACACGGCAAACTAAAGTTTGACAACACAATGTCAAACTCGAGTTTGAGAGTGTGAACATTACAACAACTCGGAAACAACACCAATTTTAGAGTTGTCAAACGTTTCATTCTCACCAACTTTTCCATCAAACTTTCGGTGTTGTCAAGCTCGAGTTTGATGTGTGAAGTGTTGTCAAACTCGTGTTGTTAAGAAACAACTAATCGCAGTCAACGAAATTGTCAAGTGACCGCATCGATAACGACATGGCGCTCAAATGACCAAAAAGATTTGACAACATGTGTTTGTCGTGTGAAAACGCGTGTTTGACAACTTTTAAAATTTCAACAACATGTATTGGCAAACTTTAGTTTGCCGTGTGAAGGCCGCTTTAGTCCTTGTTTGACTCGTGGTAAGCTGAAAGTCACTACAGTTTCTATCAATTTATGTTGGAGAGTAATAAACAGAATACTAAACTCGCTTCCGTGAAATACTATTTTTATAAATCTCGAGAAAGATTTAGTATCAAACTCGCTTTCGCTCATTTAATACTAAAGCATTAACTCGTTTAATAAAGATAGTATTACACGGAAGGTTGTTTAGTATCCTCAACATACTAGTACTCAGAGACTGTATCGCTGGTCTGGATGTTACCCAGCTTGTCCTGGGTGATAGCCTATTTTTAGAACCGCAAGTCACGAGGGGAATCCCATGTACTGCACGTGACCACACGTGATCTCAAGTTCAGTGTTGAGGATACATTCGACATGGAGGGGTGTGTAGCAGTGGTAGTGCTTGCAGTTGTGTTCGGCTGCGTGTCGACAGGATATGTGGGAAACGGTGAGATTCAGTGAATGACATGCCTAATAACGCACCTGACTAGTCGATGCGGTATAGAATACTGGCCCGAATACTGTATTATGTAGAGTAAATAGACCGATATACTTCCTGCACCTGGAGCAGAAGATTTACTGTCAGATGTGTATCCACTACGATTAGTCGATTAGATGGCCCTCATTCACATACTCCAAACCTTCCAGTGCACAAAGAATTACTTATGTACTTCAGTGGTGTCATCAACATATCAAGAATGACCTTACGTTGGATACGTATTTTCCACTGGCTGTTCCACCCATAAGGTAGAGAGATCGGGTCATTCAGCGGCGAGGGGTTTAATGATAGTGGAGTGCATGCAGGTTTTATAGTGCCAGTCCACTGAGATACCACGAGGCAGTTACCATGGATACCCAGTCTGATATGGTATACAGACCAGTGCTGATCTTATACCAAAATGCCGGGCACCAGGCTGGGTAATAACAAGTGCCGCCTTTCAGTATCACGTGACTAGCGATCAAACCACCAGCCGTCTGCTCACCTAGCAGACACTCTATCCTATCTATAGAGGAAAGAGTCAGTTTTATATACAGTGATACAAGTGGCAAGCACACTCAGTGTATAAACTTTGGATAGCAATCCCCAAAAAGGTTATGATAGAGGTTGCATGGGATTACATTTGGAGCATACCTGGCTGTAAATTATTTGGCCTTGTGAAATAAATGGTGCATTTCACTTGGTAAATGTATTATTCTGTCGTTTTTTATCTTACAGTAGTGCAGAATATTTTGTCATAAAATTGATTAATCATAAGACACTGGGGATGAAAAGACTTTTACAATCATACATTTTCATATTGTAAGTATCAATGATTATGTATAAGGTTCCCATACTATTTGTCCACCACCATATAGCTGGAATATTGCTGAGTGAGGCATAAAAACTAAACTCACTCACTCACTCATTATTTGTATTCTTTATGTATGATACTTACAATTCAAAGACATACACACACAAAAGAGTAATTATGTACACATCATATTTAATGTCAGTCTGTGACTTATCGAACATATGAAACAACAGTGGTAAAAATCTCTGTTTATCCATTACTATAACCAACTAGATCTAACCTGACCTTTATAAAGGTCTTGTAATTTAGTTGACAATACACTGCAATACTAATATACTGTAACAGATGCAGGACCAGAATAACCTTCATAATACAGATATTGAATGTGTTATTCTTTTCCAATACAAGACGTGTGGATGAGATACTCGGCACCAGGGGGCGCTGACCAGGAATGGGCATATGTAGATGTGCGTCCTGGGGCCCATATGTTTTACTGGCTGTACCGAACTACCTCTCCCTCTGCCAATGCTCCGCTTGTCATGTGGCTACAGGTGAGTGCAGGTTAATTAATATTACTTATGCAATCTTTAAAAATTAATAACTGTTCCTTTAAAACAAAAATAATGGCATGGCTGAACAAATTACTGTTGTTCAGTTTTCTTCAGCCTTCTCGGTTTTTGTTACAGACTCTGCAATGAACATTTCAATTTTAATTTCAGTTTGCTAATGTGGTGTTTTAAAATGTCAGCATAGTTTTAAAGATTAACTATTTAGTTTTGCCTATAAATAGAAGATTTTGTGCTGGTCAAAACTCTTTTGGTTTTGGTTTCTGAGCAAAACATACATTGAGCTATAGAGGAAAGTTTTGAAAATTATGCTTTTGAATTAAGAGAAGGCTTCTTTACACCTAATGAGCTACTGAGTGTTGAACGATCTTGTGTACAAAAAGGTGTTTTAACCTGCACAAATATCTGGACTCTATTTGTAAATATTTAATGTTACGCCCCTAAAAAAATAATCGCTTGTTTTTAGTTATATACATATTGCTTTAACTTTAAACGGCCCAACATGAGTAACTTGTGTGAGACATTTGACACAAGGAAGATAACTGGATCCTGCTGACATGAGTTTCTGTAACAAAAGTATTTGTGAGTTCCATGGCATTGAAACCAGAAACTCATGTGGATAACTGTTGGCTTATGTTTGCAGGGAGGCCCAGGTGGATCATCCACTGGTTTTGGCAATTTTGAGGAGATTGGGCCCTTAGATGTCCAGCAGCAGCCAAGGAACACATCCTGGGTGAGTGAGCCCTACCTTGTCTCTCCGCACACACCCTGATGAATGACATCCTGTTGCTTTAATATTTTGAGTTCTTTAAGCCTAGGTGGGGTAGCCTAGTGGTTAAAGCGTTGGCTTGTCACGCCGAAGACCCGGGTTCAAATCCCCACATGAGTACAATGTGTGAAGCCCATTTCTGGTGTCCCCGCCATGATGTTGCTGGAATATTGCTAAAAGCGCGTAAAACTAAATTCAGTCAGTCAGTCTTTAAGCCTAAGTAATGCAAGGGCTGTATTGTCGAAGGAGACAACCCAATACTGCAACTGCATCACAGCTGCTGGGCGAGGGTGCCGTTGTACTAAACAACCTTAGTGCTAAGACTACCTAAAGTCAGTGTTAAGGTATGGAAGTTACAGTCACCTAAGCACTAAGATCACTTTGTACAATGGCACCCTGGCCTTGTTTCTGAATATGCTACATGAAGGACATTTCTAAATTTCATTAAATGAGAATTGAAGACTTTCTACTATCCATGAATTTGGGAAATTAGACGGCTCACATTGCAGTAATTACCAGGCTGAAACATGTTTATTATTGGAATCACCTCATTTATAAGTTCTTCTACGTATGCGTCACACCAAACTAAATAAGACATACTATTTCTTTAGCTGTCAGCAGCTAACCTGCTGTTTGTCGACAATCCTGTTGGCACCGGCTTCAGCTATGTTGACAACGACGACGCCTACACCACCGACGTTCAGATGATAGCTGCAGATCTCCTCACCACATTCCAGGCCTTCCTCAAGAAGGCACCCGAGTTTCAGGTGGGTGGGATTAGATGGAAGAAGTCATCGTAGCCTCCCTTTAAAGGAAGGATGTTTCATTACAGTCATTGATGTGTTGGTTGATTATCCTGGAAGATAGATTTTCTGGAGGACAAGTATGACTGATGTCTACTGATCTGTATCAAGAGAATTTACTTACTTAACTAAAGATGTTTCATGTTTATCTTATTCTCCCATGTGTAAATTGCTGTCTCAGGTGTAAATTGCTAGTCTGTATGCAAATTGTTCTCACATATGTAATTTCTACTCCAAGTGTAAAATGCTACATTGTGTGTACATTGATCTGCTGTAGGCAAATTATACCATACACAACTAAATTACTCTCTTGTGTGGAAATGGATACTGAATATGCAACTTTCTCTTCCACATGTAAATATCTCCTCTATGTGTTGATACAGAGCGTGCCCTTCTATGTGTTCACGGAGTCCTATGGTGGGAAGATGACATCTGCCTTTGCCCAGGTCCTTTACAAGGTCGGTGTATCTCTCAATTCTCTTCACTGGAATAAATTTTATGATCTTAGCTGGTATATCTCTTAATACTCTTGTCACAGTACAAGTGGTATGTGGATCCATTCTCTTAATTAGTGGCCTGCCATAAGGTGAAATATTGCTGAGTGCAGCGTAAACCTAAACTAAACTTAACTTAATTAGTGGCCTGCCATATAGCTGAAATATTGCTGAGTGCGGCGTAAACCTAAACTTAACTAAACTTAACTTAATTAGTGGCATTCATGTCTATCCATTTTACTGAATAGTCACTGCACTCTATTACAGTAAACTGCATTTATAATGAACATGGTGAAAACAAACTGGTGGATTTAATGAACTAATATGGGTGGTTCCTTTGAGTTCATTATAGTGAGTTTGGTTTTATGCCGCCTTTAGCAATATTCCAGCAATATCACGGTGGGGACATCAGAAATGGGCTTCATACATTATACCTATGTGGGGAATCAAACCCAGGTCTTTGGCATGACAAGCAGACGTTTTACCCATTAGGCTACCCCACTGCCCCTGAGTTCATTCTAACCATAGTGTACAGTAATCAATATCTCTCCATCACATTAACATTGTGATTCAATTCTCTTCAGCATAGTATTCTGTAGATAGTTTGTTTTACATGAATGATCACAGATGATTCCGACACATGCAGAAAACAGGTGTTTTGGTTTAACGAGTTAAATTTCTTTCGCAAGGTTAATGTAGGCCTACTAAATATGTCTTGTCGTAGACCTTGTTAGTCCGACTCATGCATCCTTCATTGTTGAGACTACGTGTATCATCCATGTGTCCTTCATTACATAACTTTGTCATCTTCAGGCTATCCAGTCCAAATCTGTGACATGTGACTTCCGTGGCGTTGCCCTCGGAGACTCCTGGATCTCCCCGATCGACTCGGTTCTTGCCTGGGGACCATACCTCTACACAAATGTGAGACTTTCAACTTTAATCTTGGCTATGAATACATAATGTCTTTTTTCAAGTGGTCAAATGTACATTGGTTATATTTAGGGCTACTATCTATTAGTAATTCTTTGGTTTGTGTCCCATTTGGGAATTGAACCCACACTCTCGGAGTGAGGCTATTCTCTTCAGACACCCAGGCTGTCACAAGGAAGGCTGACAACTCTTAGTCTTTATCACATGCTTTGTGTACCCCTCTGTTTTGTGTAAGGCATTGGTACAGCTGCTACAGTGTAGTTAGAGGTTTCAGTGCGACTGTTGGTGGTTTGTATAAGACAGTGGTATAGCTGCTAGTGTGTCTGGTGAGGTATTGATGCGACTGTTGGTGGTTTGTGTAAGACAGTGGTACAGCCGCTAGTATGTTGTGCAAAGTATTATTGCAACTGTTTTGTTTTTTTCGTAAAGGCCGTGGAACAGCCGCTAGTGTGTCATTTGAGGTATCGGTGCAACTATTGGTGTTTTGTGTTAGGAACTGGCGTGACTGTTCTGTGTCCGATATTGGTGCTCCTGTTGTAGTCCCTGGTGGACCAGAAGGGGCTGGCAGCGGTGAAGAAGGCAGCACAGGAGACAGCGGTCCTGGTTCATCAAGGCCAGTGGGTCAATGCCACAGTGCAATGGGGCATAACAGAGGACGTTGTGGAGAAAGTCACTAATGGCGTCAACTTCTACAACATCCTTGACTGGGCTGGCAGTGAGCAGCTGAGGGTGGCAGACAGACAGGATCTCACATATATCGGTAAATAGAAATGCCTCATAGTGCAGTATGTAGCATCAATGCAGATTTGCATTTTGGAGGACATGACAAACTAGGGCGGTGTAATGGCAAATAAATTGTGTTGCAGATCAAGTACCCGCATTGCGATGTGTATTGCGATATATTTGGGACTTAAGTGTTTGACAGTGAGTAACACTAACTGTGCATGTCAATGCTATTTTCTACATATTAAGTCCCTAAACATACATGTTATGGTCCTGATAACAGCAATCTCAAAATTAGGTTGCATAGTCAGGGGTTCTATTTTCTCTTTTATACAATTTATAGTATTACAAAAAACTCCACAAAACAAAGACTCATTTTCAACATGAAACTTTTCAATGCCCACTATCTCCAGCGCCCACCTCACTTCCGGATGGTATCGATCGTCCTTCTTCGCACCATCCTGAAGAAAGGGGATTTTCTTGTCAGCTTAGACCTGCAAGATGCTTACCTTCATGTGCCCATTCATCCGGATTCGCGGAAATTCCTCGATTCGTCTTCCAAGGAATCCATTATCAATGGACCGTCCTGCTTTTGGGAATTTCCACGGCCCCATGGCTGATCACCAAGCCGATCACCAGGTTTCTTCATCTCCACGGGGTCGTGTTCGAAAGTTACATAGACAACTGCATTCAGGCACAGAGAGACCCAATCATTCTTCTACGTCAGTTGGAGTTCAGTATGAAGCTACTCTGGCAGCTAGGTTGGTTGTTAAACGCTGCGAAGTCGGAACTAACACCAACCCAGACCCTTCAATTCATCAGACCCTTCAATTCATTCGCACCAGAGCCTGATTTTCGTCCCCCAAGACAGGTGGCTGAAGATTCAACAGCTAGTTCCGTTAGCACTGTCGCAGGCCAGGACCTTACGACAGTGGCAGGAACTGTTGGGCCTCTTGACATCTGCACAGGCATTGACACGGCTGGGACAATTGCAACTGCGTCCTTTGCAACGTTTCCTACGTCCGTATCTCATCTCAGAGAATCTCCAGGAGTTGATTCGTCTTCCCAAACCCATACGTCCTTTTCTTCAGTGGTGGCTTGTCGAACAGAACATTTGCGCCGTAGTTTGTTTGATGCCGTTCATTCCAACACACCACTTGTTCGTCGACACGTTGGGGGGCTCACTTGGTGGGCTCACTTTCTTCAGACTGCCGGGCTGTGGTCGTCTGCAGAAGGGGACTTGCACATAAACGAACTCGAGTTTTTGGCGGTTCTTCTTGCCATTCGACATTGGGCGACAGAACTTCAGGGGTCCTCCCTGCTGATTCAGACAGACAACTCCTCGGTCGTCTGGTACATCAACCATCTCGGTCGAAGGGTTTGGCAAACCTCCTTCAGTTGGCGTTTCGGTTCTCCATCTGATCTACTCCCTCGCCATCGATGCTCGAGCCAGACACATTCCCGGAGTCAGGAATGTCATCGCAGATGCGCTGTCCCGGCTCCGATCGGCCATCTCCCACGGAGTGGCAATTGAACCCACAGATCTTTCGGGAACTGGTCTTCCCGTTATCAAGGCCCCAAGTCGACCTATTCGCCACGCGGTTCAACCATCACCTCCAGCAGTTTGCCTCGCCGATACCAGACCAACTAGCGTGGGATCTCGACACTCTGGCGATTTCGTGGGAGGGACTCAACGCTTACGCCTTTCCACCTCATCCAGAAACTCCGAGCGACCAGGCAGATTCTACTGACTTTGGTCGCGCCTTACTGGCCAGTCAGGAGGTGGTTTGTCGATCTCGCACAGCTCACAGACCTAAACCCAGTTCCTCTTCCCGATCCGGACGACCTACTGTTACACCCTCACTCGGATCGGCGTCATGTATCCCTTCACACCCTGTCTCTGCACGTTTGGCGCATCTGCGCATCAGAGAGTGGCTCTTGCCATCACTTCTGCTCATCGGACTTCCACCCGTTCACTTTATGATGAGAAGTGGAAATGTTTTGAGAGGCATTACATCTCCTGTTTCTACTTCGCCTCAAATCATCGCTGAGTTTCTGCAGCATTTGCGGTCGTCTAAGAAGCTCAAGAGTCCCACTTTGGCCAGTTACCTTGCTGCGATCAACTCGGTCCTGGCTACCACCACAGGCTCTAAGGTCTCCACTGTTTTTGAGCTTCAGTATTTGCTTCGGTCCTTCAAGTTGGCCTATCAGTCTAAGAAGTTTAGACCTCCTGCTTGGGATTTATCTGTGGTGCTGTGTCATTTGGCCTCGACGGACTATGAACCCCTAGCTCAGAAGGACTTTGAGAAGATCTCCTTCAAGACCTTCTTCCTTGTGGCTTGGCTACAGCTACTCGGATTTCTGAACTGCACGCTTTGGACGTTAAGAGAGTCCAGTTTGAATGGAAGAAGCATGGCAAAGTCTTCCTCGGTCTCCGTTGGGATTTTGTAGCGAAGAATCAGTTGCCGGGACAACCCGATCATACTTTTACTATCCCACCATTGTCCTTGGGCCGCATGACAAGGAAGACCTGCAGCTTTGCCCTGTTAGGGCTTTGAAGACTTTTCTTGCTGCTTCTAAAGATCACCGCCATCTCCACAAGAGCCTCTTCATTCCGTTGTCCTCAACATCCAGGGCGGAAGTGTCTCGCACCACTTTATCCTTCTGGATGAGAGCCACCATCCTACAGGCTTAAGCCTTCTGACAGCTTCCAATCCACATGAGAATCAGGCATTAGCATCTACAATGGCTCTGCATAGTAACTGCTCTCTCCACGCCATTATGGAAGGATGTTTCTGGCGATCCGACTCGGTCTTCTCCTCGCACTACCTTCGAGCTCTCTCAGTCAAGGATGTCCAAGGCCTGCACCAGGTTGGACCCCTTCTGCTCGCACAACAGCTGTCTACGGCCCACCAACGCAGATAGGGAACGGTCCCTCGCGGTTGCTGCTTCCCTGTATTTTCTTGAATATAAGTCTGAACTTGCTGTCTGCCTTATGTTTTGATTGCTTATGGGTTAGAACTACTTCACTTAGTTTTATACTAAGACACGGAGATACTACCACCTCGGTGGTTGGACGAATCTGGAGCTCGATTCTGTATCACGATGTGGAAGGGTTCGACATTTCACGTTTCCTGACCTCTAGTTTTCGAAGCAATTACGTCAGTGAAGTGTGTCAGTCCCGAATTCCAGTGGATTTCGTTGCATTCCGACTCCGAAGTTGCCGGGCACATCCTTTGACTAAGCTTATGCAAAGGAGTGAGGGTCAGTTTGATACTGTTCTGGAACTGAACATTAAAACTGGGAGTTCCCGAGTTGTGCTTCTCTTTCACCCGCCCCTGGTCGGTGTCTGTGGGGGTCTTCTCGAAGCTGGGGCTGGCCCGATTATTGTCAATCGACTTTAATTTACGGGGGTACCTTGAAAATCGTGGCGAAGTGACATACTTTCTCACTGAGCTGCGTCTTTCTTCGGAGGTTGCGGCCAAACACCATCGCTTGGGAGCACCTATCTCCTTGGGGGACGTTGTGCTTAGTAAGCCAAGGAGTTCAAGAGAACTCAGCACAAGTATAGGAGTTGCGTGCATGCGTAACAGGCCTCCCTTGTGCATCGCTATCTACGGTCGTTTCCAGTCTACACAGTTATGAAGCTGTCTTATAGTGAGGGTAGCATGGAGTGCTTGGGCGAGAGGCCTAGGGAAAAAGTTTACATCGTTCCACTCAGTGTCGAATCAAGACAGAGAAGTGCATACCGTGAGATAGGATAAGTATATTCAGGGCTCGATTTAGTGCTTTGTTACTTGCACTGGTGCAACGCAATATTACAAAGTGCAACCTAGGTATGAGTCTTAACTTGCACAAGGTGCACATCAATTTTTTAGAAATAAATCAACAATAAATCTAACATTATGAGCATAAATTTGTCAGCTAATTTTTCTTCTAAACTTTGAATAGCTATAACACTGAAATATTGCTATTCATATACACGCTTCGGCTATGACAGCTCTTGTAAACAGGGATCAGCTGTGTCTCTGTGTTGCTATGGTTTCATAGGTACTACATCACTGAAATGTGTTTATGTGCTTTGAAACCTCTGACGTTTTAGCACACTACATTGCAACTGGAATTGGGCTGGTGCAACTAGGTTTTTATCTTAGGTTGCACCGACTGCAAGTAGGTTAACCTCTCTTAAATCGAGCCCTGATATAAATATACAATTTATATTAAAAATTCAAGTTTTCAGTCCTAATAGTTATTCAAGACCATCAATCATGTTTATGTAATGCCTAATAGTTATTTATAATTGTTCTTGTTGTCAGAAAAGTTATATGCACGCCATGTTGCGCCACTCCAAGCCATGACACTGGACCAGCTGATGAATGGACCTGTGAGGGAGAAACTGAAGATTATCCCGAGGAATGTTACTTGGGGAGGTATGTTGTCATGGATACCAACATCAACACTTTTCTACATGCATTGCACCAGAGACAAAATCTGTACATTATATTCTCCAATATTGTGCTTAGTGAGAGGATTACATGTGGTCCTTTTGTAACAATATTTTAGTCATCATACTGTTGTATTTGTGTCAGGTATTTCAGAGTTAAACATTCAGTTAAAAGTAAGGTTAGCTGTTTGAAAAATGTGATATAGCAATCAGCATCTCCGTCTGTCCCATCCATCTGTATGTTTTACCATTATCAGTGCAGAGCAGAACTCCTAGACCGTTGAATACTGGCTATACAGATCAATCTAGTTGTGAACTGGTGCCTTTTGATGATTTGGCACATGTATTTTTATATTTTTTTCTTGACTTGAACAGAAAATGCTCGTTTTCATTCAGAACTCCAAAACCATTGATATTTCTTGATGAAACGTTCAGATCAGTCTAGTTGATGATTTACAATATATTGAAAAATTCTGAACTGAAGGCAATGAACCAAACGAAGGTAAAAAGTAGCCTTACTCCATTTCTGAAACTGCATCAGACCAAGGGATAGCTGGCATCTCCTGATGACATGTCTTCCATATGAAACAAATCTACATGAATTAGGCACCCTTAAACTTAAAGCTTCTGTTCTACACTTCTGGTCACTATAATAACATCTCATTGTCCTTGTGACACAAAAGATGCGACTGCACAATGTCTGGAAAAGTGCCAAAATAACATTTTTTCTCTTGTCCCTTTACTTGAAATACTGTCTGAGCAATTTCTATCATGGTTTCTGACAAAAATACCATACTTGAAGTTATGAAAGTTATTCCCTGTAAATAGCAGTTCAGCAGAACAGAGATTATTGCAGTTTAAAAACCAGTGTTTGACCAATCAGCATGGAGTAAATTCTTTATTCACACTGCAAAATTATATTTACAGGTCAGTCGGGAATGGTGTTTGTGAAACAGAGGGGGTGACTTCATGAAGCCAGTCACAGACATAGGTATGGTATTGGTATTGGTAGCAGCAGTCTACCCATGTTCCTGTGTTCTGAAACTATGAGCCTCTCATCAGTGTGGAACCGCCTTAAAATATCAATAACTGTTTAAGCTCTTCATCAGTTCTAATAACCACAAAACCAAACACCTAGCTACCTCTTTATAGCTCAAACATCTCAATTTGGGTACTTTTTACAGGTTAAACTGGTGATCTAAGATCTCTTTTCAATCTTGTTCCAGTGGAGTATCTGGTGAATGAAACCCCACTTAAGGTGGTAGTGTACAGTGGACAATTGGACCTCATTGTGGAGACACTAGGTAGGTCAGCCTCATTGTGGAGTCACTAGGTAGGTCAAGCCTCATTGTGGAGGTACTAGGTAGGTCAGCCTCATTGTGGAGATACTAGGTAGGTCAGCCTCATTGTGGAGGTACTAGGTAGGTCAGCCTCATTGTGGAGACACTAGGTAGGTCAGCCTCATTGTGGAGGTTCTAGGTAGGTCAGCCTCATTGTGGAGACACTAGGTAGGTCAGCCTCATTGTGGAGATACTAGGTAGGTCAGCCTCATTGTGGAGACACTAGGTAGGTAAATGCACGTGCAGTTCATGATAGTTACCTGTGCACTGCACAGTGATAGACTGTTTGGATCATTCACATTGACTACTTCTAGCTGTCATCATGAAAGCTTATTCAGATGATGCTAAATGTTTAATTAGAAATGTGTTGAATGTTTTTTAAAAAGAGAGCAAACGTAGCAAACCGATTTATAAGGTGTCGGATTACATGAAACGTACAACTTTTGCTCTTGGCATGAAAAAGAACATCGTGCTAAAAATTGTGAAAAATAGACCAACAACCAATAAACAAAACCTTGTACAAAAAGGTAGGCATCCAAAGTTAGATTCTTTTGACATCAGGGTCAACAGAGATGTCATTCACGCGGCTATTTGCTAGAAATGAACACCTCTTCATCTTCATACCTGTCACGTGCATAGCTGACCTACATTGATGACTAATAGACCTTTGACCTTTATGACCCAACACTGCCGCTGTTACAGGTCATTGGCTCCCTCCCTCAGCAAGCAGTTTATGCTCTGCTGTTTATTTTGTTGACAGTTACATAGACAGATTCTTTAATACAAATGCATAAAATCGGTGATTTACAATGTGATTAAGTTGTCTGACAAAACATCCACTTGCACAGTTTGAGATCGATTGGGTCATTGGATGAAGAGATATTTACAAACAAACGGGTCCACATGCATTTCATGGCAACTCGCCATGAGTCAAGTGAGACTTTAACAGAGTAGTATCTCAGCCTCATTAATTTGGAGACACTAGGTAGTCTCAGCCTCATTGTGGAGGTACTAGGTAGGTCAGCCTCAGTTGAGTTTTGTGGAGACACTAGATGGGAAATATGTCAGCCTCATTGTGGAGACACTAGCCTCATTATGGAGTAGGTAGCTCAGCCTCATTGTGTACTAGGGAGGTCAGCCTCATTGTGGAGACACTAGGTAGGTCAGCCTCACTGTGGAGACACTAGGTAGGTCAGCCTCATTGTGGAGACACTAGGTAGGTCAGCCTCATTGTGGAGACACTAGATAGGTCAGCCTCATTGTGGAGACACTAGGTAGGTCAGCCTCATTGTGGAGACACTAGGTAGGTCAGCCTCATTGTAGAGACACTAGTAGGTCAGCCTCATTGTGGAGACACTAGGTAGGTCAGCCTCATTGTGGAGGTACTAGGTAGGTCAGCCTCATTGTAGAGACACTAGATAGGTCAGCCTCATTGTGGAGACACTAGGTAGGTCAGCCTCAGAGGTCAGCCTCATTGTGGAGTCACTAGGTAGAGTCAGCCTCATTGTGGAGGTACTAGGTAGGTCAGCCCATTGTTATTGTACTAGAGACAGCCTCATTGTAGGTCAGCCTCATTGTGGAGACACTAGGTAGGTCAGCCTCATTGTGGAGACACTAGGTAGGTCAGCCTCATTGTGGAGTACACTAGGTAGGTCAGCCTCACTGTGGTAGGTACATTGTGGAGGTAGGTCAGCCTCATTGTGTCAGCCTGGCCAGGAGGGTACTAGGTAGGTCAGCCTCATTGTGGAGGTACTAGGTAGGTCAGCCTCATTGTGGAGACACTAGTTATGTCAGCCTGATTGTGGAGACACTAGTTATGTTAGCCTCATTGTGGAGGTATCATGGGACCCTCTATTATCGCGGTAGTTAATGTTGTTGCCATCGGGATTATAAACAGCTACTGACATTTAGCATGTTATATATATTTTCAGTTGACTGATGTTTAATCTTCATTTCTGTCACAAATAATGTGACACATAGTCGCAACTCGTTTAATACCATTGCGGCAATTCCGATTGTCTCGTTTATCCGGAAATTGAAGCAACTCTCTATTATCGCGGTATTGCTATTTTCTTACTATGGCACGTTGTACAAGCAGATGACACTGTGAAACGTTTACTAAGACAAGTAACGAATCTAAATAGTTTGATCATTAAAAAATATTTAGGAATTTCATTCACATTAGTAATAACATCATGTTTTTAACCCAAACATCTGAAACTTCTATTCATTTGGATACAAGGTAACAATAACGCTACACAATATTGTTTTTCCACCTTAAAATGCACTACCATACAAGTTGCTGCGATTGTGTGTAGAGTGAAGTTGCATAATACGTCACTTCCTGTTATATTTTTAGCACGGAAAATATGCAAATGACCTTATAGTTGTCGCATAGGATTACTCTTGACAAAGTAAGTTTTGATTCATGCTAGATGTAATGGCAGTCGGGTCATTCTAGTTTCAAAATGTTCTAGAACTTACTGAAAAGATGAATGCTTTAATATTTCTACGATTAGACATGACATTCCAATGAAATAAATGACTTTTTCAAGAGCGATGAATATATTTACGTAATTTGCATATGTAAACAGCCGATGCGGGGCGTGGTGTTTCTGCTTTCCCGATGTTTTCGCGTGCCGCGATAATAGAGAGCCTGCGATAATAGAGAGTCCCAGTATACTAGGTAGGTCAGCCTCACTGTGGAGACACTAGGTAGGTCAGCCTCACTGTAGAGACACTAGATAGGTTAGCCTCATTGTGGAGACACTAGGTAGGTCAGCCTCATTGTGGAGACACTAGGTAGGTCAGCCTCACTGTGGAGGTACTAGGTAGGTCAGCCTCACTGTGGAGGTACTAGTTATGTCAGCCTCATTGTGGAGACACTAGGTAGGTCAGCCTCATTGTTGGGACATTGGGTTGGTCAGCCTCACTGTGGAGACACTAGGCAGGTCAGCCTCATTGTGGAGATACCAAGGTCAGTTTCAGGTCAGTCTCATGTTGCGTAAAACATTTTCACACCATCATAAAGAATCTGTTGTTGAATTTCAGGATGTAATTCAAGCTTTTCATTTGTTGATCTGAACCTGTAATACTTCCAATAAATGTGACTCAACTGTTTTCCTTCAGGCACAGAGGCATGGGTGTATCGACTGAAGATTGCTGACATGTTCAGAGAGGCCACTAGGAAACCTATCTTGACTAAAGGAGTCACCAACGGTTTTGTGAAGACTGCCAAAAACTTTTCATTTTACTGGATACTGAAGGCTGGTCACATGGTGAGTTAAAAATTTAACAAAGCATGCCATTTGGTGAGATGTCTTAAAGAAGTCCCCCAGACTGTTAGTCTGCATAGTAACTAGGATAACATAAATACATAATTCCAGTTGTTGTCAACAGGTTCCTGCAGACAATGGAGAAACTGCTCTACTGATGATGAGACAGATCACAGGACAAAGCTGAGACCTTCACTGCTGAGCTACAGCATACATTCCACATTTTTTGCAATCTTATCTTTGACTGAAGCAAGTAGAAATCCTTCATTTAGATTTGGAAGCCTGTTTATCGCACCATTGTTTTGTTGTTGATATTGTCAAAGCACACGGCTTACATTGTCTTGAACATCTGATACTTCAAATTACCCAGGCAACTAATCCAAACCAGCAGCACTCTCCCCATAGCCACTATTCATGCTATGTATATATGTAATATAGAAAAATAAAGATATTTTCACATAACAGTTTATCAATGTTTCATCCATTTTCAAGGTTCAGGGACAGAATGGTCTGCATTTACATCACTTTATTTATGACAAGTTTATAGCGTTGAAAGCCACACTCAGCAACATTTGTTTACTTATTTCGATGAAATAGTGTCCAAACCAGATAATTCAGTGTCAGATATTGTGACAAACATTTGACAAAATCGGGGTCAAAAAACACCTAATCAACCAAGTCTCGTGACCAGCATAGGTTAGATTGTAAACCCAAGTCCCAACACAGTTCATCTCAAGTGCCCAAAGAAATTGGGTTCTTAAAAGTGTGTGCAGATCATGTTTGAGGCAATGAACCACTAGTTTCAATAACATGTCAGTGTGCAGCATAAACACTAAGTTTGCAGTGAGTTTTTGTGATCAGGCACAAATGGTTCATTGGTTTTCTTATTTACAGTACCAAGTCATATGGTATTGTGTGTAGGGATCTAATATTAATTTTCTACTTGTCCACAAAATATGCAGCAGAGATGCCATCTGCCTCACTGCACAGAGCATAATTGTGAATCGCTGCACTCTATAAATGCATGTATTATTACCTGTTGATGAAAGTAACAGTTCCCAAAGAAATACTACAAGTCCTTCCTGAATTTTAGTTATGTAATCTTTGATGAGCAGACTCTTAAATTGGAACGTTGGTGTGCGATTTGAACTGCATGTTTTTCAAAGGTGTGAACATGCAGTGGCCACATACCAACAATCATCTGGACTGACATTGAGTAAGTTGGATTTCATGCCACTTTGAACAGTATCCCAGTAATTTTGGGAGATGTCAGCTTAATGTGGGAGTAAAGTCCAAAGTGATGCTGGTCTCAGACCTTTGGTCAAACCTGAACATGTTTAGGTAGTCAGCACTATACCCCTGCTCAAAAGGTTTCGCAATTTTGGCTAACATCTGATATTGGAGTGAGTTTAGTTTTACACTGCACTCAGCATGTTGACATGTGTCAACCAAGTCAGCAAATCTGACCCTCATTGACATGTGTCAACAAAGTCAGCAAGTCTGACCCTCCTCCCGGTTAATTGCCTCTTACAAGCATGGGTTACTGAAGATAATTCTAACCCGGATCTCTTACATTGGAACCTCATGGATTGGATCATCAGACTGAAGCTCAAGAATAAACCCATAGCACTGTATTTCACAATGAAGTGTAGAGTACCTGTCCACATCTGCATCCGTGTCAACAAAGAATGCTGGTGTTGCTCTTCAGTTGTTTCTCAATTGATAATTCATAAAATCAACAGGCAATTTTTTTATTCCAACATTTCTGACTTTAAAATAACAATGTTTGCATGACATGAGAAAACATTTCAAGATGAATAACAATTTATTGGATGGACAGTTGTAGGAATACTGAAATTCTTTGAATATGATAACCTTCATAAAGTTGAATTATTGAACATATTCACAATGAATTCAGGTACTACATATATATAAGATCTACACTCCTACAGAGGAACTGTTTCATACACTTTTGTCATAACCTAAAAATACACAAGTCCTGCCAAATTCTAATGCCCTAATGGTTTAAGACTTCAGAAAACAACCAGTCCAAACAAGGATTCACTGTGTAAATGAAGGTGAACTAGAAAGGTGTTGGCAGCTAACACACGGCGGCAGTCCCACTCTACCTTTTCCTCAATGCCCACAAACAGAAATGGGTGAACAACTGCTTTGACTTTCAGTAACTGAAAGGACAGCTGGCACCATCCCAAATCATCTTTCATCCCCAATGGCTGACACATGCAACTTAAGGTTTTGAAAACATGCTCATTGCCTCCAGCTTCCCAGTTGAGAAGGTTTTATGAACTTCTAGCTTCATAATGGACACTGAATTTCAGTCAATGACATTTCCTTATTTCTCAGTGAACACATGAACATAATCTCTTCCAAACATCATACAAACACAGGTTTGTTCTGTATACATTGAAGCAGAAATGCCTAATGGTTACCATTCTAGTGACCTTGACTTAAACCTCCCTTTACACAAAGGATGCAATGCAACAAGTTTCATCCATCTACTGTGAACAATTTTTGAGTTTATTGTAAACATTACACATTCAGAATATATGGCCCTGATAGTTAACCTAATGTTTCTTGTCATAAAAAAATCCTTAAGAGATCATGCAATCTGACTCTCAGAATCTTGAACATGATTATGTCTACTGAAGTGACTTTCTCGAAGGAGACTTAATCTCTTCATTTGTCTCCAATGGCTCTGGTTACTTCAAAGGTAGGTCACTCCACATCCAGATGATTTCCCAAAACACCTTGCTGCACACATCGTCCTTTTGAGTGTCACACTGAGTAACAGTTTGCCTCACACCTCATCACCTGATCCTTTGCTTGATCCCATGGAAACTCCATTATCGAGATCAAGAAATCTTAACTCATCAGCAGACAGTCCATTCTGAGCTGCCTTGACGGGCTCACACAGATACTCATACTCACACTCAGCCAGAGTATATGGCAGTGTGTCTATTCATGAAAACTGAATCTCTCCGCACCCAAGTAGATTGACTGTGGCCATATTGTCACACATCGATGAAAGTGCTCACAACTATTGCCTTAATGTTTTCCCTCCCATGTTCATGATGCATTAACAGATTCCTAGCTGTATCTAAGGTGGCTTGAACTGATCTGACATGTCAGACGCGAGTTAAAGTGAAAAAGAGAAACAGCCAATCTTCATGGTGATCATCAATTTAAGGAAAGGTGGATGTATGTGTGCTTATTAAATAACTGCAACTATTCAAGATATTAGTGCAGTACCTACCGCTGAGGTACTCACCATGTCTATCTATTTTGATTCTGGTCCATGCTTCGCTAGTGGAACTATTTAACAGCTGTCTTCAAAATATACCTGGAAGCGTTATCTTGAAGCCTAGGGGTTCTCCGGCTTAACCCTAGGATGAGACTTAGAAGATATGGATCAACAATGCACGGAAGTCGCCAACAAATTGTTGGGGGCCACGAAAGCCCAACAGCTATGACCGCTGTGACTATAGACCAAGAATAAAGCAATAATTTGGCAAGATCTAGTCACCCAATTCAAACAAAATGAAGCCAAACATCTCATTGAAAGTCTACTTGAAAGAGTAATGCTGAACATATTAATGTTGTCAGAAGTTTAAAAAACATTTTGTGAAGTTTTAAAAAAAAATTGCATCTCCTCTGAATAATTAACAGTAGATTTCTTGTACAAAATTCTAAAATACTGATTTCCACCTGCACTAGTAGTCTACTTGAAACATGCAGCAGATACATCTCTTTATGCTTAGAATGAATGTAGAAATATTCAAAATATCTGAATTAAGATAAATGTGTATAATGAAAAACTCTGCTACTTAATTTGTTTTCAATGAATGAAATAGAAAATATTTGTCACCAACAAAATAGTTGGGGGCCTTAAAAATATTAGCCCAACAGCAAAGTATTGCTGTGACCACTTGCCTGCTAGTGATCCATTTTCAACAGCCCTAGTACTACCAATTCTGAAAGAATATATACACATCACCAACCGCAGTTGGGGGCCAAATAAAGCCCAACAGCTGGCAAAAACTGCCGCTGTGATGTTTCACTTGCCTTGAGCACTGACGGTAGACTCCATTCTTAGTACAGATAACATACACAGGGTTAATTCCAGTTCTACAAAATTCAAGATGGTGCTAGTAGCAGACATGCAAAAAGAAAGTTTTAATGCAACTTAAAGTATCACCGACACACACAAGCACAGTGAACTAACCTCTTTCCTGCTCAGAACCCAGCTTCAATAGTCAACCTTTCTGACAGCAATGAAGCAACAACTTATTTCATCAAGAAAACTTAACTTGCACTTTAGACAAAAATTAAAGAACTTTCTAATGTGTAACAAATTGGACTTTCAGTGAAACTGATTTGTAATCAAATTCATTTTTCCATATTCATAAATCATTACCTAAGAACATCATGAAAGCTACAAAAGTTAAATTGTACTAACCAGTTTGTGCCGATAAATCCATTTCTGGAACATAGCACTAGCGCTAAAATGGTCAAACACAAGCCATTTAAATACAACTTTTATTCACATTTCTTTTTTTACAATTACAAACCTGTCAAGTACTCGTGGATCAAGAGACGGACAATAGTAAAAAAATCCATTTGTACATGAAACAATGTGACTTACCGGGAGAGTACTTAGTCTAGCTTGACATTCAGGTCAGGACCTACCTCTCGCAGTGTCACTCTGGCTTGGCAGTGTCACATTATGAATACATGATATTTTACATGACAATGAGTTATGATGATAATTAAAACAATACTGAGGCCTAGGCCCCACCCCCAGTTGTCAGTACCGCCCACCCTGAGCCATATGTTGAGGCTGCTGCATCATGCTGCCACTACCTCCCTGGTACCCGCCCATGTTGAAGTTTGAGCCATTGCTGCCCCCCATTGGAGAGTTGCCCATCATTGGTCCTGGAAAGAAGAATACTGCAGTGTAAGTTACTGTTCCTTCAAACAGAGGCTTGTTCACAAGCATTAACACAGATGTACTCATCTCACACATATTGTTCATGTGATGAAATCAGTAATACTAAAGCATGCATAGTTATCCTTAGTTTGTTTTCATCACTATTCACAAGATCATTTATGTCCAGAATTAAAAAATATTGATTGGACATATATGTGCTTTGAGTATATTTTATTCTTGTTATTGTCATTAATATCAGCAGAAAATATTTTGCAATGTGAGTATTGCACTCCATAGAGCTAGAATTCATGACAAATGGTGTGAGGACATAGATATATATATATATATATCTTAAATTCATCTTGGCAACTTTTTAGGCTAAGCAAAATCAGTGGATACCGTTTGAAATAATGTACAATTGAGAAGAAAGGTGAAAATCCTGAAATTGTGTACAAAATCATAACTGAACTTATGATCGATTCTAGCAAGAGAGGGTTGCAAAAAGCTGTGACAGTGCTGGTACAGAGCCATTTGGTGCGAGTGTTGCTGCTGCTATGATTTTTAATTAACATTACATGAGGTTCACTTATCTGCAAGTGAGACTGTTACGCATGCAAAAAAATAGCTAGCAGATGTATCTTTTATAATTCATTAATCATGTGTTTTATTTAATATAGTGTTTGTGACGCTTACAACCATGTTTAAACATACATCATTCATGAGCAGTTGTGTTTAATTTACTCACCTGTCCTCATTCTGGCATTGGCCCCATTCCCTACAAAAGAAAGGGATGACACTTAGCAACAACACAAGACATCCTTCTTTTTTTAAGCAAACAATCTTGTAAAATGAATGCATTCTTCATTAATTCTTACTTTTAGCTTTGTATTGACATAGTTGTAGTTGAATTTGTATTGTAAATATGCGTAAGGTGTTGAGACAATTTGATCAAGGTAAGAAATCATAAAACATCTTCCAATATTTGTATTTGGGAAACATTTCTCAGTAATTTATGTTCATTTAGAATCATAAAACAAGAAGTGATCATTCCTCACAGAGTGGACCTAAAATCTACCCACCTGCTTGCATCATGCCCCCACCAGCTATAATAGGTGGCTGTATAGGAGGGGGTATTGAACCAGACAGAGACACACTCATACCCCCTCGCTTGTACTTCGGTGCATTGGCCCGTCTCTCCTCCTATAAAGAGATTACAATTTTGGTTGACAAATAACTCATGATTTTAATACTGAAAAAAAACCACACCAAAAACATGAACATAATTTAGAGAGGTTTGTCTCTCTGAAGATGACATTCCCCTCCATGTTTCTATCATTTTGTAATGTCGATCAAAGGGACACAATCCATGCCCATTTTTGTCAGTGATAGCCAATCTGTTTGGTCCAACTTGTCAAACATCTCACATGGATACGATTAACATCGGTACTGGAATTTCCAAAGCTATTGCAAGTTCAAAAGACGGGATGGCGTTATAGCAAGAGATCAGGTCATACATAACTGGGTTCAGAGTGAGTGAGTGAGTTTAGTTTTACGCCGCACTCAGCAATATTCCAGCTATATGGCGGCGGTCTGTAAATAATCGAGTCTGGACCAGACAATCCAGTGATGAACAGCATGAGCATCGATCTGCGCAATTGGGAACCGATGACATGTGTCAACCAAGTCAGCGAAACTGACCACCCGATCCCGTTAGTCGCCTCTTACGACAAGATAGTCGCCTTTTTATGGCAAGCACATGGGTTGCTGAAGACCTATTCTACCCCGGATCTTCACGGGTCAACTGGGTTCAGAAGTTAGGTTAGTAATCTGCATACCATTGAATACTAATAGAAAGAGACACCGATAGAAATACTTCCGGTAAGCTGTCCAGAACTTTTCACTAACCTGTGGCCAGGATCAAGGACATTAGTTGCTGTATGGAAATACTTACCAGAGATATATCCTCATCTGGGTGCATTAACCTAGAAGTCAAACCTGAGCTAGACTCTGGTTTTTTAATCATAGGAGCCCCAGTGATAGTAGCACTTGAAAGACTGGCATTGCCCGACGTTGCTGCAGCAGGGAATGTAGGTTTCATTGTGCCCATGTTGGATGACTGTGGACCTAAACTACTTGACGTAGTGGAAGGCTTCGACTGGAGTAAAGAGTAGAGCTTTTTAAGAAAATGTCATAAGAGAAGAAACAGAATGGAAGAAAAAGCCTACTTATTCGTAAGCAAGAATAATATAGAAATAGGAATTCCAACTATAGCAAATCCAGACAAATATTGAAGGAAACTGAAACAATCACAATGACACCCACTGTTTCCCCATGCAAGAATAAACATAGACATCATTGCTGTGAACACATTGGGTGCCCCAAAAACTAATGACAGGTAAAGAAAGTATTTGTACTACAATACTGGCAATATGTATTTGTTCTGAAATCCCTCATGACTTTTACTCAACCTGTGTTCAGCAGTACTACCTGTGATGCCCTTCATATTGACACATGACTTATTCAGATAGATCTAATACATTATGATTTGGAAACCTGATACAGTCAGGGAATGTGCCCCAGACCTAATACTGAACAAGTCATCTGGCTACAGACACCAGGGACATACCTGGGCTGCTGCTGGAAACAATGGTTTTGAGGGCCCTATTTGAGACGGGCCTGCTTGAGACATCCGAGGAGGCATCCCCATTGGTCCTCGGGGTCCCATGTTTGGGCCCATTCCTGGAGGCATGTTAGGGGGCATTCTGAAACAAGTGTTACAGAGACTTAGATTTGACAACTGGACAGCCAGAGCTGGGGCATAAACTTGAAGCCTATGACAAAAAAATCTGTGTGTACAGGATGGACTGAATTTTACATAAAATTAGAACTTCAGAAAGAATTAATGACAGCTTTTTTTGTTTGTCGACCTGAATGATAACTTACCCCATGTGTCCCATTGGCCCTGCAAAAGTAAAAAAAGTTTCAAGTCATATGTTTTTTCATAAATATTAAACATGCACCTTGCAAAGGTTTGTAAATTATATGTTAAGATTTTTCAGTGATAGTTTCAGAGTTACAACTGTAACATAACTGCGGTCATTGTTTCTAGTGTGAAAGCAAATTATAATGTAATAAGTCAAAACCTTTTAAGCATCTGTTTCTCATGCCACATTTACTAAGTCAATAATGATATTGATAATGGCATGTTCACCATTCTTTACCACCAGCATAATTAACATAATACCAAAAGATAATTTCTTAAAATTTACCCATCGGGGGCATTGGTCCCATTGGTCCCATAGGTCCCATTGGACCCATCGGACCCATAGGTCCCATCGGTCCAGGTGGAGGCATCCCTGGGGGTCCATATGGCATGCTGGGACCCGGCCCAACCATGTTGTTGAACTGTGGAGGTGCAGCAGGCATACTGTCCTCATCATCATCCTTCAGACCAGCTGAATATAAAAGGCATAACAATGATAAACAGCTGATAAACAGCTGATAGACAATTGGATCATATTAATATATCCAAAACATGCCACACGATTTCCAGTAAATATTTTCTGAATCTTCACAACAATCACAGTTTATTCTTTTACATCACTGCAAGTCTTCAGTTACAAATGAATCAACCTTCCTAGATATCTTGTTTGAGTGGCATTTTAGAAGTTGAGACGTACAGTATATAACAAGTTTTATGGATAACAACTTCTTTATTTTCGTGAGTGCGACGTTTCGATACAGATTCTTGTACCGTTGTCAAGCAAGAGTGATACATGAAGTGTAGGAGCTGCATATATATACTGTATATAACAATGAAACAACATAATAGACAAAGGAAACAACATAATTGCCATGATTGGCTAAGCAGTAAGCTGATGAAGCCAGTAAGTACATAAAGGATAGTGAATGGAAGCCAGAGATGTAGTTACAATGAGATGTTTATACAATGGATGCGAAGTTTATACAATAGACTGGGCTTGGTGGAGGAGTGGATCATAAGCAGATGGAATGAAGTATCCTTGGTCACGGTTGATGGTAGGCTTGTGGCGTTTGATGTGAATGGCTTCTGTGAGCTTGCGTTTAGTGAAGTCCGTTTGGTTGTTGGCGAGAATGGTGATGTCGGACCACTCTATTTGATGATTGGGGTTGGCTTTGATGTGGTCAGAGATAGCTGATTTGGTGTCGGAATTAGCAACAGAGGTGCGATGTTCTTTGACTTCGGGTGTTGATGGGTCGGGATGTTTCACCTATGTAGCATTGTCCACAATCACAGTCTATTTTGTAAATAACACATTTCGGGTTGTTGTTGTTGACGGTGGGTTGTTTTCTTCCGTTGGCATGGAGGAGGTTGTTGAGGCTGGAGGACGCTGAGAAGGTAGTGTCTATTCCTGCCTGTTGTTTCAGGAGTCGGCTGATTTGGTGTGATGGTTTACCAATGTAGGGAATGGATATCTTGATGGGGGCTGATTCTGGTTTAGATCTTTTGGCAGGAGGTGAAAGCGTTGCTTCGATGGTTCTGTTGACTATTTCAGGTGGGTAGTGGTTTGCGTTCCACAAAGACTTTCCTCAGGTGTTCAATTTCTTCCTGTAGGTTTGTTGAGCAGATGTTTTGGCTCTTCTGGTCAATGTGGAGATGGCGCCGGGTCTTGACTTTAGGTGGGTGGTTGGAGTTGTAGTGGATGTATTGATCCATTATGAGTTGGTTTTTTCTGTACACGGAGGTCTGGAGTTGGTTGCAGGCGGTCGCGGGACACAAGGACATCAAGGGAAAGGTAGTTGGTTGTTCTGCTCTGTTTCAATGGTGAATTTGATGATGGGGATGTTGGCTGTTGAGATGGGCGAGGAGCTGCTTTGGATCTTGCTGAGGTTGGAGGGGCGGCGAAGGTGTCATCCACTTTGCGGTACCAGCAGGATGGTTTGAAGGGTGCAGTTTCTAGGGCCTTCTCTTCCAGGTCGGCCATGTAAATTTCTGTTAGGATGGGGGATAGTGGGGAGCCCATGGGAAGTCCGTGGATTTGCTCATAGATGGCATCGCCCCAGGTGAAGTAGGTGGAGTTGATGCAGGCGGAGGTGAGGCTGATGATAAGAGTCGGTAGAGAGGCTGGTGTTGAGGGGTTGTTGGAGGTTGTCAATTCTGTGACGTAGTGCTTGAAGGGCTTCATCCCAAGGTACATTGGTGAAAGGGTGAAAAGGTGAAAAGGGTCTCCAACAACTTGCACCCGGTGGAAAGGTTGACTTCCTCCGACACCAGATCACCAGTATTCTCCACAAAGCCCAGCCTCAGAAACCAAACATCACACCAGCTGAGAAACAAGCCATCAGACAACTTAAACAACATCCTGATATTGTCATCGCCCCAGCCGACAAGGGCAGAGCCACTGTTGTCTTAGACAAGGACCACTTCCACTCCATGGTGGATAACCTCCTAGATGACACCTCAACCTACCAAATGATGAAGAGGGATCCGACTACAAAGCTCAACCGTCAGCATAAGGCCACGCTAAAAGCGCTGCATGATAAATATGAACTCTCAACAGACCTGTATCGTAAACTCACAGTATCTCACCCCAGCCACCTTATGCCAGAGCAACAGTCAAAATCCACAAGAACCCCGTTAAAACTCGTCTACTAGTCTGTTCCCCGTGACACTGTATTCTACAGTACTGCCCAGCACCTTACCCAAGTACTCTCCCCATTAGGTAAATCTGCCAACTCCTTCATCAATGATTCAACTGACTTCTGCTCCAAGATCCGTGACATCACCAACCCAGGTCCAATCATCAGCTACGACGTTGTGGACCTATTCACCAATGTACCTCGGGATGAAGCCCTTCAAGCACTCACGTCACAGAATTGACAACCTCCAACAACCCCTCAACACCAGCCTCTCTACCGACTCTATCATCAGCCTCACCTCCGCCTGCATCAACTCCACCTACTTCACCTGGGGCGATGCCATCTATGAGAGCAAATCCACGGACTTCCCATGGGCTCCCCACTATCCCCCATCCTAACAGAAATTTACATGGCCGACCTGGAAGAGAAGGCCCTAGAAACTGCACCCTTCAAACCATCCTGCTGGTACCATAAAGATCTAAACCAGAATCAGCCCCCCATCAAGATATCCATTCCCTACATTGGTAAACCATCACACCACAGCTCCTCCTCAGATATGCTAGTACTTATTTCTAGCCATGTTGCAGATTGAATACCTTGTTTGCCCGACTTATTTCTCTCATGTTCCTTCACATCTTCTTCTGGAATTCCTTCCATTCCATAGATCTCAATCTCTATGTTGTTCCTCCCTGGCAATGCGTTGGGAACTTTGTCAACCTTTTCTTTGTGTACCTACAACACATCAAACATGTACAGTTCAACATGGAGGAACCAACAAAATCAGTTTGTTAGATCTGTTGTTTGCTGTTTGTGTCAGCTCAATGTGGGAGGAAAGTCTACCACTTTGGTGGGTTTAATATCAGGCTATAAACATCATGCTCTGGGGGTAGTTTGATCTTGACTGTCTTAAATACCACTCAATAGTAGTCAAGTAAAAACTCAATTTTGTATATTACTGTAATTAATGTGTCATGGCATAATTTTCTGATCTGATCTGAAATGCAGACACGTTTTATATACTACTGTCAGTTATTCTGCTTGGTCAATGTCACAGCTATCTTTCAGATCACATGGCCCAGTGTACAAGGGTTTGAAGTATTACTCAACAAGGACTGGTCCTGAGCTTACCTGCATACAGTGGATGGACAGACCTGGTCCTGTGTAGAGCTTTTTATGACAGATGTGACATTTGAAATGCTTTGCCTTCTGATGTTGAATAAGAATCTTTTCATCATCAAACTCCCTGTTGCAATACCTGTGATAACGACTTAAGGATCATATATATATCAATGAATCATGAACTTTCAATTACATACAAGCTATAATACAGAAGACCTGTGAAGATCCAAGTTTAATTGGTCTTCAGCCACCCATATTTGCAATAAACTGGATCAGGTGGTAAGGCTCACTGTCATTGTATCTCAATTGCTTTGATCAATGCACATGTCAGCCACTGCTATTTCAGGTCCTGGCTAAATTATTGACAGACCATTATCACACTGATGAAATTTTGCCCAGTGTGGCATAAAACTGACATAGAAAAACAAAAATCTGTAAAGTCTCCTACTTATTGCCATCTTTGTCTTCCACAGCCAACATTGTTGTTTTCAATTTGGAATCCATATGAAATGATTATTTTCTCAGATAAGAACTATAAAAAATTAAATTCCATGAATTAAAAGAAAAAAACACTGACTAATAATGCAAACCTGAGTTTTTCATATTTATTAAGTTATAATTCACTTGAACCCAAATAACCTATATTATGCCTGATAGTGCGGACAAGAATACATCCATGATAAACATAAATACCAGATAAGTGTGCTTTGCAGTGCTACATCATAACAAGCCAACATGGGTCCTAACCACTGAGTGTAATTAAAAGCATACCAATAAATTCCTCAATTGAAACTACCAATAATCATGTTTCTGGATCTCAGATTGTGCAGCTTCATCACATGTTCATCACTCGTTTATAAGTTTCTAGCATGAGTGAAGTCCTACAGCAAAGAATATACATATACATTAACTTGGATTAACAAAGACAACATGATGGTATGAATGAAACAACAAAAGTGGTAATGAATGCAGTAACAACTGGAGGAAGCAAACTGGTGTAACTCTAGTTTACCATGGGCTTAAAAAATGTTTTTTGAACAGGCAAGCCCTCAGTGCATCACACATCAAATCTGTCTGCTGGTACAGGAAGGTTGATGACATTTTCGCCAGATCAAGACCTATCAATCCTCCTGCAACAACGCAACAAACAGCACCCCCATGTCCAGTTCAACTTAAAACAGAGACGAAGGGCCAAATACCCATTCAAGATGACTCATAACCAGAATCCCACCCAACAAGATCCAAATCAGTGTCTACAGAAAACCAACCTGACAGCATACATTTAGTCTCCAACCACCCCTTGAGAACCAAAGCTGGCATGATCTCCACTCTCAGCATGCTCAGAAGAACCATCAATCTCTCCTCACCCATACAGCAGAAGTCCAGCAACTTCATGTTTTCACCCAATTCAACCACTACCCACCTAAGCTAGATGTCCAAATCATCAGCACCATCCTTCACCCTAAAAGTTAACCAGCCACTACCAAATCCAAACCAGAATCCATGTGCATCTCTGTCCTTTTCATGGGAAAAACCTCCCACCATATTAGCTGTCTCCTAAAATATAGATTTCTGTGAGGATTGGGGACAGAGGGAATGCATTTAAGTCTGTGCTGTGCTGTAGTACTTCAATCTTGTTTGACAACGGTATAAGAATCTATACAGAAACGTATTATAACATCAGGCCTACCAAAGAAAACTTGCCCACTGTGCAGAAAAACACAGAAAGCCCACATTAATCGTGGAAATAACAACATAAACATAATACCTCGCTAATGAAACAGCAAAAACGGCAGCATTAAATTGCTAAAACTGGATAAAAAAACGAAGAGCCTGCAACTTCGATTTAGCGCATGCGCACATGGAAGAAGTCGCGACTGCATGTTGACCTTTTCCAGCTTGGACAAAAGTTACATTCCCTTTTTTAAGTATTTCTGTTGTGTTATTTGTCATTTATCATCATCATACTTGTGTGCACACTTGTTTAGTTTACCTTCCATTCGTATGAAATGATTGACATATTCAATACTTTTTCAATCAAGGCGATTCAAGGTTGCTGGGAAATTTTAAAGAAGCGCAGATCATAATGCGCATGTGCAGTAGAGGTCAAAGTTCGCTGATACAAAAATGTTGCAGTTTCATAGTCTTTCATCGTCGTTTTTACTGTTTCAGTAGCGAGGTAACATGTTTATGTTGCTATTTCCACGATTAATGTGGGCTTTTCTGCACAGCGGAAAAGTTTTCTTTGGTAGGCCTGAATATGTCAATAAAGAAGTTGTCACCCACAATGTATCCTACCTTTCTTATCTGAACTCAACAGATAATTGATACACATATTAGCAGACTTGACAGCAACATCGCCATAAACCTATTAAATTAATTGTTCATTCATTTTCAAATTGCATACCTTTTTCAATAACAATGAAATAATTTCTTTTAAATGTGCTGAACGATCGGAAGTCTTATCAATTTATACACACGCGTAACCTTGATTCGTGGATATAAGGGAAGTCGGCGAAATTCATATTTTAAATGCATGATTTCATTTTGTATACGCACTCATTATTTTATTCATTGATTCAGCAAATTGAAAATGCCTTATATTCCACTAGTGAATGAGACATTTGTTTACCAAAAGCCATTTGAAATCATCACTCATTCGTGTGCCCACAAAATGTGACGTCACCTTGTTTCATGGATTACGTAGTCGGTTACTTTATATCACATCACTATGTGAGGTGAGGTGAAATTGGGTTGAACATCGTGCTTGAGAATATTTCGCTCATATGACGACGTGCATGCGTGTGTATGCGTATGTGCGGCTGCTTGTACTAGCCCAGATTTAAGCTGGTTTTATAGCGCTAGCTCACGGAGATACCATGCCGCAGTGAAGTATGAATACCCCACTCAGACAGTATACTGACTCCGAGCCGACCAGTCCTTGGTGTACCCATTAATGCCAAGCGGCAGGCAGGGACCAACAAGTACCATATTTTAACGTCTTTTGGAATGACGCAGTCAGGGATCGAACCCGCGACCTTCCGCTCTCCGGGCGGACGCTCTAACCACTATAACAGGGAGGCGGTCACATCACTATGTACGACATCCCACTGCAGTAAGTATTGACACCAAGGAAAGCAGACGAGAAGTGAGAATGTTCGAGCTAACGATATCTTTTTACTTGACATTTTGTAAAAATAAAATTTGGTAATGGTGGCATTAGTGATCTGGGGCTATTCATCTCAGTGCTGGACAATTAGAGCTCGTGTACTTGCGTGTAATGCAGAGATTCGGAACTTTTTTTTCAGCGAGGCGTGGCATTGTATGTACATCAAAAGTACCGCTTCGTGACGTCATTCGAGACTTAATTTACGAGATAGCACGATAATTACCGCGATCCACGAATCGAGGTTATCCACGAATTTAGGTTACGGTTCTGTAATATTGAACAAACATTCACAAATGAAAATCGAAAACGTCTCAGAGAAATAAAATAAAAATTCAAATTTCAACATATTATGTATGTTTCAGGTACTTGAAATGCGGCTTCATTATTTCTCAGGCTAGTTCTTGATCTCATTCCATGACCATGACGATTTCCGTCACCAGCCAAAAATGTATTGAAACAATACCCAAGTCAAACCTTTCAGAATACGGATAGTTCCATTTCTGAAACAAACATGAAAAGGATACCAACACCATGGTTTACTCTGCTTCTTCTTCTTCCGACCCATTGTATCACTGACCAAATCGAAAATGTAAAACAACAGAAAATTAAACAGCTCACGAACACTCCTCGTACCAAAATGGCGTTGTCTGTACAGGATAGCCCGGATGAAGGCGGTGCACATCGAAATTATTCCCCGTAAAATATTACTCACTTTTTAATGGTTCGACCATTAAAACGGCGTAGTGCTATTCCTACGATGGGATATCTGTTGATGAGCACGCAAGATTAATATGTGGTGACTGAATGACATTATGTTTATTCACAATCATTGATAAATCATTTCACTGCAAAAAACAACATCGTATGGAAAGGTAAATCAATGCACCAAATGTATGGGTCGTAGAACGTGTACAGGTCTAACATATGTTATATTTGAGATTACCCCTTGTTATTAAAGTACAATTTCTAGTACTTTTGGGGTTGAGTCCCATCCGGGATTCGAACCCGCACCCTCAGAGTCAGGCACCTAATCGCCTGCACACAAAGTCAGATTAGGTGCCTGACTCTGAGGGTGCGGGTTCGAATCCCGGATGGGACTCAACCCAAAAACTACTAGAATGTGTACTTTACTAAGAAAGTGTAACGTATGTTACATTTGGCCACTTTCTAAAATGGCATTGTGTATTTCGTGTACAGGTCTATCAAGAAAAAAGGAAAACTGAATGCTTTAAAATGAAGACAAAATGAGACTTAAAGATATCTCCTTTTAAAAAAATGAACAAAAGCTCCAGATACAACATTCTTTCAAGTTCCATTCAAGAGATATATTTTACACAATAATATGGTCAACCTCAGACAGCATCTGGCACAAATCAGCACAAGTAGGACAGGATTTAACACGTTATATTTGGGATCACACTTTCTTGGTAAAGTACAGATTCTACTTCTTTTATTGGGTTGAGTCCCATCAGGGATTCGAACCCACACCCTAAGAGTCAGGCACATAGTCGCCAGTAAACACAGTCAACTGCCTGACCTGTGAACCTACTGTCAGGGTGTATCATTCAGCCCACGGCTTTAATAAAGTACAATGAAGCTTTGACCTATAATAACGGTCGTTTAAGGTCTATGTTTGTCTAAGCTAATTATAATACCTAGAATCTGTTGTCAGGGAACTAGATTGTGACTGCACACCTTTATATAACCAAGAGCAGCATCTATTGGTGGCCAGTCTTTATTCGGTGTCTCTCACTAGTATTCATATTTCATAATAAAACATCAGCAAAAGTACAACCTTGGGCAATTAATATATTCTGAGAATCATGAATTAATATTTATACAAACCTTACTGACAATGAATCATACAACAAACAATTGCAAAGATTACACAGAGGCAAAGAACCTTACATTGTGCTGAAAATAGACCACTTATTAAAATAACCTAACATAATCTTTGATATTTATGAAGAACATAATGATAATGCTTTACTACAACCCAGCAGAATACAGCTTATACCGAGTAATAAGAATACATAAATAATTACACAAACTTTATATTGTGGGTTCAATAATATAACCATTTCTTTCATAAGGGGGGGTCACCCATTTTGTTCTGGGAAGGTAGGGGGGTCATCAATTTTGTGAATATGTTTCTATGGGCGTCAGCAATTTTGTACAGACAAAAATTATGCTTTAGAAATATGGAAAGGGGGAGGCGGGATTTTGTACATATCATGCAGGGGTGTCACTTACTTGTACAAGCATGTTATAGAATGAATACAGCGTATACATACATAGAATACTGTGAACGTAGCAATATATGAGCAACTGCATAGCACAACAAGTGTTATGTGCACTCACGGTTTTTGAGTGAGTTTAGTTTTACGGCGCGTATAGCAATATTCCAGCAATATCACGGCGGGGGACACCAGAAATGGGCTTCACACAATGTATCCATGTGCGAAATCGAACCAGGGTCTTCGGCGTGACGAGTAGACGCTTTAACATCTAGGCTACCCCACTGTCCCTCACGGGTTTTGAGGGGAATGGGTTAGCTTCATGGTTAAAGCGTCCACTCGTCACGTTGAAGACCTGGGTTCGATTCCATACATTGGCACAATGTGTGAAGCCCATTTCTGGTGTCCCCCGCCGTGATATTGCAGGGAATATTGCTGTACGCGGCGTAAAACCATACACACTCACTCTAGGGTTTTACGTGTACAGTATATAGTTATATCGCTTAATATGTACATTGTTTAAACACTGATTTCGTCGGCGGTAGTTTGAATCATTTTAATTAAACACAAGTAGTATTAATTTAAAAATGCATTGATTGATAATATTCATATACACTTTGATTGCAAACATGCAATAGAATATATAACACAAAAATTACTTTACTTCATGAGACTTAAGTATGCAGAAATGACTAAATAACCTAACAGTTTCCTCTGAGAACTCGTTATCTTAGAGTAATGTTTACATCTCTCTCCGGACATGTTGTCCTAACGATTAGTACATAACGCTTATCAAGCAAGGGGGCAATCAAGACAGGCACCGATTTTAGACTTTGAACGCATATTAGTTTACAACCTGAGAACGAAGGCCAGTGTATGTCAATACCACGTGACATTTAGTAATCACACCAGTGAATAATATCCACAAAATATGTTGTTTAATCCAATGACATAAAGTCCTAAATATTTTAATAAGATCGAGGAAAATGTGACGTATTTTCAGCTATTTTGGAACTATGGTATAACTACACTGACATAAAGAAATATCTAATTTTCTATCTGATGGTATAAATTCAAGTGCGATTATTAATGCGTTTTAAAAAGGCAGTCGTGAGTGTTGTCCGAAGTTTTCTCATGCGACTTTCTGTAACTACAAACTAAAACAGATAAGGCTCCGGAATATGTTGACTTGAAGGAGGTCAGCCACCGTTGGGGTGGTGAGGTAGCCTAGTGGTTAAAGCGTTCATGCGTCACGCCGAAGACCCGGGTTTGATTCCCCACATGGGCACAATGTGTGAAGCCCATTTCTGGTGTTCCCCGCCGTGATATTGCTGGAATATTGCTAAAAGCGGCGTTAAGCTAAACTCACTCAGTCATTCAGCCACCGTGCGAACTGTTCATGATTGTTTATCTGATCACGCAGCGAAAGATTATTTCCTGTTAGCTCTCCTCCCACGTTTATTTAAACAAATAGTGTGATTTTATTCCCTTTTGAGTGACTTCCTCTATCATGTAGTTGTATCTGATCATATGAGATCACTGTCGGAAGTCGGAAACGCGATGTATTTCCCTCTCTCTCATGTGTATGTATGCTAACATTCTTTTGTGTCCGGACGGGTATAACATGTAGAACATAATGTGGGCAATGTGTTGTTGTTTTCTTTTCATCGAGTATTTTAAGTATTAACTACAGTAATGGCTGGATCATGTTCAGGTAGGTGATGGGGTGGGGGTGTTTGGGGTGGGGTGTCTTTGGGGTGTGTGTTTTAACCATTTAACCACTACTTTCTTCGGCTATTCACCACTATGCCCGTGACATCCGCGTCAAGCGAGAGATCCTTCAGAGCAATGAATAGTATCAAGACGTACCTTCGGTCCACCATGGGTGATGTCAGTATGTCTTCACTTGCACTTATCCATGTCCACATAGAAATGCCAGCACACACACGCACGCACGCACGCACACACACACACACACACACACGAAAATGCATGGAAATTAGTTTTTTTATTTTGATAAAAAAGTAAATCAGCTGGTACATAACACAATGCCCACAGAAGTCTCGCATGTAGTCCAGTTGTAGTTCATATGAATAAACTCGTATTCCAGCCAAGGCCTACATCGAGCACACCTTGGTATAGTGCAAAGACTAGTTATATGCTGGACTAGTCCAGTTGTGCCTACACTTCATTTCTTTCCTGGGTATGCCCCTGCTATTACTTACGCGCACAAGCAGAAGGTCGCGGGTTCGATCCCCGACCGCGTCATACCAAAAGACGGTAAAATATGGTACTTGTTGGTCCCTGCCTGGCGCACGGCATTAATGGGTACAACAAGGACTGGTCGGCTCGGAGTCAGTATAATGTGTCTGAGTGGGGTATTCATGCTTAACTGCGGCATGGTATTTCAGTGGGCTAGCACTATAAAACCAGCTTCAGTCTGGGCTAGTACAAGCAGCCGCACATACACACGCATGCACGTCATCATATGAGCGAAATATTCTCAAGCAAGACATTAAACCCAATTTCACCTCACCTCACCTCACCACACGCGCACACATACGCTGTAGGTTAGCCTAGTGGTTAAAGCGTTCGCGAGTCACACGGGTTCGATTCCCCACATGGGCACAATGTGTTAAGCCCATTCCTGGTGTTCCCCTCCGTGATATTGCTGGGATATTGTTAAAAGTGGCGTATGCCTAAATTTCATTCTAGTCCAATCATTTCACCTGAATATATATTCCTCATCTGATAATGATGCGTTTTAACGTGTTTCTTTAATTGTATCTGAACATACTAAAAGACATATCCAACTTCTAAAAATGCCACTCAAAGAAATCTTTCCTTATCGTTAAAGGAAGTCGGGCGGAACTCTCACCAGCTTGGGTATCTATAGCCCTCGTAGTGGGGAATATATTTCGCCAGACAAAATAATCTATTTCCAAAAATGAATGTCTTGATGTTAACAATGAAATTCGCATGCAGAACGAAAAAAGCCCGAGCGCCGTGTTCCAAATTACATGGAAAGCAAACACCGCCACGAGAGCATCGTGTATATGTGCGACATGTGAATATTTAACTAATTGTTTTCTCTCACTGCGTCTACAGGTTATGCAGGATCAATCGTTAAATATTAGGTTTATATATTTCACATATGTTCTATATCATGTATGAATTTCTTATCCCTGTTAAGTTCATTAAATGTTTATTATTCCTTTTCACAAAAGCTTCCTCCCTTGGAGGACCGTGAACCGACAGTGTATAGTGGAACCTAGTGATAACTGCGCACATGTACTTTGGCGCGCACCTAAAATGACAGTCACTTTGAGTAATACGCGCGATACCACGAGGGTGTACAACTCGATAAATTCAGTCACACACCGTGGTCTCTGAGACGGTGTAAAATAACGACTACGAAATGGCATCTTCCGTAGTTAAGTGAACATGAACAGTGAACGCTATGTATCTTAGCTACATCTTCCGAAGACCTCAAAGAAGGTCTTGTGTTTGACTGATAATAGCTGGGGCGATTTGACTGGCAACTGTTATTCTGACGTGGGCTAGAATGCACTTTCCAGCAGCCCTCGCTGCTGGTTGAGGGGCAATTATCGCGGTATAGCGCTACTGTACTGCGCACCCTTTACGATCCTTAGGGTTAGGGTTAGGCAGGGATACTCTACAACTCTACCTTATATAGTCTCCCTGGGTTAGGGAACCTTTACGATCCTTAGGGTTGACCTGTGTGAAACTTGCTGGGACTGAAGACAAGGCTTCTGTAATCAGGTGCTGAAGTTACGCAGCAGAGACCATATAGTACACCACCAGACGCATTCAGTATCGTGCCATAAGTCATTGGACATTTGCGACGTCGTAGGTTTGACAAGGCAAAATCGCGTTCGGTTATCGTGTCACACTTGGGAACGCGAGATGATATGATGTGTTATTACTCGCCCGTGGAAGATACTGCAGTCTAATGGAAACGCTGCTGGTTGAGGGGCAATTATCGCGGTATAACTGCGCACCCTTTACGGCATCCTTAGGGTTGATGAAACTTGCTGGGACTGAAGACAACTCAGTGTAATACGCAGCAGAGACCATATAGTACACCACCAGACGCATTCAGTATCGACGTCATTGGACAATCGTTTGACAAGGCAAAATCGCGTTCGGTTATCGTGTCACACTTGGGAACGCGAGATGATATGATGTGTTATTACTCGCCCGTGGAAGATACTGCAGTCTAATAATTTTACGGCAATATTACACTAGTGTAATACCGCTAGACATATGACGTCATAATCGTTAGTTATGACGTCACAATGCTAATAATGCCACTGTCGCAGTGGTATTAGACCTTGCTTGACTGCGGAGAGTCATCACACTGTTTTTATGTTGGAGAGTAATATAATTATAACAGAATACTAAACTCGATTCCGTAAAATATCATTTTTATTAAATTCGTGAAAGATTTAGTATCATACTCGATTTCGCTGGTTTGATACCAAATCATTAACTCGTTTAATAAAAATGGTATTACATGGAAGGTCGTTTAGTATCCTCTATAAATTTCACTCACAAATTGATGACGTCATCAAGTGTCACATCCCAAGTCCTTTGTTGTCGTCTGCTTGCGGTCTCTATTTCTGCCACTGATTTCAGGAACTGACAACGGTATTTATGTAAAGGTGGGAGATGACTGGTACTCGGAAGAGGTCTCACTGAAATGCTTTCGGGATGCAAAACTTTTGATGGTGTGGGGACATTGACATTCCTGGAAGGGAGGGTAAATGCTCAGAAATATGAAGCAGTGTTGGAGGAAAATTTGTGGCCAGTGGTTGCTTGACACTTTCATGACAATTCTTTCATCTTTCAAGTTGATAATGCTCCCATTCACTTTGCATGCTCCATGATAGATCACAAACTTTATCAAGTATCAAGAACTAACCTATTCAAGTGCAAGAACTATATTTGATCGAAAAGTGGCACCTATACTACTATACGGTTCGGAAATATGGGGACGTAAATATTCTGATGTAATTGAGAGGGTCCATACTATGCATTTCAAATGGTTTCTGAAAATTGGAAAAAGTGCTTCAAATAAAGCCACACTTGGATAGCTTGGACGTCATCCCATCTACGTATTAAGTCAGATTTGAGTAATCAAGTTTTGGTTCTAGATACTCAGTATGAATGAACAACGTTATCCACTACAGTGCTACAGAATGCTAAAATCATTCCAGATGACATGGGCAGAACAAGCTGGGCTTTAAAGTGAACATGTTCCGTTTTAATGAGGATGCCCCAAGTACGAACTAGTTGTGTTTATTCTGTGATGCTGCAGAAACTGAAAACCATGTATTTTTCCGACGTGACAATATCGGCGGTATAGAGACAATTACTTCAAACAACTACACAATGTCTACAAGGACCCACTAACTATGATGTCAATTTTGCGATCCAAAAACCCCGTCATATACTGCACAGTACTATTTTTACATTATGTTTCAAAGTAAGATCCTAACACAAATTATGACCACTGTTTCACGAAAGTGCCAAATTCTGTGACTGTATTATAAGCCATAAGGCCGATATTACGAAATTAACTTCTGTCTGTGTCAAACTTTGACAACTAAGTTCATTCATTCCTGTGGCCTGCAGTCTCTAGATATGAACATTAGATCTATTGAAAGCATTTGGCTTCGTTTCAAAAGAGAGTTGAAAACACATGTTCGTAACATCAACACTACCGAAGAGTTTCAAGGAGAGAACCTTGACAAATAAGAATCGTTGACTGTTAGGGTTAACTACATCAAACTCATACAGGAGCATTCATCACAGGATTTTGAAAGTTCTCATTTCCAAGGGGTATACTACCAAATATACTAGCCACATAAAGAAACTGTGCACACAGAAATTCCTTCAGAATTGGAATACAACACAGAAAAGACGAAATGATGTAGACACTTTATAAGCTGAAGTATCGGGCCACAACAACATGTCAAAAGAACATGAACAATATCCGTAACGATGACGTCAGAAGTTAAAAATTGAGTAGGGGGCAACACGTCGAAGTCACAAAGTCAATAACGGGTATGACCATCATGCGCGTGAAGCACAGCAGTGCATCGACGACGCATAGAGGCTACCAAATGAGCATTGAAGGCCTGGGGAATGGTCTGGGACGTGGTCACTGCCGTGTCTGAGATGAATCACCCGAATCCATCTGTCCTGTCTTGGCGTCGTTACTCGGGGACGCCCAGAACGTGGGTGGTCGGCGACGTCATTAATTACTGTTTCCATAACGCCTGACCAATGCAGATATCGTGTTACGATGGCATTGGAAATGTGCTGCCACCTGTTGTTGGCTCATGCCTGCTCGAACCATTCCAATGGCTTCATGACGTTGAGCAGATGTTAATCTTGGCATGATGTGCATGTGACTTCTCATGTGAATTTGTGAACGTTTGAATGACCAAAGATCAAGCTTTCGACAGTGACAGCAATTTCTGAGTTTCACATGTTGTGTGCAGCTGCACGTGCAGTAACACATTGCAAGTCCATAGGCCACCATCAATGACGTCACGTCGCCTGGCACCTGCATGAGCGTTTGATTGTCTCCAATACTTGCTATGTTCACACCTTTATTTATGTATAAAGACGCTGTCTGCCTATCTTTATATTTTCTGAGTGCACAGTTTCTTTATGTGGCCAGTATATTTGGTAGGTCAGTTGTATATTTTGTCTTTGGTGAGCAAATACAAATGTAACTAATTACACTTCCGGGTTCATGATATCACCCAACTGTCCGTTAACTTATGGCACATTACTATCATGAATATCAACAGAGGTGAAAAGTAAGTCACCATTACGACAACATCAATCTGATCGCGAAACAGTTCTCAAATAATGATTATTGTGATTGTATGAACCACCGCTAGTGACTACATCAGTACCTTGTGTAGCACCCCAAGCAAGGATAAAATCTGCCAGTCTCCTCATACAGGCTGAATTCTTAGCATTGGTATCCCCTGCCATAGCTTGCGTCAATTCACACAGATGTGGAACCCTAGCTTGAACTTGGCATCAAAGACAGTCCCAAACATGTTCGATGGGATTCATAGCGTGGCTCTTTATGGGTCATGGTAATGTTTCCAAGGTGGTGTTCTACAAATGGGTGAAGATGGTTTGAGAAGGGTGAGGTGCCAGGGTTTATGTGAAATGCTCTTGAAGTGAACTCAGACGAAGGACAAAGTCTCTCTTTATTTTAGAAGGGAATAAATATCATCTTTATCATGTTTATAGCGAAAAAAGAAAACATAATGACAGTGTATGAAATAGGGCAGTGTATGAAATAGACGGACGGTCTAGATTTACAGCTAGCCAGCCCGATGGTCTGGTAAAAAATTTAGATGTTATATACATCTGAGTCATATCTTGGTGTCTGGTCTGGTTAAATCCATTTTGGACTGGCAACATTTTGAAGTTACCAGCCCTGATGTCCGGCTGTGGTTTTGGCTTATTTCATACACTGATAATGAGTACAGATGTGTAAAATAGGAGACTGTTTAATGATTTCAAAATTAGTCACACACACATCACGCAAAGCTCATACATGCCTACAGTCAATTAGTCTTTGCACAGTGAATGATTTTCATACATATCACAAATCAATGGCATAAAAATTATTTCATGGACGTGGAATAATCTGTCTGGTTGACCTGGCAACTGGTTCTTGGCGATGAAATCCCAGCGTAGTCCCATATGCACGATGTTATGATTGTCATCAAACCGTGTTCTCTCGTAATCTAGTGCGTGAATTTCTGACATCCTGGCTGCTGTTGCTAGGGATAACAGGAACAATGTTTTCTGTGTCAGAAATTCGAATGATGTTGATTCCAGTGGTTCATATGCCTCACTTGTGAGGTGTTGGAGCACTACATTTAGATCCCATGCTGGAGCGCGAAATCTGTTTCTGATCCTCCAATCGGAATGCACGTAGTAAGGCCAGTAACTCTGGTGTTTTCGTTAGCTTGACACCCGTTCTCATAGTTATCACGGAGCTTAAAGCTGCGAGATATGTTGATAATGTTGAGCCTTTTAGACGTTTAGTCTGTCGTAGGTAACATAAGTAGTCAGCCACTTGTGGATGTGTAGCATTTCTAGCTGTAACTCCCTTTTTTGCAGCATATGTTTCAAAGCTGTGCCACTTGTCGTCGTACAAGTTGCGCATGGAGTAAAGCAAGCGTGACTGCTTTCGCCGCTCTGGCTGAATAACCTCTCTTGTTTAGACACACCTTAATACAGTCCATACGTGAAGTTGGAATGCTTCTGGCCTTCCGTGCGCTTGTTTGGTGTGAGGATGTATTAGTAGATTCGAGCGCTTTGGAAGTTGTAGTATTGGTTGTCCGATTTCTTGAATAAGAGTTGGAAACCACGTTCTCGCTGGCCAGTAGGGCGCGACCAAAATCATTTGGAGGCTCCGAGTTTGCTTGATTTTCTGTAACACCTGTGGGATTAGCGCTGGCGGCGGAAACGCGTACGCGTTGAGTCCTTCCCACGATATGCTTAGTGCGTCCGTTGCCCATGCTAGTGGGTCTGGGACTGGTGATACGAATGTTGTCAGCTGATTGTTGAAGCGAGTGGCAAATAGGTCTATTAGTGGAGCTCCTATTTTCTTGATAATTTGTGCAAATATCTCTGTATGGAGCATCCATTCTGTCGGCGATGGTAGGTGTGGCCGAGAGAGAGCGTCTGCTATTACATTCTTTGCTCCTGGAATGTGACATGCTCTGACATGTATGTTGAGATTGTCGATTAGATCGAACAATTGAAAACATAGAGTCAATAGGTTCGGGGACCTGGTTGAGCCTTGTTTGTTCACATAAAACGCCACTGTTGAGTTGTCTGTGTGAATCATCAGATGTGCATTCTTTAGAATGTTGCTCCAATGTAGAATGGCGTTTACTACTGCTTGCATTTCTAGCAAGTTTATGTGTAGTTTGCTCTCTTGTTGGCTCCATAACCCTGATGCCGTCCTGTTGGCGAGGTGTGCTCCCCAACCTTGGAGCGACGCGTCTACATAGAGATGTGTTTTAATTCCGGCTCTATTAAATAGATGCCTTCGCAAACATTCGATCTCTTGGTCCACCATAGTAGGTGAGGGTTGACGTGTTTCGGTAGACTGAATGGTTGAGGGTCGTCGAGATGAGCGTTGATGAGGACCTGTAACGGACGTAACTGTAGTCTGCCTCTGACTGTCATGTCTTGGGCTGACGTGAGTAGACCCAACAGGCTCTGCCATTGTCGTAGTGGTAGCGGAGAGAGTAAGGCTTGAGGGATTGTCTGTTGGATCTTGATCCATCGGTCCTCCGGTACGACGATACGATTCTGCGCCGTGAGAAATCGAATGCCTAGAAATTGCAGATCTTGCAAGTAGGTTCTAGGTCCGACTTGAGTAGATTTACTAACCATCCTAGCTGTGTTAGTAGCTTGATGATGAAGTTAAACTGTAGTCTGAGACGCTGTGGATCTGGATCCACTTGTATCCCGTCGTCGAGGTAGAACGCACTGCGTAGTCCTAGACGATGTAGGTAAGAGACGATAGGTTTCGTTACTCTTGTGAACAACCAGGGGGCCGATGAGATTCCAAAAGGTAGTACTTTCCATTGGTAATGCAGCCCGTCTAGTGTAAACCGTAGGTATTTCCTGGACTCGGGATGTATCGGGATGTGTAGATATGCGTCTTGCAGATCTATACTGGCCATGTAGTCTCTGGGACGAATTAAGTGCTGTAGTTGTGGTAGATGTATCATGCGAAACGCTGGCGGTTTGCGTAGATAGTCTCTGTTGAACGTGCTCATATTGTAGACGAGACGAAACTTCTCCTTGGAATTTTTCTTGGGCACTAGGAAAACTGGGGAGTAGAAGCCTGGTTCGATGTTTACTTGTGCTTGGTTAGGAGCGTTGATACAGCTTCTCTTAACTTTGGTAGTTGTAGAGCCTGGAAGTCGAACCTCGGAGGGATGACTGTCAGCGGAGGCGTGGCCTGTAGTTGGATTCGATATCCGTGTTGTAGGATGTTGGAGACATATGGATCCTCTAGGAATCCCCAGTTTTCCCAGTGCAGTTGAAGGCGTCCACCCACTTGTGATGGTTGTACTGGAACGGCTGGGGGTGGAAGACTCCAGTCGTTCCGAACCTGTCCTTCATCGTTTATAGTTGCGGGAGCCTCTGGGTGCCCTGCCTCTTCCAGATCCTCCCCTGTAACTGCCGTATGGGCGGCGAAAAGACTCTTTTGCTCCTCTTACACTTGCCATCTTCTTGTCCCGTGCTTTCTGTAGACCGGAGAACTTCGATTTCCCTGAGTATCTCTGCGAAGTTTGCCTGATGACGCTGGCTAGCGTATCCATCGACTTTATCATGAGTACCTCTCTTGAGTCTTTAGAGACTTCCTTAGAGACTTTGTCTATACCTCCATCAAAGATTGACGGTGATGACCACGGGGCTGTGTAGAGTGACGCAGTGAACTGATCACCCCAATTACAGGAGGCGAGGAGACCTTGACGACGAGCGATAGTTATAGCTGCGGATACTGCTGTCAGGTGATCCGTTAGGAAGTGTTGGTCCTTCTTCTGCATGAGGAGGGCCGAGTAAATCATCCTGTCGTCTTCTGATGTAGAATCTCTGAATTTAGTGAGGAGAATTTCGTTCACCGTTCTTGATCTGTTCAGACCAAAGAACATCCTCCTTGACATGGTTTCCATCTGGACTAGCTTGCGGTCGTCTATTCTGTAAGTCTTGGACTTGGCATCGCTGATTATCTTGTAGTTATCATCGATATCTTGTGCCTTGTAAAAGGGTCCATGTTATGGCCTGCAAACTTCTTAGCGTTGAATGCGGCACATGCGTTGTCTGGGTTTTCGTGGCTTTACTAAAGGCTGTATCCAGATTATATGGTACCGCTGCTATCGGGTCAATCGGAGGTAAGGTGATTGTATCTGCATCATCTTCCTTCATAAGATATGTGTGGGCCGAGTTCTCGTTCTTGGACGGGAGGATAGGTCCAGGTTATTCACCATCCAGTATCTTATTTCTGCGTCAGAAAATATGATACCACCATCATCTTCTGTAGTCGGGTCGCAGATAAGATGTTGGTGCTCCTCCGATGGTGACTGAGGTGGAGTCCTGTATCCATGTACATCTCTGCCGGGTGACGTCAATGGAGACCTGTCTGGGGTTTTCCGTGAGGACTTGTAAGATGACCGACGTGGTGATCTGTAAGTAGATCGACGAGGTGATTGATGAGGCGATCGATATGGAGACCGGCGAGGAGAAAGGACTGACGAGCGGCGTCTATATGGTGACCTTCGCGGAGATTTCCTTGGTGAACGCTGGTAGCTTCGTGAAGCTCTCGGTGAATCCCTTGATGACCTTCTAGATGAAGATGACTTGGAGCCTGTAGCTGGATCCCTTCCCGACGATCTTCGCGAAGCTTCATCTGAGTCCGGTCCTGGAGAGTGACGACTTAACCTTCGTGAAGGCCTTCGTGAAGGTTGAGAGTCTGAGTCGGAGTCCTGGGATGAGAGGATCTTGCTTTCGCGAACCTCCTCTCAAATGTTGGTCATCAAGGTCCGAGGTAGGTGATCTAGTCGTCCTTCGTGAAGCCTTCCGTGAATGCTGAACATCAGGGTCCTTCGTGGAGGCAGGCTGAGACGCCCTTCGTGAAGGTGGCTTTTTCAACGCTGGCTTCGTAGTAGTAGCTTCGCTGACCGGGGGTCCCTCTGAAGTGATGTCTATGTTGAGGTCTTCGCGTAGGCTGAGGGGTGGATGCCTCTCTACACCGTAGCGATCCTCCATGAACTTCATTATCTAAAGCATCTCGTCGTCTGGGACGGTCTGCGCTGATGTAGTTGCTGCCTTCTCTACGTTGGTAGCGACGGGACCCTCAGGAAGATTCTCTGACATCAGTGTAGGTGCCTCAGACTGCGTGCTGATCTGCGCTGACGTTATAGTTGCCGACACTGGCCGCTTCTTCCGGCTTAAATCAGGTATGATGATTGGTTGATCATCATACAGGCCCAATTCTGCAACGGGAACAATCTCGGCTGAGAAAGTACTGCTGGACTTCGTAGATTTCGTGGATGTAGCCCTGGGGGTGTTGAGTCTGCGTTGAGACGACATGGAAGCCCTCCTAGTCTTTGGCTGCGTCGACGGGATGTCCGGGGATGCAGGTCGCTTCTTGGAGATAGCGGACTGTGTCCCACGCCTCTCCTCCGAGGGTAACTCTAGCGGAACACCATACGGGAGGGGGGTCGTCCGACAGCAGTTGACAGGCTAGGGGCTCCGGTGTATTAGCCATGGCTAAATTCTGTTTATGTGACCTATCTGCTGCGCGTCTCAAGACGCAAAATAAATATTTATCAAAGGCGGAATTGGATAAATTAGTACAATAATTTCAGCGTGAAACAATAGAACATGGCGTAGTACAACTAGGGCATATTAAATGCGGATCTGCAGCAGAAAAACGTCCCTGGGCCTTTAGAGTAGCAAGTGTCTTCATTCCTGGAATCTTTCTTGATCTGTGTAGGATCCACATCTGACCCATCCATCTCCTCAGGGTTGTCTTGACTAACCTTACTTGTGGGCCAGATTATACAACTCCTCTGCAAGTCTTTCTAGGCGGCCTCTGTACTCTAGATTCTGGAAACATACATTCACTTTGAACATCATTTGAACCTTTTCCCACTTTATCATACAGTCTTGACAAGAAAATGTTTCAATATAGAGTTATGGTAAACCCACAGCAAATCCCACAGAAGATTCAGATATGAATGATAATGTTTAATCCTCCATAATATAGAAACATAAAACTGAACATATCTGATGGTCTACCTGACAAAAACCTTTTCACCACAACCACAGGTATATTTAACCAGTGACCTTATACTTTGTTATCATGTCAAGATGAGATACAATTAGAATCACACATAAAAAAATAGAAATATTCACCACAAGTTTCATCATAATGGGACTGACTGACTGAGTTTGGTTTTACGCCGCTTTTAGCAATATTCCAGCAACATCACGGCGGGGGACACCAGAAATGGGCTCCACACATTGTACCCATGTGGGGCATAATGAGAGAAAACACAGGAAACTAAATATGAAACTTTGGTCAGTACTTACTTTGTAGTTGCCCTTTGGCACCCCTTGGAAGCCGTACATCGCCCCGTACCAACATGCCGCTATAGTCCCTGTACTGTCGCTGTCCCCGCCGTGGAACATGCCCCTATGTAAGGAGAATTTTACAAAATACACTTGCATCCTAAAGAAGTTATATACCAAATTTAGTGATATATGCAGAAATATAGTGTAGCCACAAACTGTTTACTGAGATTTTCCTATCTATTGACTTGACTTGACCTTCTCACAGCATGTGCCAAGTCCGAAAGTTCAAAGATATTACAAACAGTATTTGAGAAAAAATATGACTGTACATTTGACAATTACCTCAAAAGAAACATTGACCTATCTGCTATTGATATCTGATGTGGTATGGCTTTTCAAGAAACATGTAAGAATGTAATCCAATACCTAGAGATGTAACCATGTTTTCTATAGTCTTGAAACTGAGCTTGACCTTGACTAATCTTAACCAAAACATTTCTAAAGAAGGGAATCATCTTGAAGAAGAAATATACCTTCTGTACATTCAATGACATATTTTGTAATACTGTTTGAGAAATTTAAACCAACCAAGCAACCAACCAATCATTTTAGAAAGCACTGGATTTTGTAATGATACAGAGGTAACTGCATATAACAAGGTATTGCTGACGAGATAATGGTGAAGCAAACTGATACTCAACCTACAGTTTACAATGCCCTGACAATGAGGTTCTTATTCTTGATCTGACCAATGGGAATCCTGCCTATACAAACCTAATGCACAGCTTTTTCCAGTCTTGTCCAGCCCCCAGGATGGCGTCATAGCTGAAGTAACAACATACATCTTTGTAACAAACTCTCAAACCTTGCTCGTCTGGACGATAGTGTTCAACATAATTCAGGATGAGTTCATGATGGCTTCCAAGTGTTGTCCTTTGGAACATATACAGTACCCTGGTCACTGCAACATGTGCTTTCCCTAGTGTTGTCCCTGCTCATGATGATAGAATACATGTATATCTGTCAGGACGTTTGTTTAAGGCACTATTTCACAGCACACTTCTCTAAAAATAAGTAATGCATTTCTCTCAATAGTACTATCAGCCCTCAGGGAAGCTACCATATGATTTTGTGAAAAGAAAAATTACATATTTAGATCAATGCAATATTAAACAAGAAGACAAAGTCATCAATATCCCCCCCAATGGCAAAATACTCTTCATGAATATGTCTACTAGTTATGATTATGTCAAATGTTTTGGCATGTATATAGCAAGTGGAAGGAGAGTATTGAAAGGTTTTTAAGTTCTGCTCCAGAAAGGAGCACTACCACCAAATTCAGTAAAAGTCAAACTTGTTGCCATGGAAACGCAAAAACTATTTTATTCAGAATTCCAAAACTTCCAAAAGGCACCAGTACACCACCAAGTCTATCTATGTGCCAAGTTTGGTGAAGAAATATTGAATGTTTTTAAAGTTCTGCTCCGGAAAATAGCACCTACACCAATTTCAGTTGAAGTCAATCTTGTTGCCATGGAAACCCAAAACATTTCTTATTCAGAAATCCAAAACTACCAAAAGGCACCGGATCTATCTATGTCTCAAGTTTGGTGAGGAAATAGTGAATGGATTTAAAGTTCTGGTTCGGAAAAGACGAATGTGCATAGACGGGCACACGGACGGACGGAGTCCATTTTAATTAAAAAGTTCAAATGAATTAATGCAACGTTGCATTAAATCGACTCTCACACCCTCTACCGGCTGAACAATATTTCAAGCGAACCCCATAGAGTTATGTCCATGGAGTGCTCTTTATAAATATCCTACACACAACTTGTGATTGAAATCAGTTATGCAAACACCAACAACACTGAGTGCAACAGTTTTCGATGTACACAACAATTGTTTACATTCCATATAGTTTCAATTATTCATTTCAGGCAAGTCTTAAGGGAAATAACCCTTTCATTGCATCAATAGGAAACTAAAGTGAGTGCATATGCCCCAATATATATAATATAGGCCAAAATATTGTGCCTTCTGTGTCTACTCACGCAATGATTGTGGAATCATGGCCACTTGCTCCACCGCATCCACCAAAGCTTATACTTTTATAGAAATCGTCCCTCACGTCCGGATCCTTGTAATGGTCAGGAAACACTGGCTTTCCAAATGCCAGTTTCCTCGATTCTACATACGCTTCCCAGTGTTCCTTGAAGTATGGCCTGAAAAAGGTTAGAGAATCAATTGAAATTTAGTTTCTTTTAGCTGCAGAAACATTTCACAATATTCTCCCAGTCCTGGAAACACCGCCACTGATGTATAACATCTAGCTTATGTAAAAGTCACTCAGTCATATGTTTCTCAATTTCATTGGCTTGTCAACACTGATGAAACTGCAAGAGTCTTTTCATGTTGTCATTAGAAGAGAATGCAATCAAGCAAGATAGAAATTCAGTTGAATGTGTGAGTGAATTATGTGACAAATTTCCTAACCTTGACATACAGCTGAACAAGACAAAAGCTGCGGATCTTAGGGAAATGTTGAAGAAGAGGCAAAGCTGGTAGTGTCTACCTTACCAGGCATTTTTATTTTCTTCCGGGTAGTGGCCGCTGTCAAGGACATACTGCAAGGCTTGTGGTAGAACATCCAGCAGGCCTTGGCCCCACTCTACTGGTGGCTTGCCTGGAGGTAACAGTAATCAGTTATCTGTTTCTGTAGTTACTAGTCCTTGGCCCCACTCTACTGGTGGCTTGCCTGGAGGTAACAGTAATCAGTTATCTGTTTCTGTAGTTACTAGTCCTTGGCCCCACTCTACTGGTGGCTTGCCTGGAGGTAACAGTAATCAGTTATCTGTTTCTGTAGTTACTAGTCCTTGGCCCCACTCTACTGGTGGCTTGCCTGGAGGTAACAGTAATCAGTTATCTGTTTCTGTAGTTACTAGTCCTTGGCCCCACTCTACTGGTGGCTTGCCTGGAGGTAACAGTAATCAGTTATCTGTTTCTGTAGTTACTAGTCCTTGGCCCCACTCTACTGGTGGCTTGCCTGGAGGTAACAGTAATCAGTTATCTGTTTCTGTAGTTACTAGTCCTTGGCCCCACTCTACTGGTGGCTTGCCTGGAGGTAACTCTATCTGTTTCTGTAGGTGGCCCCACTCCACTGGTGGCTTGCCTGGAGGTAACAGTAATCAGTTATCTGTTTCTGTAGTTACTAGTCCTTGGCCCCACTCTACTGGTGGCTTGCCTGGAGGTAACAGTAATCAGTTATCTGTTTCTGTAGTTACTAGTCCTTGGCCCCACTCTACTGGTGGCTTGCCTGGAGGTAACAGTAATCAGTTATCTGTTTCTGTAGTTACTAGTCCTTGGCCCCACTCTACTGGTGGCTTGCCTGGAGGTAACAGTAATCAGTTATCTGTTTCTGTAGTTACTAGTCCTTGGCCCCACTCTACTGGTGGCTTGCCTGGAGGTAACAGTAATCAGTTATCTGTTTCTGTAGTTACTAGTCCTTGGCCCCACTCCACTGGTGGCTTGCCTGGAGGTAACAGTAATCAGTTATCTGTTTCTGTAGTTACTAGTCCTTGGCCCCACTCTACTGGTGGCTTGCCTGGAGGTAACAGTAATCAGTTATCTGTTTCTGTAGTTACTAGTCCTTGGCCCCACTCTACTGGTGGCTTGCCTGGAGGTAACAGTAATCAGTTATCTGTTTCTGTAGTTACTAGTCCTTGGCCCCACTCTACTACTGGTGGCTTGCCTGGAGGTAACAGTAATCAGTTATCTGTTTCTGTAGTTACTAGTCCTTGGCCCCACTCTACTGGTGGCTTGCCTGGAGGTAACAGTAATCAGTTATCTGTTTCTGTAGTTACTAGTCCTTGGCCCCACTCTACTGGTGGCTTGCCTGGAGGTAACAGTAATCAGTTATCTGTTTCTATAGTTACTAGTCCTTGGCCCCACTCTACTGGTGGCTTGCCTGGAGGTAACAGTAATCAGTTATCTGTTTCTATAGTTACTAGTCCTTGGCCCCACTCTACTGGTGGCTTGCCTGGAGGTAACAGTAATCAGTTATCTGTTTCTATAGTTACTAGTCCTTGGCCCCACTCTACTGGTGGCTTGCCTGGAGGTAACAGTAATCAGTTATCTGTTTCTATAGTTACTAGTCCTTGGCCCCACTCTACTGGTGGCTTGCCTGGAGGTAACAGTAATCAGTTATCTGTTTCTATAGTTACTAGTCCTTGGCCCCACTCCTGGTGGCTTGCCTGGAGGTAACAGTAATCTACTGGTGGCTTGCCTGGAGGTAACAGTAATCAGTTATCTGTTTCTATAGTTACTAGTCCTTGGCCCCACTCTACTGGTGGCTTGCCTGGAGGTAACAGTAATCAGTTATCTGTTTCTGTAGTTACTAGTCCTTGGCCCCACTCTACTGGTGGCTTGCCTGGAGGTAACAGTAATCAGTTATCTGTTTCTGTAGTTACTAGTCCTTGGCCCCACTCTACTGGTGGCTTGCCTGGAGGTAACAGTAATCAGTTATCTGTTTCTATAGTTACTAGTCCTTGGCCCCACTCTACTGGTGGCTTGCCTGGAGGTAACAGTAATCAGTTATCTGTTTCTGTAGTTACTAGTCCTTGGCCCCACTCTACTGGTGGCTTGCCTGGAGGTAACAGTAATCAGTTATCTGTTTCTATAGTTACTAGGGCTAAAATGAATCCACTGTGAGGCAAGACTATTACTTAGTTATGAATACAGTTACAAGTAAGCAGCTGAAGTATTACTCATTATCAGGTTAAATATATATGAGTATTCATGAATATTTGATTCTAGTGATCACGATTTCACTGAACACGCGAGTGAATCACAACAGACCTAATATACTGAACAGCAAAAGTAACGCAAGTCTGGCTTTTGTCAATTTTTTTAATAGAAGACAACCAAAATCATGTCTAATCATTTATTCTATAGAAAACACCGTCAATTTAACAGTTGAAAGTTGCTGTTGACATTGAATTGCAATAAGTTCAAATTGATCACAGTCCATCAAATGGAGATACCCCTGAACGTGAAAAGTGACAGTCTCTTTAGTTGCGCGGATAGCCACCTTGAGCTTGCACACAGGCCGTGCAACGTGGCCTCATTGAGTTCACTAGAGTCTGAAAGACTGCCTGAGGCAACTGGTTCCGCTCAAACACCAATCTGTATTCCAATTGAGCAAGTGTGAGTGTCTGTCTACCTGCCCCAATCCTTCGTCCAATTTCGTCCCAGAATGTTCAAAGGGAGCCATACCCGGGAAACAGACGGCCATGGAAAAATGTTAACGTTGTTCTGAGCCAGATGATCCATCAACACCCTTGCTGTGTGAGGGCTGCTGGCGTTGTTGACGTGTCAAAACTGGCCCCATATATGGCCGTCGGCAGTGGATTCCAGCAGCCCGAAGACGACGTCTAATCGTATTGCTGGACACTGCTCCACTTGACCCATGAACTAAGGCTGCTGTCACTGTTGGTGCTTGAGTTCGGTTCTTTAGATGAGTGACCCGGATGAACCGATCTTGCGTATCAGTTGTCACTCGTTGCCCGTCCCGACGGGATTCGATCAGCAGCAACCCCGGTTTGCTGATGACGTTGAGCAAGTCGTGTAATGTGGTAAGATGACAGCCCAATTGCCTAGCTACAGCGGTTGCAGAGCTACCTCCGTGCATGTTTCCAATGGCCACTCCCCTCTGCTCAGTTGTTAGTCTAGGCATCGTTTGTGTGGCGTGTACACCTCCTAGCGTCAATACTGAACTGTTTTATGACACAAACCTTTAAAAAGAATACCTCAGAGTGAAATGCATGCTTTCCATCCAGAACCGTCAACGCACGTGCTAAAATTATGGTTTTGCTGCACTGTTGGTGTGTTTGTGCGAATGGTTCATATGGACATCAAATTGCATGACATCATCTCATATGGGATCATTATGTCACTTTACCATGAATGTTCCATAAACATGAACACTTACCTTCATGCATTCTCTTCCCACAGAGGTTACTTGACATATCTTCCTACGAACCTCTGTTCTACTACTGCCATATTTCCCGGTTCTCGTAAAATCCCCTTGCGGCAAAATATCGCAACACGAATTATCTCCCTTCTTTCTATCCAATCAGAACACGTGTTACATCGACTTAGATTCAACTTGACTAACACAAGCAAATGTGGGGCCACAAATATCCCCCATCTGACGGGGAATTGTGTTGATGTTACACACAAGACGTTTAATGGCAAGCTTGTCCGTTGTCAACGAGGGCGATGGAGACGCCACTGATCCGCCATAACATGACTGAGTTCTGTCTAGAAGAAATGTTTGCGCATCCGCAGGGGAAGAAATTTAGTTTTTCTCGAAGCATACGGAAATTACCGAGGCCTTGCGAATGATCACTTTTGAAACAACGTCGCTGATTGCACAACTAAATCTGATTGCCTCCAATCACGAGTCTTGAACGCTCACACCATGAAAGGGTCGTATTAGAACAGAGGTTACGTAGGAAGATATGACAGGAGTAACCTCTGTGGGAAGAGAATGACCTTCATGAAATTTCATTTTTTCGAAACTTGCGAATCTTTTGCTGTTCAGTATAGTTACATGTTATATTGAAGATGAAACTGACATAAAACCTCCTCATCTTCATTTTATGTTTTGGATTGAAACAGTTCTGGACAAGATAGAGCTCAGCTGGTGGAACAAGCCTAAGACACTTCACAAACTCCACAGCCACATAACTGCTTTTGTTGTATCACAATTTCCAATTTCTACACCGTTACTGGTATAGTTGGCTGTGCAAAGTTAACCCAAAAAATGAATTTGAATCAAATGTCAAGTCTTTCAAGATTTACAGTATATAGTGTTCTGGTTACCACCTCAGCCCAAATCTATTGACATTTCACGGATTGGACCAAACTTCCTGGGGCCAAGGGCTCTCTTGCTCTTGTGAATTGATGAATACCTTTGTGCAAGTGAACCGAGCTCATGAGAGCCACCTTTATAGTCATGCAATAAACTGATGTTATACAAGTTATACAGTCCAGGCAATAGAAACCAGGGTAGGTAGACATGAACCATGATATAATTTGATATATCAAAGTAGTTAACTGCAAATTGCACAGGTGGTGTTTTGTTAACATGGCTTAGCACACATGCAGCTGGAATGAAACAGATGACGGTGTTACCTTGAATACTGAAAGCTGTAAAGAGGGCCGAAGCCAGAGCTCCCAGGTAGCCAGTGGGGTGATGGTGTGTCATTCTGCCACTCTCTATGCTGACAGCGATCAGATCTTTTAGGTCTTCAGGTCTAGAACAATAACATTCTCATGCCAACTGAATGTTATACCTTCCGTTAGTAACATGTAAAAGAAAGCTGGGAATCATTTAGGCACTCACAGTGACACACTACACCGGATATACATAGTCCTTTTATGAAACCTCAGGGACTTTGAACAGGTTGGATCTGCAAATTCGCATCCACAAAAGCATTCGTCACCACTCACCCCTTTCCGTAAACTCAAAGAAGACTTGTCCCCTTCTCAGTTAATGTTAAGTGCGAAAATACAACAAACCAATCAGAACACGTGTAAGCATGGTAAGGGTTGAGGTAATTTGATAAATATAATCCCGAGGACTTAAAATGGTTATGGCATTGTGTGATTGTTTAAGAAATCATGAAAAATACATATCGTCATGTTAACATTGCCAAGAACACAGGTAACATATTTGTGTTGCCTAATTTGAAGTTCTTAATTAGGATACGGTCATCAACAGTGTAAGATTCAATACTTATTGTTAACATAACAGCTCTCATGTTCCCAGTTAAGTGTTTTCTCTTATGATCTTGTGGGCTTGCTTTTGCGATTTTAAATGCGCTTTTTCAAATCAAATTCTATGTGCAAGTTTCAAAACAATATTGAAAATTTTAATATAAATTGTATATTTATATACTTATCCTATCTCACGGTATGCACTTCTCTCTCTTGATTCGACACTGAGTGGAACGATGTAAACTTTTTCCCTAGGCCTCTCTTGTCCATCCCCCCAAGCACTCCATGCTACCCTCACTATAAGATAGCTTCCTAACTCTCATGCAAAGCATGCACCACCAGCTGCCAAAGGGACTATCTCCGAATCATCATTCTCATTCTTGGAGCCACTGGATAATATCCATCTTGGAGAATCTGCATAGCGGGGAGGATGGTCAGGAATCCGTTGCGTGAGATAGGATAAGTATATAAATATACAATTTATTTTAAAATTTTCAAATTTATAAACTTTACCTATCTCACAGTATGCACTTATCCCACGGTCGGACGGCGGGACGCAGATACCCTGTGTCTTGACAGTGTGAACAGCAGGAAGTGTGTAGAATGGACACGACTGTAGATAGCGATGCACAAGGAAGGCCTGTTACGCATGCACGCGACTCCTATGCTTGTGTTTGAACTGCTTGGCTTAATAAGCACAACGTCTCCCAGGGAGATGGGTGCTCCTGAGCGATGTGGTGTTCGGCCGCAACCTCCGAAGAAGGACACAGCTCAGTGAGAAAGTATGTCACTTCGCCACGATTTTCAAGGTACCCCTGTAAATTAAAGTCGGTTGACAATAATCAGGCCAGCCCCTGCTTCGAGAAGACCCCGAAAGACACCGACCAGGGGCGGGTGAAAGAGAAGCACAACTCGGAAACTCCAAGTCTTAACGTTCAGTTCCGGAACAGCATCAAATTGACCCTCACTCCTTTGCATAAGCTTAGTCAAAGGATGTGCCCGGCAACTTCGGAGTCGGAACGCAACGAAATCCACTGGAATTCAGGAGTGACACACTTCACTGACGTAATTGCTCCGAAAGGTAGAGGTCAGGAAACGTGCTTGTCGAACCCTTCCACATCGTGATACAGAATCAAGCTCCAGATTCGTCCAACCACCGAGGTGGTAGTATCTCCGTGTCTTAGTATAAAACTAAGTGAAGTAGTTCTAACCCATAAGCAATCAAAACATAAGGCAGACAGCAAGTTCAGACTCATATTCAAGAAAATACAGGGAAGCAGCAACCGCAATGGACCATTCCCAATCTGCGTTGGTGGGCCGTAGACAGCTGTTGTGCGAGCACAAGGGGTCCAAACTGGTGCACGCCTTGGACATCCTTGACTGAGAGGTCTTGAAGGTAGTGCGAGGACAAGACCGAGTCGGATCGCCAGAAACATCCTTCCATAATGGCGTGGACCGAGCAGTTACTATGCAGAGCCATTGTAGACGCTTACGCCTGTGTCTCATGTGGATTGGAAGCTGTCGGAGGCGGTAACCCAGCGAAGGTGTAAGCCCGTAGGATGGTGGCTCTCATCCAGAAGGATAAAGTGGTGCGAGACACTTCCGCCCTGGATTTTGAGGACAACGGAATGAAGATGCGCTTGCGGAGACGACGGTGATCTTTAGAAGCAGCAAGAAAAATCTTCAAAGCCCTAACAGGGCAAAGCTGCAGGTCTTCATTGTCATGCGTCCCAAGGATCGTGGACAACGGTGGGATGGTAAAAGTACGATCAGGTTGTCCAGGCAACTGATTCTTCGCTACAAAATCCCCACGGAGACTGAGGAAGACTTTGCCATGCTTCTTCCGTTCAAACTGGGCCACCCCTGTGGTGTAGTGGTTAGAGCGTCCGCCCGGAGAGCGGAAGGTCGCGGGTTCGATCCCCGACCGCGTCATACCAAAGGAAGTTAAAATATGGTACTTGTTGGTCCCTGCCTGGCGCTTGGCATTAATGGGTACAACAAGGACTGGTCGGCTCGGAGTCAGTATAATGTGTTTGAGTGGGGTATTCATGCTTCACTGTGGCATGGTATCTCAGTGGGCTAGACCTATAAAACCAGCTTCAGTCTGGGCTAGTACAAGCAGCCGCACATACACATACACATGCATACGCATGCACGTCGTCATATGAGCGAAATATTCTCAAGCACGATGTTAAACCCAATTTCACCTCACCTCACCGTTCAAACTGGACTCTGTTAACGTCCAAAGCGTGGAGTTCAGAAATCCGAGCAGCTGTAGCTAAGGCCACAAGGAAGAAGGTCTTGAAGGAGATTTTCTCAAAGTCCTTCTGAGCTAGGGGTTCATAGTCCGTCGAGGCCAAATGACGCAGCACCACAGATAAATCCCAAGCAGGAGGTCTAAACTTCTTAGACTGATCGGCCAACTTGAAGGACTGGAGCAAACACTGAAGCTCAGGAACCGTAGAGACCTTAGAGCCTGTGGTGGTAGCCAGGACCGAGTTGATCGAAGCAAAGTAAGTGGCCAAAGTGGAACCCTTGAGCTTCTTAGACAACTGCAAAGCTGAAGAAACACAGCGACAATTTGAGGCGAAGTAGAAACAGGAGATGTAATGCCTCTGGACGTGCAATATCTCTCAAAACATTTCCACTTCTCATCTTAAAGTGGGTGGAAGTCCGATGACAGAAGTGATGGCCATAGCCACTCTCCGTGAAACCCCTTGGCAATTAAGGACTTCTGCAGATGCCAAACGTGCAGAGACAGGGTGTGAAGTGTAGGAAGCATATACTACGTGCTCCCTCCCCGTGGGGTGCATTTGTTGGAGGTTTTTTAATTGCCAAAGACCGAGTTGCTGTGCCGGAAGTGTACAAAACTAGGTCGTCAGCGCATTCAAATTGGTTAATAAAATGACAACAAATGCCACGTGCTAAAATGAGAGGGAAACTCAAAGCGTCTATCATCCAAGATGTCACTTTCTGATGTTTTATCTTGGTAAGAATAATTTTAAAAACGGTACAAATATTTTAAAGAAACACATTCATTCAGTGTAATGTGTTAGCCAATCAGATCGCCGGTAGTGAAGTCGAGCTAGTTTGGTATACTTCCGCACAGCAACTCGGTCTTTGGCAATTAAAAAACCTCCAAACAAATGCATTCCCCCACGGAGAGCACGCGAGTATATGCCTCCTCCTACACATAGGAAATATGGACAAAAGCTTTTGATCCGGTGAGGCCTTTAAAATAGGATATATTGATTGATGTGTGCGTAATTGTCCGGTTTTCGATCATGTCGCCGTATTTCCGTGATGAACCTTTATGTATTATATAGTAGGGGGTGTTGATACTAAACCGGGGCCTAGTTTATCGATTTTCTGACCCGCAGTGGGGGCCTGTGGGTGTGAAGGGATACATGAAGCCGATCTGAGTGAGGGTGTAACAGTAGGTCGTCCCGATCGGGAAGAGGAACTGGGTTTAGGTCTGTGAGCTGTGCGAGACAAACTGCGGGAGCTGATGGTTGAACCGTGTGGCGAAGAGGTCGACTTGGGGCCTTGATAACGGGAAGACCAGTTCCCGAAAGATCTGTGGGTTCAATTGCCACTCCTTGGGAGACGGCTGATCGGAGCGGGACAGCGCATCTGCGATGACATTCCTGACTCCGCGAATGTGTCTGGCTCAAGCATCAATGGCGAGGGAGTCGATCAGATGGAAGAACCGAAACGCCAAGTGAAGAAGGTTCGCCGAACCTGTCGACCCGAGATAGTTGATGTACCAGACGACCGAGTTGTCTGTCTGAATCAGCAGGGAGGGCCCACGAAGTTCCGTCGCCCAATGTCGAATGGCGAGAATCGCCAAGAACTCGAGTTCTTTGATGCGCATCTCCCGTTCTGCGGACGACCACAGCCCAGCTGTCTGATGATGAAGAAAGTGAGCCCCACAATCTTTGAGTGACGCGTCAACGAACAAGTGGAATGAACGGCATCAAACAAACTCGGCGCAAACGTTCTGTTCGACAAGCCACCACTGAAGAAGATGATGTAAGGGTTCGGGAAGACGAATCAACTCCGGGACATTTTCTGAGACAAGATACAGACGCAGGAAACGCTGCAACGGACGCAGTTGCAATTGTCCCCGCTATGTCAATGCCTGTGCCGATGTCAAGAGGCCCAACAGTTCCTGCCACTGTCGTAAGGTCCTGGCCTGCGACAATGCTAACAGAATCATGCCATTAAACAAGGATTCTGCAGACCACGGTTGGCGGAAGAGCTCAGCCTTAAACCTGTCATCCCATGAAGACAAATTGAGTGGGCCGCGACATGGAACTGCCAGGAGATAGCCAAGGAAATGAGACAGCTGGTCAAATACGATCTGAAATTGGTCCAGTATAAGGGACATACAGCCTCTGATGTAAGCATCCTGATCGGTAAAAGAGTGCTCCGACTGATGCCGCAACCGCGTCCACCGCCGAGATGATGCAGTTGATCGAGGGTAAGGAACGACGAATAGCTGTGTCCATGTGAGACAGTTCTCTGTCTTCAACTAGAAAAGCTGAACAAGTCCTCTTCCCACAAAGTGTTTGGACATCCTCATCCACCGAAGGGGTAGTAGCCAAGGACTGGAAACCATGGGAGTGAGCCGCTGGTAGCGAAAACCTAGGTGAGGACAGGCCATCCTTAATCCGTTTAAGGCTTTTAAAGGCATGATCCAAGGACGTAGTGAGATGAGCAATACAAGGACGTGGTGGGAAAGTAATAGATGTCAAGGAGTGTTTTCTCATGGAGAAGGAATGAGTTAAATCATCCGGGTTCTGTGACATAGGGAGGTGTAGTTTCTCCACTATCCAAGCTAAAACTTGAGGCTAATCGACAAAATCCAAACTTCCATTTGGGGAATCCACAACCGAATGTGCTGGAGACGTAGGATCATGTGGAACACCAGGACTAGGCGCCGTAACAGATGGTCCAAGGGAAGGAGCATTCCCTGTAGATTGAGCAGCCTGTTATTGATTCCAAGCAGTAGTAAGAGCACTTAACATCGCAGCCAGATCTTGGGGAATAGTAGTTTCCTGCGGAGGAGTCCAAGAATCTGGTACAATCCGAGTAGAGAGACACGAGGAGGCAGGGAGCCCGTCAGAAGTCATAGCACGCTGAGATCACAACTCGGAAAACCGTTGATTAGATCGACGATCCATAGAACCATATCTATGTCTGGAGGGGGACGAACCGGGAGAGGTTGAACAAATGGAGACCCGCTGAGGAGAACGGGAGTGAGGAGGGGAGATATCGTAACGATAATGACGATCCCTGGATCTTGAACGATAGGCAGCAGCCATTCGTGTAGGAGATCTAGGTTGACGGGTCGAATGCGCAGAACCGGAAGTCCCATGATGACGAGAAGACGAATTCCGAGGAGGTGACTTGGAACGAAGAACCGATCTCAACGAAGCAGAGGGAGGCGTGTGCTTAGTTGAATGCGAACGAGTCGAAGAGTGGCGTCTCGGCGGGGAAGTAGACCGATCAGGTCTATCCGGTGAACAAATCCGAATAATAATAGGAGACTGATCCAGACGACTCAGTGAAAGCCGCGTCCATGCTGAGGAGGCGTGACTGTAGGATCCAACAGAGTTCGGGGAAGTACTAAGATGATCGGTGAGAGGCATTCCTTTGAATACCGCTTGGGAGAAGGCCGTTTCGGCGAAAGTCTAATTACCACTTGCCGTTTCGGTGAAGTCTTCCGTTTCCGGCGATGATTGTTTCGACGAATTACGACTAGGTGAAGTCCGTTTAGCAGACGATCAATCCGGAGAATGCTGACTCTTAGACTGGTGTTTCGATGAAGACCGGTTCGGCGAACGCTGTTTCGTAGAGAGCCGGTCTAATTCTTGGGAAGGTGGACAGTCCGGCGAAAGTCAAGGTGGAGGGGAGCGGACAGGCAAAGCATAATCCGACGAACATGATTCGATCTGGCAGGCTTCGGCGAAGCAGAAGATTGAGGTAGCTGGACACAAGACACACTTCTTTTGGCTGAATGGGAAGGAGACGGTGAAGTAACCACTGACTGGCGTTGAGGCGAGGTAGACTGGTTCCTCTCACTACTGGATGAACGACGAGAGTCTACGCAGTCAGGTGTAGAGATCAGCTGATTCTTGTCCGAAACAGATAAGCCAGGTTGCCAAGATAACTGGTCCAGTGAACGAGAGACAGAGAGCATAGTTTGAAGGTCCCGCTGTGTAGAGGTATCCTGAGGCGTGGTAGCAGCCTCGACAACCACTACCCAGGATGTGGGCGAAGACGAAGGACTGGGGCTGGAAAGTTGAGAGCCCAACAAATGCCGAACATCTTCCGATAAGTAAGAATCTGACAACGCTCTCATGAAATCCTCTTCATTCGAGTGAGGGGACTGTAACCGCCGAGCAGACAAAGTAGGACGCTTAAACTTTCCTTTCTTGGAGGGACTGGGTCTGTCAAGTGAAGCGGCATAACGAGCCCTGTCAGCAACACGAAGCGCAAGCCCAAGTGTAGTCACCAAATGCCTCGAAGGTAAGATCCTTGCATTTATCGCAACGAGAGTCCCATTTACACTGTCTCATACAGTCAACACAATGCCCATGTGGATCACTCGCGGAGAACACTTTATTACACCAGGAGCATTTTTTCCTCTTCTTTGGCTGGTCAACTTTCCCCATGTTGTAGACTAAGTTGAAAGCGTTGAGCAAAGTAACATACGTCCACACTCGTGTGCAACAAGAAAGATCATGATGATTTGGAGATAGTCATGTGGGCAGCTAGTGGTGCCTGCCGTATGCTTTGCATGAGAGTTAGGAAACTGTCTTATAGTGAGGGTAGCATGGAGTGCTTGGGGGGATGGACAAGAGAGGCCCTGGGAAAAAGTTTACATCGTTCCACTCAGTGTCGAATCAAGAGAGAGAAGTGCATACCGTGAGATAGGATAAGTTTAAAAATTATCTATATATAAGTAATCAACTTTTCACGTAAACATTGTGCTTACTTTTCCCTTCACTGGGGATAGGGCGGTTGGGTAGCCTAGTGGTTAAAGCGTTGGCTTGTCACGCCAAAGACCTGGGTTCGAATCCCCACATGGGTACATTGTGTGAAGCCCATTTCTGGTGTCCCCCGCCGTGATGTTGCTGGAATATTGCTAAAAGCGGCGTAAAACCAAACTCACTCAGTCAGTCAGTCAGTCACTGGGGATACTTCAACTTCAGTCTCACGTTTTTGAGGTCCTTCATATTTTCTCAGCATATATATTTGGAAATATGAGGTGAATATCTGGTAATGTTAACATTAGAATATGTTTTCAATAATCATCATCATCATTATTACTGTTTAAAACGTCTTCTTTTTTTTTTTAATATTTTTATTTCCCAGAGTACATTTGTTGTTGTTGTAGTACAAAAGCATCATACACAACACATCCTCGTCATCAAACATTGTGCAAACATCACCATCAATACAATCAGTCAATACATCAATACAGAAACATCATCGTATGTTCAGGGTGGATTTGCTATAATGTATCTGTTATCCTTGCCCAAAGCTAATATGTATACCAGTACTTGTATTCAGATGCACTTATCAAATTTTATTATATTTATATAGCATCTAGATTGGTATAATTAGCAAAAAGTGTATGGAAGGAAGACCAGAAGGCATAAAATTTTGCTGGGTTTGCATTAGAAAATGCTGTATATTTGGTAGCTTTATAGTAGTTGAGTATTTCCCTTTGAAGCACTCTAAAATCTGGCTTTATATTATTTTGGCTTGTTTTATATAGCATGTATTTCACTATTAGAAGCACCAGATTAAGTGGGTTATTGTTTTTACCTTTGAAACCAAAGATAATATTTTCATGCGACCAATCAATATTTTCTTCAGACAGTCGATCCAGCCAATCGGATACCTCCTTCCATACTTTCACACAATAAATGAATAATTGTTTCAAGACAGATTCACAGAATGTGCACGTTGAAGAGTCTGTGTAACTTATGTTTAGTCGTTAAAATATTGTGAGTAATCTTGAAATGAAACCATCTTAACTGTACACTTTCTGTACATCTATTTGCCATTAAATATATGTTAGACCAGTCTTCTTTGTTATATTGTTTGTTGAGGATGTGTTCCCACTTTTTTTGGCTTGTTGGTCCAGTTTCAACTTGAGGTAAAAGTATGTTATAAAAGGATTTACTCCTTTGGTTTTGTCCGCAAATGCAAGATATATTAAAGGGTAATGTTGGATATTTAACCTGATAGGTCCAAGCTATATCAGGTATTTTTCTAAGTCTGCAATATGCTAAAACAGTACACTTTATACCTTCTAGATGGAGGAAGTTTATGTTTGCAATTCCATTTTTTTTTTCTATGTCAACTTTATGTAAGAATTTTTCATTCTGATCTAAAATATCACAAACTAACATTATTCCCTTTTTTGCCATATTTTCATAGCAGATTGACTTTCCCTCTATTTTAAAGTTATTATTAAACCATAGAGACTGGTTGAAAATATCTGATATTTCTTGCACATTTGTGTAGTGGCACCATGCCATTAATACATCACTCCAAAATTGATTTGAGACACTGGGAATAATATTATTGCACACACATTGTGCATCAACATACCATAAATTATTTGCATTGTCTAGGATTTCATTTGCAATAGAAGTACATTTTGAACTGTTGAGCAACAACCGTTTAATCCACATTATTTTTTGAGCATTTATAGTAGTTCTTACAATGGGTACACTTATTCCTCCCTCCATCCTTTGGTTTCAGATGCATAATTTCTCGCTTTACCTTATCTGTTTTCCCTTGCCAAACAAAATTAAAACACTTTTTTTGAAACTTTTGTAATGGACTAGGGATAGAAAAAAATATGTGGTTTAACTTTTGTAAAAGCAAGGATTTCAAGATAACATTTTTCCCCATTGGTGTCAAATATCTCAGGGACCAAATATTCATTTCTTGGTAGATTTTTTCGAATTTATCATTATAATTTAGGTCTACAATGTTATTTAATTCAACATCAAAAACTATTCCTAAAAGTTTGAAATTTCACTGTGTCCAATCCAGATTCCATTCCTTGCACATCTTATACCTAGATCTTTTTTTTGACCCTATCCATATTAGCCTGTTTTTTTCTGCGTTAACTTTTAACCCTGAAAATCTTGCAAAGAAGGCTAATGTGTTCAAGACTGCATACAAACTTGATTCAGATCCGTCTAAGGTCACTGTAGTGTTGTCTGCAAATTGGGCTAAAAAGGCTTTGTATATTACCTATCTTTATCCCTTTAATTTTCTTATTTTTTTCTTATTAGAATAGCTAGTATTTAGGCACATAGGATAAAAAATGTAAGGTGATATTGGGTCTCCCTCTCGGCAGCCCCTAGTTATCTTGAAGAACTCTTCGCAAAACCCATTTACTAATACACTTGGTTCACTATCGCTTAGCAGTACTTGTATCAAATTTTGTATGCATGGTCCAAAGTTGAAAAAGTCCATTACATTTTGCATAAATTTTCTGTCAACCGAGTCAAAAGCTTTTTCAAAATCAATAAGCAGTAATAATCCTGAATTTGATATGATTCACTATAGTCCATTACATTACAGTATATCTGCCTTGTGACTTCTCCTATGTATCTTCCTTGAAAAAAAACCTTTTTGATCCTCATTGATAATAAGTGGTAATATTGTCTTTATTCTGTTTGCTATAACTGCAGAAGCTAGTTTGTAGGAGGTATTTAGTAGTGATATTGGTCTCCAGTTTTTAGCAAATTTTACTTTTACCACTCTTAGGGATACAAGTAATAAAACCTTGTTTTTGTGATATGGACATGGAACCATTTTCATATGCATATTTCAAGGAGTTAATTAGAAATTTATTTAAGTCATTCCCAAAAAACCTTGAGGAATTCACTGGAGAAGCCATCCGGGCCCGGACTTTTATCATTTTTCATTTTCTTTAAAGCGACAAGTGTTTCTTTATATGTTATTTCTCCCTCTAAAGATAAGGCAGCTTCTTCTGACAGTTTAGGTATTTCATCTTCTATGAACAATTCTCCTAATTTAATTTGTGTGCAGTCTTCACTTAAATATGTAATTTTCTGAATAAAATTGATATTTTATACTTATCCTGACTCATGCTATTTTTGCTTGTCTTCTTCTTCTTGCGAACACAGTGGAACACTTGTATCTCCCAATTGAAGCTCCCTTCAATGTAAAATCACTAATTAGTACTCACCAAGAGTTGTCTCCCTCCCAGCCATTTGCGCGGGACAGAGGGCGCCACCTCTTGCCACATGCCTCACTCTCTCCTTATATAGCGAGCCCAACACTTGAATTTTCAGGGAAATCCAAAGTGTTATGTGGGGAGGATGGGAGGGCTTACCTCATGAGTCAGGATAAGTATAAAATATCAAATTTTTTCCTTATCCTGACTCATGCTCTTTTGCTTGTCTCCTTCCTCTTGAACATAGTGGAACACTTGTATCTCCCTAATTGAAGTTCCCTTCAATGTAAAATCACTAATTAGTACACCACGAAGTTACCTCCCTTCCACAAAAGCTGGGAGCGAGGGCTACCACCTCTACCCATGTGCCTCACTCTCTCCTTCTTAAGCCCAGTAAGCTGGGCGTGAGAGCGCCTGTGTCTCCCGGACACACTATATCCTTTGATTATATTTAGTTAGTTACCCTCGTATAGACATCTATAGAGGTTTAGCTAGTATCTTCAACAATTATATATTGATATTTAGTCGTGTTTCTACTGTTTATTCAATGGACGTGTTGTTTCAGTGGATTACGTTGATAAAAATTCTGTACTGTTGCACATTACGTTTTATTCTGCTGCTGATCCGCATTTAATATGCCCTAGCTGTACTGCGCCATGTTTCATGTTATTCACATTGCAGTTGCGGTACTAATTTATCCAATTCTGCCTTTAATAAATATTACTGCTGCGTTTGAGACGCGCAGCAGATAGGTCGCTAGTATGCAGAGTCTAGCCATGACTGATACACCTGAACCCCTCGCCAGTCTACTGCTGTTGGTGCGAGCCCCCATCCGTCTGGTGTTCCGCTAGAGTGGTGAGAGCGTGGGGCGTAGTCCGCCGCCTCCAAGAAGCGTCCTGCTTCCCCAGACATCCCATCGTCGCAGCCGAAGACTAGAGGGTTTCTACTGCATCTCAACACGACCTCTGAGGGGAATCAACGAAGTCTACTAGGACTTTTCAACAGCGAGATTGTTCCAGCCGCTGAACTGGGCCTCTACGATGATCAGCCGATCATCATCCCCGGCGTCGCCACAAGAAGGCGACCGGAGACAGCTACAGTGACATCAGCAGAGATGCAGCCATGCAGCCTGAGGTCTCTACACTGACATCAGACGACTTCCCTGAGGGGCCCGCCGCTAACATCGCAGAGAGGGCACCAACTAATTCGGCCGCGAGGCCATCCCAGATGAACTGTTGCGGCAAATCATGATCATGATGGAGGGCCACTACAGACTGGAGAAGCAGCCAGCCCAAGGCCTGAGCCTTAGCGAAGGTTCCAATGCAGGCGACACCCCAGAGGCACCCCCATCAGCGTAGCAGCCAGCCGAAGCCACCTTCGCGAAGGAAGTCGCGAGACCACCTCAGCGAAGGACCCAGATGTACAACCTTCGCGAAGGCCTTCGGCGCGGATAGATCATCACCTTCCTCGGCTTCATCCTTAGATGTGGACTCAGACCATCAGACCTCACGGAAGCCTTCGCTGAAGGTCAAATCGCCGTTCCCCAGGACCGGACGCAGAGGAAGCCAGCGAAGGCCTTCAGCGAAGGCCCTTCGAAGGACACCTGACTACACAAGAGCTTGGCGAAGCTATCAACATTCTCCTCACAGGTCTCCGAGGAAGGTCAACCCATAGCGCAGATCACCAACACGATCTCGGCGCCATTCACCGGCGCCGATCTCCTCATACATCACCACGTCGATCGTCTCACAGGTCACCACACAAGTCTGCACACAAGTCTACAGTCAGGTCTCCCGAGCATCACCCGACATAGAGATAGAAATACACAGTCCACCATCAGAAAAGCATCAACCTCTCATCAGCAATGTTGGGATGAAAATGATGGAGGCATCATTTTCTCAGGCAGCTGAGAGATCACGATATTGGATGGTAAACAACCTAGATCTCTCTTCACCTTCCAAGAGTGGCAACTTCGGGCGCAGACATACCTGATAAAGGAAGGCGAGGCAGGCGCCATCACCTTATCTCCGATCGGCTTCGATTGCTCGCGGTGCCACAGTATGTGGACACAGCCTACCATAAAGCCATAACAGTTCAAGCGCCAGAGGCGTATGTTCTTAACCTTAATAGATCTAGAGCGATCAATGAGATTCTTATCACCAGATTTCGTGAGCCGCGACTTCTGAAGATGATAGGATGATCTACCGGCTCTACTTATGCAGAACCAGCAAGAACCACACCCTGTATGAAGCTAGCGCTCATATATTGATCGGATTCTAGACACCCAGCTAAGGAAGTCCCAGGCCACCTCCGCGAAGGAGCTAGAGCCTCACCAGTTACAAGGGACGTCGCGGAGGAGTAGCTTCACCGACCCCACATATTGCTGAGTGCGGCGTAAAACAAAACACTCACTCACTCACTGCTGTTGAACACAGAGGTCGTTACAGCGAAGCAAGCTCATATATTATATATATACTGATCGGCTCTGACTTCGATACCTTCGGAAGGTAGCGAAGGCTAAAGTGGCTCCAAGTCTACCTCACACAGAAAATCTAGAATGGATACTTCGAGAGCTTAGCGAAGTCTCCGGCGTCCACCGAGGAAATCTCCTCCAAGGTCTCCATATATTAGCCACTGGTCATATATAGCTACTCGTCAGTCCGTTCAAGACATCGCATAAGTTGTCTATCAACTGTATGCCATATGCGAATCTATAAGCCTCCCTGGCGAAGACAATTGCACAGGCTATTTACAACACAGAGCGCCGCTATATTAATTAGTCAACGGCGTTTCATAGATCTTCACAGAAATCAACCTTTCATTATAGATTGCTATAATATGCAATCGGGACTATGATCACGATTATCTACATGCGTGACCATTACGCAGATCTGCAGACAATTCAATATCGAATTGAACAGCAGCCTTGTTACAGCGAGTATAACTCATAATCGTCAAAGTTTCTGAGAAGAAATATGTACAGAAGTTCAGCTTTAATTCTACAATTATGGCGATACATTCATGTATACAGTCTACAAGCTGACAACTTGCAAGTTTATTGTACCTTTATATAAGGAAGTCGGAATTATATTCAAAACTGAAGTTACATTCACGACAGCCAGGAAAATAACCTACCCAGCATTAATATTACAGGCGAGGTATTATTTGGCGGAGGTTTCAGCGTTTACCTTTAACCCTTGAAGCTACGATGAAGACCCGACGATTATGCTAATATCAGCGGCGGCAAGATTTTATACAAGGTTTTTCCTGCTACACCCGGTGACATCACAGCGCTGGTATTCTACAGAATCAAAATGCCTTGTTCTGATTGGACCCGCGTTGGACAACGACCTACGCGAGAGGTCGATCTTAGTTCACAGTTCAAGACTTACGTTACAAGTGACAACTATATATCAGTGAACGAGCAAGCCTCCTTACAGTCCAGTTAATCTGAACCTTCATGATTGGGCTGCTTTCTTCAGGTTAGAGACCTCCCCTGTCAAGTTAGGGACGAGGGAGCCGCGGCAGTCAGGCAATTTTACATAAAGTTCAGCGAGGACAGACACACCTGGTTGTGCACTTACATCGTCAAGGACTTAGCGGCGAATAACCTAGGCGGCCGGGATACAAGTGGATCTAAATCCACAGCGTGTCAGACTACAGCTGAATTTCATAATCAAGCTACTAGATGGTTAGTAAACCTACTTAAACTTTCTGATTGGAGAATTAAAACGGAAGTTTCACCCTCCAACTTGGGGATCTGAATATAGTGCTCCAACACCTCACAAGTGAGGTTTATGAACACGCCTGGATGACATACTTGGACTCCATGATCACGATGATTCTATCGATGGCCAGCAAAGAGCACTGTAAATTTATCTCCACCGAACCAAACAGAAGGGAATAATGCAACAGATTATTTCCTCTATCATCAACTACATGGGAATGAAATCTCATTACTATATCTCCGTTTGGATCAGAACTGTCATACTCGTGCATGCAAGGCGGATGGACCCACTCCGACCCTCCATGAGCTTTTAATACTCATGATATTGAAGCTAACTTCTACAATTGATCTACACAATGTTATTTGAAATAATGGAGGGTTTATTTTCTGGAGATCCGATATGGTGGTTGCCAACCATTATCTGAGAGATATCATCACCGAGGACGTCTCAGGTATCCACCAATTCGATCCCATGGTCCTCGCACAACAGTTGACAGTTCCTCGGAGAAGAAGATAAGTCAATCTTACAGATTTCTACTTATCTTATAACAGTACTAAATAGCTACATGCTATATATAAATTGCTTAAGTTCTTTTTATCATCACAGTACTATGATTATTACATCATACAATATATAAGTTAACAACTCTACAGAGTTGGTTATTATATATTTACCTTAACTTTAATTATATCTTAAGCATAGTACTATACTCAGATTGTAAAAATATATAAGCTAACAACCTCTACAGAGTTTGGGCTATTATATAGGTAGCAAGCTTATTCATATCTTAAGCTCAGTACTATGTTTATATCATACAAGTATATTAGCTAACAAACTCTAAAGAGTTTTTTGCTATTTGGCTTAAGTCTCATCATATCTTAAGCAATATGGTTACATTATAACATGTATTAGCTAACAAACTCTCACGGAGTTTTGCTATTATATATGTAACTTAAGCTTATTCATATCTTAAAAGCAGTACTATGTTTTTATATCATATAGGTATATTAGGCTATCAAAACTCTAAAAGAGTTTTTTTGCTATTATATATATTTGGCTTAAGTTTCATCATAATTTAAGCTTTATGGTTACATTATAACTTGTATTAGCTAACAAACTCTACGGAGTTTTGCTATATATATATGTAGCTTAAGTTTTCCTTCAAATCTTAAGCTCAATACTATGTTTATATCATATAAGTATATTAGCTAACAAACTCTACGGAGTTTTTGCTATTATATATGTAGCTTAAGGTTTCCTTCAAAGCTCAATACTATGTTTATATCATATAAGTATATTAGCTAACAAACTCTCACGGGTTTTGCTATTATATATGTAGCTTAAGGCTTCCTTCAAATCTTAAACTCAATGCTATGTTTATATCATATAAGTATGTTAGCTAACAAACTCTACAGAGTTTTTGCTATTATATATGTAGCTTAAGGTTTCCTTCATAAGCTCAATACTAGGTTTATATCATATATAAGTATTTTAGCTAACAAACTCTAAAGGTTTTTGCTATTATACAATTAGCTTAAGTTTCATCATATCTTAAGCAGTATGGTTACATTATAAAATGTATTAGCTAACAAAACTCTACGGAGTTTGCTATTATATATATAGCTTAAAAAGTTTAATTATATCTTAAGCTCAGTACTATGGTTATAACATAAAAGTATATTAGTTAATAAACTCTAAGGAGTTTTTGCTATATACATTTAGCTTAAGTCTAATCTTATCTTAAGCTTAGTACTATGGTTACTTTTATAAATCTATAAGCTAATAAAACTCTACAGAGTTTTTGGCTATTGTATATGTAGCTTAAGTTAATTATATCTTAAGCACAGTACTATACTCATATTGTAAAAATATATTAGCTAACAAACTTTACAGAGTTTTGCTATTATATATGTAGCTAAGCTTATTCATATCTTAAGCTCAGCACTATGTCTATATCATATAAATTACATTAACTAACAAACTCTAAAAGAGTTTTGCTATTATATAATTAGCTTAAGTTTAATCATATCTTAAGCTTAGTACTATGTTTATATTTTAAAGTAATTTAGCTAACAAACTCTAAGGAGTTTATACTAGCATATTAACAAGCTTAAGTCTATTAGTCTTAAGCATTGTATTAATGTTATATATACTTTTATCATAAAAGTACATTGTAATAACCTTTATATGGCAGCTGATAAGTTAGCAGCAGGAATTCATCAGTTCAGTGCCTTTTATGAAGTTCCCATAGGGTTATTACAATCATCACAGTTCAAATCACTAATTATTAAAATCCAAAGTATTATATATTCCCACCTCCGGCTCTGTAGGATTCTACAAGCAAAAGGCATGAGTCAGGATAAGGGAAAATATATAATTTTTTGAGTAAAATTGATATTTTATGCTTATCCTGACTCATGAAGTCAGCTCCTCCCATCCTCCCCAAATAACACTTTGGATTTCCCTGTAAATTCAAATGTTGGGCTCAGTATATGAGGAGAGAGTGAGGGCACATGGGTAGAAGGTGGCCCTCGTTCCCTGGCGCTTGTGGAAGGGAGGTAACTCGTGGTGTACTAATTAGTGATTTTACATTGAAGGAACTTCAATTAGGAGATACAAGTGTTCCACTATGTTCATGAGGAGGAAGGAGACAAGCAAAAGAGCATGAGTCAGGATAAGTATAAAATATCAATTTTACTAAAAAATTACATTTTTATTCAGAAAATTACATATTTTTCCTTATCCTGACTCATGCTATTTTGCTTGTAGAATCCTACGGATACGGAGGTGGGAATACAGAATACTTTGGATTTAGATAATTAGTGATTTGATAACTGTAATAACTGTAATAACCCCTATGGGAACTTCATAAAGGCACTGAATTGATAAATTCCTGCTGCTAAGCTTATCAGCTGCCATATATGGGTTACTACAATATATAGATATTATGATAAACATAAATAAACTACTCCTAATGGAGAAGTTAACCAAAGTATGTACAACGTTAATACTAGGCTTAAGACTAAGATAGACTTAAGCTTGATAATTATAATAGCATAAACTTCATAGAGTTGTTAGCTAATGATACTGTTATGATATAACAGACATAGTACTGAGCTTAAGATTATGATTGGACTCAAGCTAAAATATATAATAGCATAAACTTCGTGGAGTTATTAGCTATATAGTGCTGTTGTGAAATAAGCAGTAAAAATCTCGTAAGATTGACTTATCTTCTCCGAGGGACTGTCAACTCCTGTGCGAGGACCATGGGACCGAAATGGTGAATACCTGAGACGTCCTCGGTGGTGATATCTCTCAGATAGTGGTTGGCAAACACCATATCGGATCTCCAGAAGCAGCCCTCCATGATGGTATTCAAAGAGCAATTGCCGTGTAGAGCAAGTGTTGAAGCTAGCCCTCTAATTTCATGTGGATTAGATGCTCTTGGAGGGTCGAGTCCTGCAGCCTTGTAGGCGCGTAGTATGACAGTTCTGATCCATATCGAGATAGTTGTACGTGAGACTTCAGTCTGTGTAGCTGTCGATAGAGGGATGAATAATCGTTTGAGTTTTTGTCGCCTCGGTTTGGATCGTCGTAGATATATTTTCAGTGCTCTGACTGGGCATAATGATAGATCCAGTGTATCATGAGGTCCGAGAATTGATGAGAGAGCTGGGACGTGGAATACTCTGTCTGGTTGACCTGGTAACTGGTTTTTGGCGATGAAATCCCAGCGTAGCCCCATATGCACGATGTTATGATTGTCATCAAACCGTGTTCTCTCGTAGTCTAGTGCGTGAATTTCTGACATCCTGGCTGCTGTTGCTAGGGATAACAGGAACAAAGTTTTCTGTGTCAGAAATTCGAATGATGTTGATTCCAGTGGTTCATATGCCTCACTTGTGAGGTGTTGGAGCACTACATTTAGATCCCATGCTGGAGCGCGAAATCTCTGTTTCTGATCCTCCAATCGGAATGCACGTAGTAAGGCCAGTAACTCTGGGGTCTTCGTCAACTTGACACCCGTTCTCATAGTTATGACGGAGCTTAAAGCTGCAAGATATGTTGATAATGTTGAGCCTTTTAGACGTTTAGTCTGTCGTAGGTAACATAAGTAGTCAGCCACTTGTGGATGTGTAGCATATCTAGCTGTAAATCCTTTCTTTGTAGCATAATTTTCAAAACCTTAATACAGTCCATACGTGAAGTTGGAATGCTTCTGGCTTTCCGTGTGCTTGTTTGGTGTGAGGATGTATTAGTAGATTCGAGCGCTTTGGAAGTTGTAGTATTGGTTGTCCGATTTCTTGAATAAGAGTTGGAAACCACGTTCTCTCTGGCCAGTAGGGCGCGACCAAAATCATTTGGAGGCTCCGAGTTTGCTTGATTTTCTGTAACACCTGTGGGATTAACGCTGGCGGCGGAAACGACGTACGCGTTGAGTCCTTCCCACAATATGCTTAGTACGTCCGTTGCCCATGCTAGTGGGTCTGGGATTGGTGATACGAATGTTGTCAACTGATTGTTGAAGCGAGTGGCATATAGGTCTATTAGTGGAGCTCCTATTTTCTTGATAATTTGTTGAAATCTCTCTGTATGGAGCATCCATTCTGTCGGCGATGGTAGGTGTGGCCGAGAGAGAGCATCTGCTATTACATTCTTTGCTCCTGGAATGTGACATGCTCTGACATGTATGTTGAGATTGTCAATTAAATCGAACAATTGAAAACATAGAGTCAATAGGTTCGGTGACCTGGTTGAGCCTTGTTTGTTCATAAAACGCCACTGTAGAGTTGTCTGTGTGAATCATCAGATGGGCATTCTTTAGTAAGTTGCTCCAATGTAGTATGGCGTTTACTACTGCTTGCATTTTTAGCAAGTTTATGTGTAGTTTGCTCTCTTGTTGGCTCCATAACCCTGATGCCGTCCTGTTGGCGAGGTGTGCTCCCCAACCTTGGAGCGACGCGTCTACATAGAGATGTGTTTTTAATTCCGGCTCTATTAAATAGATCCCTTCGCAAACATTCGATCTCTTGGTCCACCATAGTAGGTGAGGTCTGACGTGATTCGGTAGACTGAATGGTTGAGGGTCGTTGAGATGAGAGTTGATGAGGACCTGTAACGGACGTAGCTGTAGTCTGCCTCTGACTGTCATGTCTTGAGCTGACGTGAGTAGACCCAACAGGCTCTGCCATTGTCGTAGTGGTAGCGGAGAGAGTAAGGCTTGAGGGATTGTCTGTTGGATCTTGATCCATCGGTCCTCCGGTACGACGATACGATTCTGCGCCGTGAGAAATCGAATGCCTAGAAATTGCAGATCTTGCGTAGGTTCTAGGTCCGACTTGAGTAGATTTACTAACCATCCTAGCTGTGTTAGTAGCTTGATGATGAAGTTTAACTGTAGTCTGAGACGCTGTGGATCTGGATCCACTTGTATCCCGTCGTCCAGGTAGAACGCACTGCGTAGTCCTTGACGATGTAGGTAAGAGACGATAGGTTTCGTCACTCTTGTGAATAACCAGGGGGCCGATGAGATTCCGAAAGGTAGTACTTTCCATTGGTAATGCAGCCCGTCTAGTGTAAACCGAAGGTATTTCCTGGAGTCGGGATGTATTGGGATGTGTAGATATGCGTCTTGCAGATCTATGCTGGCCATGTAGTCTCTGGGACGAATTAAGTGCCGTAGTTGTGGTAGGTGTATCATGCGAAACGCTGGCGGTTTGCGTAGATAGTCTCTGTTGAACGTGCTCATATTGTAGATGAGACGAAACTTTTCCTTGGAATTTTTCTTGGGCACTAGGAAAACTGGGGAGTAGAAGCCTGGTTCGATGTTTACTTGGTCCAGTACTTCTATGGCCTGCTTGGTTAGGAGCGTTGATACCGCTTCTCTTAACTTTGGTAGTTGTAGAGCCTGGAAGTCGAACCTCGGAGGCATGACTGTCAGCGGGGGTGTGGCCTGTAGTTGGATTCGATATCCGTGCTGTAGGATGTTGGAGACATATGGATCCTCTAGGAATCCCCAGTTTTCCCAGTGCAGTTGAAGGGCGTCCACCCACTTGTGATGGTTGTACTGGAACAGCTGGGGGTGGAAGACTCCAGTCGTTCCGAACCTGTCCTTCATCGTTTATAGTTGCGGGAGCCTCTGGATGACCTGCCTCTTCCAGATCCTCCCCTGTAATTGCCGGTATGGGCGGCGAAAAGACTCTTTTGCTCCTCTTACACTTGCCATCTTCTTGTCCCGTGCTTTCTGTAGACCGGAGAACTTCGATTTGCCTGAGTACCTCTGCGAAGTTTGCCTGATGACGCTTGCTAGCGTATCCATCGACTTTATCATGAGTACCTCTCTTGAGTCTTTAGAGACTTTGTCTATGTTTCCATCGAAGATTGACGGTGATGACCACGGGGCTGTGTAGAGTGATGCGGTGAAGTGATCACCCCAATTACAGGAGGCGAGGAGACCTTGACGACGAGCCATAGTTGTAGCTGCGGATGGTGCTGTCAAGTGATCCGTTAGGAACTGCTGGTCCTTCTTCTGCATGAGGAGAGCCGAGTAAATCATCCTGTCGTCCTCAGATGTAGAGTCTCTGAACTTCGTGAGGAGAGTTTCGTTGACTGTTCTTGATCTGTTCAGACCAAAGAACATCCTCCTTGACATGGTTTCCATCTGGACTAGCTTGCGGTCATCTATTCTGTAAGTCTTGGACTTGGCATCTCTGATCATCTGATAGTTATCATTGATATCTTGTGCCTTGAAAAAAAGGGTCCATGTAGTGACCTGCAAACTTCTTAGCGTTGAAATGCGGCACATGTGGTGTCTGTGATTTCATGGCTTTACTAAAGGCTGTATCCAGATTAGCTGGCACCGCTGCTATCGGGTCAATCGGAGGTAAGGTGATTGTGTCAGCATCATCTTCCTTCATAAGATATGTGTGGGCTGAGTTCTCGTTCTTAGACGGGGAGGATAGTTCCAGACTATTCACCATCCAGTATCTTATTTCTGCGTCGGAAAATACGATACCATCTTCATCTTCTGACATCGGGTCGCAGATAATGTGTTGATGCTCCTCCGATAGTGACTGAGGTGGAGTCCTTGGTGATCTGTACGTGGATCGACGAGGTGATCGATGAGGCGATCGATATGGAGATCGGCGAGCAGAATAACGTGGTGAACGGACTGACGAGTGGCGTCTATAAGGTGACCTTCATGGAGACTTCCTTGGCGAAACGCTGGTAGCTTCGCGAAGCTCTCGGTGAATCCCTTGATGATCTTCTAGATGAGGATGACTTGGAGCCACTTAACCTTCGTGAAGGTTGAGAGTCTGAGTCAGAGTCATGGGATGAGAGGATCTTGCTTCGCGAACGTCCTCTCTGGTCATCAAGGTCCGAGGTAGGTGATGTAGACGTCCTTCGCGAAGCCTTCCGTGAGTGCTGAGGATCAGGGTCCTTCGTGGAGGCGGGCTGGGTCGCCCTTCGCTGAAGCTTGGAGGCGGGCTGGGTCGCCCTTCGCGGAGGCGTGGAAGCGGGCTGGGTCGCCCTACGCGGAGGCGTGGAGGTGGGCTGGGTCGCCCTTCGTGGAGGTGGCTTCTTCGACGCTGGCTTCGTAGTAGCTTCGCTGACTGGGGGTCCCTCTGAAGTGATGTCTATGATGGGATCTTCACGAAGGCTCAGAGGCCTCTGTAGACCGTAGCGATCTTCCATCAACTTCATTATGTCGTTCATCAGGTCGTCTGGGACGGTCTGCGCTGAATTAGTTGCTGCCTTTTCTACGATGGTAGCGACGGGACCCTCAGGAAGATTCTCTGACATCAGTGTAGGTGCCTCAGACTGTGTGCTGATCTGCGCTGATGTTATAGTTGCCAACACTGGCCGATTCTTCCGCCGTAAATCTGGTATGATGATCGGTTGATCATCATCATACAGGCCCAACTCTGCAACGGGAACAATCTCGGCTGAGAAAGTACTGCTGGACTTCGTAGATTTCCCCTTTGACGTGGATGTAGCCCTGGGGGTGCGGAGTCTGCGTTGTGACGACGTGGAAGCCCTCCTAGTCTTTGGCTGCGACGACGGGATGTCCGGGGATGCAGGTCGCTTCTTGGAGATAGTGGACTGCGTCCCACGCCTCTCCTCCGAGGGTAACTCTAGCAGAACACCAGACGGGAGGGGGTCGTCCGACAGCAGTTGACAGGGTAAGGGCTCCGGTGTATTAGCCATGGCTAAAATCTGTTTACGTGACCTATCTGCTGCGCATCTCAAGACGCAAAATAAATATTTATCAAAGGCAGAATTGGATAAATTAGTACAATAATTGCAACATGAAACAGTAGAGCATGGCGTAGTACAACTAGGGCATATTAAATGTGGGTCAGCAGCAGAAAAACGTAATTTACAAATAGTGCAGATTTTCATCAACGCAATCTACTGAACAAACACGGCTTCATTTGAATAAAACAGCAGAAACACAAATAGATATCAATGCATTATGTAGAAGGATACTAGCTATACCTCTATAGAAGCCTATGAGAGGTAAATAACTAAGAATAAATAAAGGATATAATGTGTAGGGAGACACAGGCGCGCTCACATCCTGCTCACTGGGCGAAGAAGGAGAGAGTGAGGCATGTGGCAAGAGGTGGCGCCCTTGTTCCCGCGCAAATGGCTGGGAGGGAGACAACTCTTGGTGAGTACTAATTAGTGATTTTACCTTGAAGGGAGCTTCAATTGGGAGGTACAAGTGTTCCACTGTGTTCGTAAGAAGAAGAAGACAAGCAAAATAGCATGAGTCAGGATAAGGAAAAATAAAGTTTTTAGTAGAATGTTCTAGTCTCTTCTAGTATTTCCTTATAATCTTTTATCACTGTACCGTCCTTTTTTTCCAATTCCATTATTGATTTATTTTTAAAAATTCTGCTTTCTAATTGTAAGAAGTACTTTGATGGTTTTTCCCCTTGTTCTATCCACTTTGCCTTAGATCTTATGTATAAACCTTTTATCTTTTGTTTGCTAATTTCTTCTAAGTCTTGTTTAACTTCATTTACTATTTTTTAATATTTCTGTCTTTTTCCCGTCTGGTTCTGTATCCAGGTCGATTACTGTTTAAAACTGGTTAAAATCTCTTGGTGAGGTGTTCCCTTGTCACATTTATTGCACTGGTTTCAATTCCCATAATTTTCATTTTACCACGCACATCCAACACATGTAGAAACTGTGATGCTTGGTTTGATGTGCAACAGCCTCACTTGATCAAATGAACCAACACTTACCTCGGTATCTGAGACCGATGCACATGGCCCTCATGGCGCCCGCATCCACCACCTCTACAACACAAACATCAACATCTTTACAACATCAACATTGGCATCTCTTCATTATCAACATCAACACATATCAAACACTGATATTTCTACAAGACGAATGCTAATAATTTAACAAGATGAAGCTATATATATTTTTCAAAACTTTTCCGACCCTTTCAAACAAATGTGACCAAACTATCTTCATAAACTTGAATCAGGTAAATATCACTGATGCTAAGTTATAACAGTAAATATAAGTCCAAAACCTCAACCCACTTGTGCTATGGATCCTTATACTGCCCCCTTCACTGTCCAAGCTGACTGACAGAGGGCACAGAAAACAAATGGGTGAACTCCTTTCATGTTGCCTACCTGCTATTGAAAGGAATCTTGTATCCATCATCTAAATTTGGCTTCAGTTTATGTGTCATCATCATGCATGTAGCTCCTGGAACCAAACAGAGCCTGCTTATCAGTGCAAATACAGTGATTACCAAACCTGTTAGAACATAATTTTGAGCTGATCACTCTCTCATTAGTGAATACTGATTAATGCCAGGAACAAACACTTGCTATTTAGGCCACTGTGTAATATTTAATGGCTTCCATAGTGTAATGGATAGCATGGCAAGTAATACATCCTGCAATATACAACATGGAGAAGGGTAAACAATGACAAGTATACAAGGCTCAATACAGACTGGAGAGGGTGGTGGTAAAGGGGGTCAGGGTGGTGGTAAAGGGGTCAGGTAAAGGTAGTAAAAGGGAGGGTGGTGGTAAAGGGGTCAGGGTGGTGGTGAAGGGAGTCAGGTTGGTGGTAAAGGGGTCAGGTAAAGGGGTCAGGGTCAGGTGGTGGTGAAGGGAGTCAGGTGTGTTGGTAAAGAGGGTCAGGTTGGTGGTGAAGGGGGAACTCGGTGTTGGTGAACATGCAAAAAGCGATTCAAAGAGGGTTTGAATACATTTTTGCTCGGATTAATTTCAAGATTTAAAACAAAAAAGACAGAGCATCAGTTATACCTGGGGCTCTTCCAGCCATATCTTTCATGCATTCTTTGTACTTGCGGGCTATGTCGCGATATGTTTCCACCAGGCTTACGCTACTCGCTTCAGACACAAGAGCTGTAACACAATAACAGTTGTTCTAATACAACACAATAAACATATTACCAGCATATATATGAAAACCTATAAAACATCAAGCCAAGTGTGTTTAGTCTGTAGAATGTTAAGTACAGATTAAAAAGAAGACATTTTCATGATTTTATAGTTACACCATTTATATAGTTATTTAACATAAAGATGTAATATTTATCCTTAGTTCACAAAATTATTAATATAATCGAAGTTTATTTATTTCAAACAATTTTAGATGAAAATCAAGATACCTTCGCCTGTGGCCAGGTGCATGACGGTGTCATCGCTCACCATCCAGTCACGGCCTGGAACACCATCAATATAGTATGGTAATACAGTGAACACAAAATAGAGAATAATATGACAGCGAGTTAAGGGGTCTTGCTCAAGCACAACAAACAAGATCTTTCTCCTCAATAATACTAACTGTTCACTTTGATCTTCTCTAGTCCTCCCATCTTCTTCAGATCTTTGAGAATGAGTTTTCCACTGTGACAGAACTCCCATTCTCCATTTTTGTACCCAAGAGCATCCCCCACTCCAGCAAGTACCATTGCAGCCTTGTACCGTTCCAGCATGCTGACTCCATTATGCTGAGATGATGATGTTGCCATTCTTAAAATAAATTTCAATTACTTATGTACACTACAAACAAAAGAAAATAACATGATTAACATCTGTACCTGTGTACCTTGGCAACATATATATATACAACAGAAGAAAAAGACAGTGATTTGTACATACACATGGGTTTAAATGTGTGATGTGAGCGAGTGAGCTTCAAATGATTCTGTTCAAACAGAGGTGGTGACAGAGAATCCCACAGCATGAACCTTATAGCCAGCTTGTCTAATCTAGTGTTGATGTTTATTTGTTTTTTGTAACGCCACACTCAGCAATATTCCAGCTATATGGCGCTAGTGTTGATGTGATGTCCCTACCTCATCACTCACTGACAGACTTGGTCTTCAGTCCAGGAAACAATGGTCCTAGAATCCCTCACCATGAGCACTCCTAAGATCTATGCTTGTTTTTATAAACCTGTCACCTACACTCCACGAGGCCTTATCTATGATTGTAACACCCACTAATTGATACTTTTGCCACTTTGTAGTAAGACTCGGAGAAAACCTACAATGACAGTCACATTAGGGTCAAAAGTGTATTAGGGTTTTGTTGAGGAACAAATGAATTTGTTCCAAATATCCTTTGGCATATCCCATGATAAACTGTTCAAAAACACACAGAAATGGTACGCCAAGGCCAAATTGAAAAGTTTCCAATGAATGTTGGCTGTACCAAAACCACTAGGCTACCCCACCGCCCCCTTTAAAGAATAGACTTACTATACATCCATGGCTACTCAAGAGGAAATCCCCACAGAAAGGTCGAAGTCAATGTGGCAGAGACTGTTCCATAAATCTGAACATCTAAATCTTCTCACATGTTAGAATGTTGTGATAGTCTATATTCATTAAAGTTGTGTGCATGAGGAGGGTCATCAGTAAAGCAGGTCACGCTTACCTTACTGAAACTTGAAACAGAAACTACTGCCTGTTGACCCTGTTTGTGGTCGGGGATAACATGGGGTTAACGCTAGAGGGAAGACCACAGTGACGTCAGTGTTTTGATCACGTGACGCACCCGAGTACTTCCGGTAGGCAGAAGGTAAACATAAACATGAGAGAACCACACAAGCTGCACTCATTTGATCGTCGACTTTACATACTTAACAACTCTTCCTGGTCTGTTTTTTTGGCTTGACACTCAGTGCATCTTCAATCACCAGAATTGTCCTTGTGACGATAGACACATAACAATATTATGTTATTGTTATGACATACTGACATTTTATAATATCTCCCCGTGTTAGAACATTATTCGAAAATCATCGCCCGCGAGAACCATTACAACTTCGAAATTTGTAAAAATAAAGATCTACGCACCGATCTAATTCCAACGAAAACAGTTGGATCTATCAAAAGGATGGCACATTTTTTTCGGTATCACGATGCATGTGGAGTTGTTTGTTTACCACCGTTGCCATGATCGTTCCTATTCGTCCAATCGGTGATGTAACATTGAGAATGTTTTTGTTTATAAATAATTAAACCGAAAGTTACTAATTTTTAGGAAATGGGAAACTTTGGTGTTTTCTCTTGACCAAAGAACAAAAATACTGATCAAATTAATAAAAAAAATATTTCATTATGAAGAAAATATTAGACAGGGTACCACTCAACGTGACGTGCCTGAAGTAAAAAATGTCCGTTATTTGCGGGTGTGTACTGAGAATATTGGCGAACAAATTTTTAGTTCGCTGTCGTTTCGTTTTAAGCTACATAAACTAATTGTAGATTATATATTTAGAAACCTGAGAATTAATTCATTCCATACATAATTCAAATGACATGTAAATCCGACTTGTTGAATAATTATTGCAAGTTTTATATGGAGATGTCATTATGCTGCTCTCCTGTCGAATGGGTTCGACGGTAGCATTGAGAGGATTAAGTACATAATCCGATCATTGTTTGCTTTTTACGCTACACAGGTTCTCATTGTTATCGTCAGCCATTGTTGCTTTCTGCCTACCGGAACACGAGTGAGCTTAGTTCGTGAGGTCACTTCCGTAACCATATGGACTTTCCTATATCTCTCACAGTGGCTTGAACCACAATATTTTCCCTACTGCCTAGCCCTCCCTGCTATGCTAAAGTCTTAAATGAAGCAAGTCTAGATTTCGATCCTCGGGTTCTGAATTTCCCACCTCACTGGGGCTCATTTTCAATTTAATTTTTTTATGGGTTTATTTGTAACTGTCAAAATTATACATATTCAGAGACTAAGCGTTAGTCTAGGTTAGCCCATGTATGGCCATGATTGGCTTTAATAGAGAGAGTAAGGGTCATTTGTTAATGAGTGGTGACAGGGAACATGTAAACAAAGAGAGAAAATCCATGAATTGGAACCTCAGTTTCTCTGGGGTTTTCCGGTCTGTCTCGTGCAGGTTCAAGCTGTGATTAGTAATGTATCTTTAGGATGTCATGCGATCTAGAATAATCAGTAAGAGAAAATATACAAACCCAAAATATTTCTAATTGAAAGTTTTGCAAAATACCTCTGAAATAAACGTGACAGCATAAGCGAAACACGTTAATCCAGGCTAAAACCGATAGTGAGCATTACCTCGGTCGTCGCTATACTATTCTATCCAATGAAACCTGTCACATGTGTTTGTCTCTTCCGTTGTTTACATACTGTATTTTCGGCGCGCACCTACAATGACAGTCACTTTGAGTAATACGCGAGATGCAACCAGGGTGTACAAGTCGATAAATTCAGTCCCACACCATGTTATCTGAGAGGACGTCACAGGCAGAACGAAGCACGTTGATTGGCTAGATTTCTGTCAAATCCCGGCACTTATCAACAAACCTCGCGTGTACAACCAGGAAGTAACTAACAGTGTCTTGATAAAAGTAGAGAAGCCTTCTCAACCTGTGGTGTAACCGTGCGCATTTACACTGATAACTCGCACTCCACAGGAAACAGCGGAGACGAGCTGACAATGCCCCAACTGACAGCTGATTCCAAATGGACGTGACATGTCAGTGACATAATGGACAACGTGCAACAAGCAGATATGGACGACACCACACCTGAGAGGACAAAGGTGACACTTTACCTTTTCAATTCGTTTGCAGATAGGCTTACTAAAAATTGATGTTTCTCATGCACGTGGATAAAGCATGGCATGAAATGAACAGGATTCAATCATTAATACTAACACATGAAAGTTACTGGAAGTTATTATTTTATTTATACCTGCACATGTGTATCATCAATTAATTTATTAACTTTTGCGATATCCAATATGATGGAATATCATTTGTTAAGTGAAACAGTTAATTGCTGTTATAAAGGCTCGACTATATTGGAGACCATGTACCGATATATTGTCTTCAATACTGAAAAAATTATCCAAAAGGAATCGAGCATGTTGGTTTCCAAGCTACTTTGCAAGGACAATAGTTTAAGATTTTTAAAGTTTACCACAGGGTGCTCCTGAAGATGTTAAGTGTGCCATTAGGAATGTACTGGTGCTATTAACAAGAATATGTTTGAACCATCTGGCAGAAAGGGAACTACATAAATGCAAACATATTTCTATAAGGTAGTGTTCAGTTCAGATAGACGATTTAAATTGGGAATTTGACTGGCATTTCAATTGTGACTAACATTTGGGTTGTCACCCCAAAGACGGGGGGTTCATGTTATTGCTGGAATATTGTTAAAAGTGGCGTAAAACTAAAACCCACTCACTCACTCACTCACTCAAACTCACTGTGATTAACAATGATGCTGCAGCCTGTTCCATATTTTTTATTGTTTTGTTTTTTTAAACCTATACAATATAATCGTTCTAACCAATATCTTTATTCTTGGTGTGTCTTTTTTATTTGAGTTCACATACATGTATATGCATGTATATATGTATTGGTTGGTTAGTTCGCTGACATTATACTGTCAGTGCATGGATACATTGACTATTTGTGTAGGGTTGACCATAGTGTATGAATACAAGATATCACTGACCATTGTCAGTGCATAAATACAATGTCTCAATGATTAGTCTCAATGAATAGATACTTTGTGTCATTGACAGTTGTCAGTATAGATACAATTTACCATTGGCGGTGCATGGATACAGTGTGTTATTGACCATTGTCGGTGTAAGGATACAATGTGTTATTGACCATTGTCAGTGCATGGATACAATGTATCATTGACAATTGTTACTGCATGGATACACTGTGTCAGTGACAAGTTTCAGTGCATAGATAAAATGTTTCACTGACCAGTGTCAGTGCATGGATACAATTAATCATTGACCGTTATCATTTGACACAAAGTATCATTAAACATTGTCAGTGCATGGATACAATGTATCATTAAACATTGTCAGTGCATGGATACAATAATTAAGTGACCATTATCAGTACAATAATGGATGCATTGATGCTCTGAAAGAGCAGGGTCTTTGAATTCCATTAACACTAAATGTTTACATTATTCGGGATATTCAGTTGTAGGCATTGTGGAGGATGTTATTATGCAATCAAGAATTCATGATACACTGTATGTAGTACCGCCAGGTTTACTGACACAAAATCCTCATTCAGAACAGCCAGTGAATTCCAGGTTCTGAATCTACAGCAACAACTGAGCATTGTGTCATCATAATGGCTGAATGTGTGTTATGTGATCCACTTTAGGAGATTATAAAACTGACATGAGTTATGTGTGACACATCTCAAACATATTCGTGTTACAGGATTAACTTTTTTGCATCAGCTTTTCAAGTCGTCAGTAGACATGTTTATGTGAGGTTTTATCATAGGACTTCATCCATGTGTGAGGTTCTCTGAAAAGACTGAATTCAGCCAGTATGTTATCATTAGACATCTTTGACATTGTCAGTGTGAGAGTTTGTCATGGAAACAAGTTCAAAACACAAACAGTTTTAACTTGAAATCAGGAAAATATGTTTTGGTGCTCATTTCAAATTTGCAATGCAAGGGTTGGCCTAAACACTCATATTTGTGACTTACAATTATCTGATGTTAAATGTTATGGTATCAACCAACATATGAGCCTGCAGCCAGAGTATAGGTGACTTGATGCTCACATAATGTGACTGTCAGCATATATGGTCTTGTTGGCAGTGTCTCAAGTCAGTTAGATTTCGTTGGTCAAAGTCACCAGACAATGACACTGACAGTAATACACATTGTCAGATAAGAACAACTGATTCATAAATCTTCAAAATCAAAACACCTCAATGGCAGTTCATGCATGATGTGTTGTTGAGAGTTTTGTTTCAAAGATACATCTTTAGACACATCATCATGGCAGCTTGTCATGATGTTTTTGGTTACTGTCTAATCACTGAACAAGATTAAGAATAAGCCTTCACTTCGGTATATATGGCTTTTTTGAAAAGTCTTATGAATGACAGCAGATATACTGGGAGAATAATGCGAAAGTTTGTTTTGTCCATTGTGAAGATTTTTTACGCTATAAATGTAGTTTTTTCCATTTAGCATTCACACAGAAAGTTCAGTAGAAGATTGCTTGGGACGTATTAATTCAACATACTTCCTTTTAGTTGTGTTACAATACAGCAGCACATTGTTGTATCACGATATAAGGCTCACAATACAATACCTCAATATACCACTCTTAAACATATATGATTCATTGAATATGCACTTGATTTAGTTGTAGATTTCAGAAGTGAATCAGATCCCCCTCCTTTAATGGGTAGGTTTCATTTTCTGTCTGTAAATTTGATGTGATGTATGGGTGTGAGTTGAGAGTTGAACCTACAGTTTAATATACATGGGAAGTAATATGAAGCTGATCATTTGTCAGATGAAGTTGACATTAATACTGCTGTTGATTAGTTTCTGCAGCTTTTGCATTTTTGTGGGTGTTCAGCCAAGAGTATTTACTTCCGGGATAGGTGGTACATCGAAAAACAACCCATTTGGTTTGATAATGAATGTAATGTATTGAAGCAAAAAGAAAAATACCTTTTTGATTTTACTCTGAATGTGTAAAACATTAATTTAAAAACATTATTTTAAAAATAAAAAGTCATTTTGTAATGCTTGTAATGATAATCGGCAACAGTATACAGATTATTTCATGGGTGAGATTAGTCTCCGGGAGTGTTGCTGTCAAGGATTCTAAGTATTTTCTAGAAAGATCATATCTCTGTCACATATGAAACTACATGTTTCGTCTGTATAGCCCAAATTTGGTTTGAATATTTTGAAATGTAATTAAGTCCAGGAAGTGTAGATCAGCAATCTGCATTTGATGATTTGTTGATTGAGGTTACAGATTTCATTATGGACTGAGATATTGAAGAATGTGCAAGTTGTAAGTTGTAATAACTCCTAAGTTTATCTGGTGCAATTACTCAAGGGGAGATTCCAGCAGCTATTAATTCATTTAAGGAAAATAAATCCTCCGGTACAGATGGTATACCCCCTGAATTATTAAAAAGGCTTCAATATTAAAGTACTGTCGGAAATGCTAGAAAAATGCTTTTTGACTTATATTTAAAATTCAGAGGTATTACAGTTACTTAAATAACAAATATCACTTCAAGAAACATCTACCTAATGTAGACCGAGGGAATAAAGTTTGAGACGTGCCCTAAAATGTGTTTTTACTAATGAAAATACCCAAAACTTAGAAAAATTAGAGGTAGTGGGACGTTATTTGATACAAACATTAACTGCCTGTGTTACGTCATCAGCATGTACGGTATCGACAGGTGAAATTGACATCTGAGCACACGCTCGGGGGAGGGGTCATCTCAATAGATGTTTTCTGCAAAACGTTGAATATGTGGACGTATAGCATACGTATCGGTTATGTAAGGGATCATTTGTGTATGTGTGTTTGTTTTGAAATAAACATACGAATTACTGTACATTGGAAAGAATCCAATCACTTGTGTTATCTTATCGACTGATTGTAGAAATGTGCAACGTTTTAATAAATGTTTTGCATGTCAACAGTATATTTCATTGAAAAAAATATGGATGTAATTCGGTCAGTTTAATCTAGTTGTGAACATTGGCCAAAGATTTAACGAAGTCACTGGTGTAGCTTCTTTAGAATATATATATTTTTCTTCAATCTTTGCAACAATCGACTGCAAATCATTGGCCATAGTGGACGCTGTGATAAAGATGTGCATGCATGACGGGAAACTTATTTATCAAGACTTAACATTTATATTAAAATGTCTTCAATAAAGAAACGATAATTAAGTAAAGTAACACAAACATTCAACATTTATTTGTTTAGAAAAAACGTTAATTCATATTTTGACACCACCTGTATTATTAGCATAAATGTAAAGACTATTTCAGATTTCTGTTGTTGAACTCTGAAAAAATCTTAAGTTGCTGTTTAGGTACCAAATTCTCTCCTGTAAACTGCCCTTTAAATGCATGGGAATGTTAAATCGATTGAAATAAAAATTAGGTAGACAATAGGCGAGTTGATATATTGACAACATAGTACATTTATCACCTTTATAAAGATGTTAAGGCTAAAAAGCATTTTTCTAGCATTTCCGACAGTACTATAGTACCCTATTTTGAAGGTTAATTCACTGCACTTCTGGGATGCTAGTATTATAGTGGGGAGAACCAGCTGACCTCAGTAACTATCAAGGTATTTTGCTTTGTCGTCAGATCTATTTTGGGGGGTTAGAATTACAGAAGTATTATTGCTGAGTCTCGGGCAGGTTCAGGAGTAATTAATCAGAAGTAGATAATATATTTAACCTTCAGTCACTGTGTCAAAAATATTTAAGAAAACATAAGCATCGTTTATATGTGGCATTTAATGATTTTCGTAAAGCATGCAAATACAGTGGAAACCTGATAAGTAAAATTTCAAGGGACTCGCCAAAATTGTTTACTTATCAGGTATTTTACTTATCCAAACTTATAAAAACCTGCAAATGACAACCATATGCATGTATATGTATGCATATGTACCAATGGACCAATTAATCAGGGCTGGCCTCCGGTTGTCAGTGTATTGTCAACTGCGTGCTGCCAGCGAGCTGTAAGTAGGTGTTTAGCTGGTGACTGACACGTGCCCCTCATGTCGGATTATGTGGCGATCACTAATTTAGTTATCCAGTCTCTTTTGTTAAGTAATTTACTTCCAGGGACCGTGAGAAAACGTTTAGTTAAGCGGTATTGTTTACTTATCCGAGTTTAGTTAACCAGACTCTAATAGTGATAATTAATGAAGAAATTTGCTGGGACCAAAGCTATTTATACACCTTGTCAATGGGTTAGTGCCGGAGCTCAAACAGAGTGGTATATCAGGTATACATGTTCTTGAAACTACATTTAGTTATGTTTGCAGACGATCTTGTCTTGATGGATGGTTCTGTGATTAGTTTGCAAAGAAAGATATATATTTTATGTGTTCAGAAACAGTGCACTGTATGTGTTTTGGTCTATACAGCACTATGGGTCGCATGGTCTCAAACACAAATAGACTTGTCACTTGTCTTGATTCATTACATTAGAAATTATTTTGATGTAAACACTTGAATACTGAGTGTCCCCAAGCTTATAAGTTTCTCCCCTTAATATCCCGTCTTTGCTATCTGAAATTCAGTGTTGTGTTTCTCCAACAAAAAGGGAAGGAATATGAACTTACAAAAGAAAAATATTGCATCAGGATTCAAATCTTATCACACTCATATTACCTGGATGATGTATCACACTCATATTACCGGGATACATATCACACTCATATTACCCAGATACATATCACACCCATATTACCGGGATACATATCACACTTGTATTACCAGGATGCATATCACACTCATATTACCTGGATATGTATCACACTCATATTGCCGGGATACATATCACACTCATATTACCTGGATACATATCACACTTATATTACCTGGATACATATCACACTTATATTACCAGGATACATATCACACTTATATACTACCCATCAAAAGTTTAGACTCACTAGTGTAAATGTAGCCACTTACTTGTCCACTGTTCTAAACTAGCTTTTTGCAAAATATTCCATACTGTTTAAAGGTACTGTTTAGTTATGAACTGGTGTATTGTAAAACATATTCGTAACATTGAAAAGATTATTGTCATGAGTTCAGTAAATGATTAAAATCTGTGAAAATTGGCGAATTCTTAACAAAACTTTACACCAAAACGAATCTGTTCACATGCACGACATTTGCTCATGCCTTTCGCAATTTGAAGCATCATCCTTGTGCAATTCATCTGCATAAGGTTTTCAGTTGGTTCCCCCAAGTTGGTGGAGAAATTCATCTTCGATGTAACCACATACATATACATAACATATAGTGAGTGCTTTCAGTGAGTCTAAACTTTTGATGGGTAGTATATTACCAGGATACCTATCACACTTATATTACCGGGATACATATCACACTCATATTACTGGGATACATATCACACTTATATTACCAAGATACATATACATATCACACTTATATTACCGGGATACATATCACACTCATATTACCCAGATACGTATCACACTCATATTACCGGGATACATATCACACTCATATTACCCAGATACATATCACACATATATTACTGGGATACATATCACACTCATATTACCAGGATACATATCACACACACTTATGTTACCGGGATACATATCACACTCATATTACCGGGATACATATCACACTCATATTACCGGGATACATATCACACTCATATTACTGGGATACATATCACACTTATATTACCGGGATACATATCACACTTATATTACCGGGATACATATCACACTTATATTACCAGGATACGTATCACACTCATATTATTGGGATACGTATCATACTTTGGCTTCACTGCATCTTTCTTTAGATACAACCAATGCAATCCCCGGTATCGGTAGCTCAGGTCTTGACCTGATGACTATCGACGCCTTGGCCAAGGTGCTGTTGAGTGTGTTGTTCATTATGTCACCCACTGGTTTGCCCCTTACAGACATAATCATTAAGGTACAAGGGGTGTTGCACTAGTGTTTACTTAAATTTTATGACAAAACAGACAATTTCTTATTGATGACGTCCTTAGTATATTCAGGATGAAAATTTTCCGCGGATTTGACTGCACTGGGTCATTGGATCTGGCATGGGGACCTACAGCCCTTAACACCCACGGCTCATTTTCTTCTTTTTTCACTCATACCCATTCTCATCCCTGTGTATTGTAACAGTGACAGTTGGCGTTGATCCTTATTCTGTGTCAAGCAAGACTTGAAAATGAATGTGGTACAGTGAGGGAGTGAGTTAAGTTTTACTCTGCACTCAGCAATATTCCAGCTATATGGCAGTAGTCTGTAAATAATCGAGTCTGGACCAGACAATCCTGTGATCAACAGCATGAGCATCGATCTGCGCAATTGGGAACCGTTGACATGTGTCAACCAAGCCAGCGAGCCTGACCATCCGATCCCGTTAGTCGCCTCTCATGGGTTACTGAAGGTTCATTCTATCCTGGACCTTCATGGGTGAATGTGGTACAGAACTGTATATGGTGGTGACGGACTGACAGTAACAACAATACCTCACATGATGGGGACTAACATGAGTAGGTTACCAGGTACCAGTAATTACAGCTAGAGGATTATAAATGATGGAAGTCAATTACACAGGATGAAATAACTGGGGTGAGATGACTGGAAGCATGATTGATTTGATGTTCATCAGGGTTGGGCAATAATACCGGTTAACCGGTATATTGCAATTTGAACTTCACAATACGATATATTGCGGTACATTTTTCGCGAACCGGTTCACCCAATACGATCGGCAAGTTCAGTGACCATGATCGGTAATGTTATGTAGTAAAAGATACTAATAACATTTGTATTTCCTTTATGTTAGTATGCAATAGTTTTGAGAATGGTCATATAATTGCAATTTTGCATGACTTTTAAACCATATTAAAGAAAAAAATAGATTGGTACCGGCACTCATTGTTTTGATAAACAAACCAAAATGGCGGATGCCGAAGCAGACGCCTTTTCTCGAGGTCCAAACTTTAGAGTGAAGTCATCAATTTGGAAACATTTTCAATTGATCTCTTGTACAATCACATCTGAGTCCTGCCAGTGGCATTGTTTCAATAGAAAGGAAACAATAATTTCACTACCTTAAACCATGTGTTACACTTTAACTGTGGACTGAAAGAATGAGACAATCAAAATTGTGGCCGATTGTGTCGGTATAATTTTTATATTTGTAAACGTAGTGTTTTGGTTCTTACCATTGCATTCAGCACACAAATATTGGTCCAGTACCAATCTCAGAATTTTATTCAACTTAGGATAAAAGTTGTTTAACAAACGATCACGTTTGCTATTATTGGTTTGTATTACAAGGGGGTATGCACATCAAATGAAACACCAAGAACAACATGAGTTGTTCGGAGTAAACGCTCTTCATGTACCGCACGTGCATTTGTTTGACTGTTCCAACTACTGCGCTTACCCCTTTGTAATGCAAACCAGTAATATCGATTTGAATCTATGATCATTTGTTAAACAACTTTTATCCTAAGTTGAATAAAATTCTGAGATTTAAATGTTCAGTTGGCAAGGTAAAATTATGAGGATTCGCAATCTTAATTTCACTTTATTATATCCCTGCTACGAAGTAACGGGGGTATACATGTATAGCGTTCATTCTGTCCGTCCGTCCGTCCAGAAACTTTGTCCGGAGCATATTTCTTAAAGTTTACATGCTAGGTTCACCAAACTTCACACACATGTTAATCATTACCCATTGATGTGCCTTTTGCTATTTTAAAGTTTTTTCAGAATTTAGTTTTTTTGCTGTTTCCATGGAAACACGACTTAGGCTGTGACTATGAGGATGTCATCTTGTCCGGAGCAGATCTTCCAAACTATACATGCTAGCTTCATCAAACTTGGTACACATATCAAGCATGATCCCTAGATGTGCCTTTTGGGGTTTAGATCCAGATATGAATTGTATTTTTTGCTGTTTCCATGGAAACATGACTTAGTGCCAAATGTGTTCGATTATTTTGTCCGGAGCATATCTCTTAAAGTTTACATGCTAGGTTCATGCTAGGTACATGCAAAATGTATTTGATGGTTACCTGACCACGGCATCATCATCGAAACTATACATGCTAGGTTCACCAAACGTAATACACAAGTTAATCATGACCCACAGATATGCCATGTGCTAAAAAATAGCAATCTTCATCTACGTCCACTTCATTGTGTGCAACATGAGACAGTCAAGTTCAATTGTATGTCAGGTTTCCACGGAAAACACAAAAAAATCTAGTTTCCATAAATTATTACCGTAATCAGTACATGCCAAAACTATTATCTAACATCTATATAAAGTTTAGTAGAGTCAAAGAGAAAGTCTTGTGAGCTGCTGATCCTTGTCACATTATATATAGCAATATCAGTCATTTCCATGTCCCAAAGTGGGAAGCGGGGGTATGTGAGCTTTGCTCACTTCTACACTTGTTTGTTTTACTTTTTTGTTTAAAGTGAAATTCATCGGTACGTTTTCACTGCAAACAGACTATAGACTAAGGTCATATATGTCTTGTTGCTTTTTTAAAATGACAAAAGAACATGGAAATTGAAAGAGATTAATATTTCTAATATAAGTAAGGTTTAGGGATACCACTTAGTTGATAATGATTGTTATATTTCACTCTGAGAGCTAAGTTCACAATGAACTATTTGCTTTACCCAGATAACATAAAAAACAAAGGAAATTACTGTTTGTTTTAGTTTCAAGAGGGTATTATTCACTTATAGTCTCTTAGCAGCAGGTGAACACATGCCTTAGCTCCAGGGCCTGGTAAGCAAGATTCCTGCACTTTGCACCATGGTATTGCCATGGCCACTTACTTTGCTGGCAATGATAAAACATGGTTGTTTCAAAGTTGAAATAAATTGCAAATGAAAAATGTAGATTCATAAGTTTGCATTCCATATCTCAGTAACAAATATGGGAACATTAGGGAATTGTAATGCTGTTGTGTCAATAGCATTGTATGGATAGTATTGTATCAAATTCGCTGCGGTGTTTTAGGCCCATTTTGGGTGAAAATCGAGATAGACATTTCTTTACGTAGTTTGAGGTAAATTCTACCTTCAATTTGGCAAGATAAAATGCATGGGAAATGTGTTTGGTAGAGTTTGAATAATGTTCTATCCAGCCTTGCAGGTGTGTATTGGAACAAAAGTATTTTGTGAAAACTCTTCATTTGGTCATGTGACTTTGAGATAGAACTGCTTGAAATGGGGTTTATGCCCGGACTGCCGACAACAAGAAATAATCCGTCCAAATTACTTGACAGTCCGGGAAAAGGGAGGTGATGTTCTACATGAGTGACTTCACTCCCAGTGTCATCGAAATTAACAAACCAATTAAAACAGAGTGTGATATATATAGTAGACAACATAGTTATTCAGTCAATATAACAACATGCATGTATCATATGTCACACAATATAACATATTTGTATATATATTTCATAATGCTCACACAATATATTTGGGTGTGTGTTTTATATAAACAAGTGATTTCTGCAGGTGTATAAGTAATAAATATATAAAAGATGAGTCCAGTTATTTCTTCTTGCCAAAACTCCTTTATATATGGACAGGTTGCATCTGTACATCTCCAGTATGTTTTTTGAGCTCTGTGTCTGTTGACTCTGTACTTGAATCCATTGTGGTAAAGATTCTGACCTCTATGAATTTTGTCAATCAATGTAACGAGCACCATAGCGTTTGCCATTTTGACATGGGTAACAAAATATTCATGATCTATTACATATACCCAAATGCTTAATGTTTACAACAGCATTTCGATAATCCTTCTCCCAATATCACAAAATAATTTGTAAGCTCTCTGTTTCTTTCCGGATGTTGTTGCATGTTAAACTCCAAAATGGTAATCCTTCCACTCGCATAACGTAAAATAATGGTCTGTTTTTGCAACCTTAATTCTCTTGCAAATTGTTAAAAAAACATTCTTTTTAATCAACTTAATTCATTTACTCATGATACGAGCATAGCTGTAGCCGCCATAGCCACTTGCAAACCGCTAAGCAAACATTCTCTTTCATTAATTAAAACCGTCACGGTATGTTGACCACGCGATGTCGACACTCCGGGTTTTTTGTTTTGTCGATGGTTAGCAACATCCTATTTTTCATTTGTCGACAGATCGGGCTGACACCTGAAATGGCAAGAGACAAAGCTTGCGAGTTGAGATTTTCATGTTTTCAATATATTTCAGAGCCCTTGTTAGACTGCCATGTTAATTTTGCCTGATATTGACCTGTTGAATGTTTCACTATATGAAGACAGGCTCTTCAACTTTCCATATTTACCACCTTTGAAGGTTTTGTTATAATTAATCACCTTAGAGTTGTTGTGAAGTTGTATTTGAAGGTATTAATTTAAAGATGAAATTGGAGCTGTAAACAATGACTCTAGTCTGTTAAGTTTGACATGATTAATATCTGAAATTTTATGTCATCCCTTATTATTTTCTATATTATGATACATGTACTTCAAGAATTACAACAATTTACAAATTTGAACTTTTTACATTGTAATAATAGCACTGTATCAATAACATTGTTTTTGTTTATTGTTTAACGCTGCACTCAGCAATATTCCAGTATTATGATGGCATTGTATTAATATCAGTGTATCAATGGCAGAGTATCAGTAGTATTTTATTAAAAGCATTTTATCAGCAGCAGTATATCAATAATATGTCAATAGTATTGGTAATCAGCATTGAAACATATGCAGGGGGCTTTTTTCTCCAAGAATTAATGTTGACATGAAATAAAAGTAGTCAAGTTATTGAGCAGGTCATTTTTTGTTTAAAAGAATTATTCATTTAATGAAGCTTGTTTTACTGCTGGATTAATGATACTACCCCTGTGTAGCGGATAATGTTACAACTGTAACTATACAGATAGGTTATGATTTTAACATCCGGGTTTCCTTCCATAGCGACAACAAAGCTTAATCATTGTTTAAACACTACAAAGAATATCAAACTTTCCTCAATTAAGATATTTTTGAACAGCCAATGGAAAGTTGTTGTAATTTCCTGTTAGCCAGAAATATGAAGGAAAAGATTCTTTAATGATTTGTGAAATATATTTCCTTAGAGCAGCAGGTTGACACGTGAAAGGGCCTCACCCCAGATGGGTGTTGTTCTTAACAGACAAATATTATAAGTGGTCGTCATGTATTTTCATATCTATAAAACCATGGTTTGTTTGGCGTGAAACAAAATCTCGTCATCTTTGCAACTAGCACATCCATATTGATGATGTGTCATTTACTAAATACATAAACCATCTTTGTTTCGGTAAACTGAACTCTGCCAGTGTTTCTTACATCAGTTATAAATATATTTCCTGAACATGTCTTTAAAATAAGTGACATCATTCCAGTTTTGTTGAGACTTCATTGTACATATAATGCTATCAAAACTCTTCAGTGTGATGAAACATGATGGCCAAAAATGATCTGTAAAATATTTTAATAGGTTGATGTTCAGGAGGTGACCTGTTGACTATAAACTTCAACTCACTCACTCAGGAGGTGACCTGAGGCTTTGGTAGGTCTATTTACACATGACATATTGCTTGAAGACGGGACGCAGTTACAATAATTCTTATACCATTCTAAAAATACAAACTACCAGAGATCTAGACCCCTTCCCAACAATGACCACAATGCTATCATAATCCCTAAGCTTCAGCATATACAATACTTCTGAACTCACACTATATCACATTCTCTTCCCACAGAGGTTACTTGGCATATCTTCCTACGAACCTCTGTTCTAATACTGCTATATTTCCCTGTTCTGGTAAAATCCCCTAGCAGCAAAAAATCGCAACACGAATTATCGCCCTTCTTTCTATCCAATCAGAACACGTGTTACATCAACTAAGATCCAACTTGACTAATACAAGCAAATGTGTGGCCACAAATATCCTTCCTCTGCTGGGGACATGTGTTCAAGTGACTCACAAGACATTTAATGGCTAGATTGTTCGTTGTCAACGAGGTCGATAATTGATATGAAGGGTGGATTTTGTCCATTTTTTTGTTAAGAAGAGGTGGATTTTGTCCGGGGTGGCAATTTTGGGGTGGATTTTGTCCGGGTGGATTTTGTCCGGTCACCAATTGATATCCATCATTACATGACTGTGTTCTGTCTAGAAGAAAGGTTTGCGCATTGCGCAGGGGAAGAGGTTTTAGTTTTCCCAAAGCGTGCGGAAATAACCGAGACCTTGCGAATGATCACATTTGAAACGTCACTGATTGCACAACTAAATCTGATTGCAACCAATCACGAATCCTGAACACTCACACCATGATAGGGCCGTATTAGAACAGATGTTCGTAAGAACATATGACAAGTAGCCTCTGTGGGAAGAGAATGACTATATCACTGTCATCAGACACTCATCTAGGTCTCTGAATTTACTGTGCTTGAAAGTCAAACTGAGAAAAATTATTTTGATTAAAATAGTTTTTCTTGTTTCAGTAAAAACTTAATTTATTTCCCACATACTGCTTGTTTTCGAGTTCTGTACATGTCAACATATAATGTAAAGTCAGCCTAAAGAAGATCTGTCATGTGACCACCAGGAATTTACCCGATGTGAAACCCTGCATCCTACATGCATAAAAATCGCAAATGAACACAAAAGAATTACATACTGCTGCCACTGGGATACAGACAGTTTGTAGGTCTTAAGAATTTTTGTAGCTTTTTCATAATTTGATACCACATAAACAATTAAGTAGTTCCAGTGCTCGCACTTGCATTTGGGGAATTTCATGTCTATACGTCACTTACAGCTGATGAGCATGCCCATTTTGACATCACTTTCTTAGATTATGCATTAGGAGTCATGGCATGGTTAAACAACTACATGTGCAAGTTTGTTTTTGGCGGGGCATGTTTGAGTACGCCTTCAAGCACAAAGAAGGACAAAGTTTACACATGATATTACATATTACATACGATAAAAAGAAGCAAAGAATTAAGCTGTTTATGGACTTAAAATTGTATTCAATGTTTGACATTTCTCTGGGAAACCAATTTTCTGAACTAGGACTCATACACTTCAAGTTTGTTAGTCCTCTGCGGGGTATTACACGATGCGCAAATGTGCACCCAGTATGCAGAGGAATGCACTATATTATTCACTGTGCCCACAACACATCTACAGTGGAAACTTGATAAGTAAAATTTCAAGGGACTCGCCAAAATTGTTTACTTATCAGGTATTTCTTCTTTGAGTGGCATTTTAGAAGTTGGGAAGTACAATACAGAACACACTTTATGGATAACAACTTATCCATAAAGTTGTTATCCATAAAGTGTGTTCTATATTATCAGGTATTTTACTTATCCAAGCTTATAAAAACCTGCAAATGACAACCATGTGCATGTATATGTATACAGCAGAATAACAGACAACGTTTGTAAGTAATATGAATATTGGATAAAGTCACTGACATTTACTAATTGGTCTACTCACTGATACTCGCAAGCTACATAAAACAATGAACAACTTATCAGGGCTGGCCTCCAGTTGTCAGTGTATTGTCAACTGCTTGACGCCAGCGAGCTGTAAGTAGGATGTTTGTTTGACTAGAGACTGACACGACTGCCCCTCATGTCGGATTATGTGGTGATCGCTAATTTAGTTATCCAGTCTCTTTTGTTAAGTAATTTACTTCCAGGGATCGTGAGAAAACGTTTAGTTAAAGGTCACATGCAACGTAAAACACAACTTTGCAGATTCTGATACCTTTCTGTATGGACTTACCGAAACAAATCGTCAAAAATGCAAATTCAAGTTATAAAGTTGAAAAATAACGCCATGAAAAAACCCGCGCGAAATCGGAGTTCAAACGTTTCACTAATTTTCCCCCGACTTTTCTGGAGAAAACTGGTTTCAACATCTGGGCTGCGCTCATAGCATGTGCGCAGTGAAATAGGTTCGCGCAACTTGGAAGCGGGCTGTCCGGTGAATACTCGGTGAAGGCTTTGGTGTGAGCTCACAGGCGCGAGCTTTTTATATGTTATGACAGTAAATTAACTGTTTATATAATTTCATTTGTCTATTTCACCACACGTTCTTCTTACCGAGTCACTTTCTCAGTTCGATACTTAAAAGTCCCCCAGTACTCTCCAAAAGCGCACTGAGCATATGACAACATAGCCTATGGCGCTATTTATAAACCCATATATATATAAATATATATATAAGTGCTCGGGTCGGCGGTTCGAGTTTGAACCCCGATCCTGAAACACCTGGGAGTAGCCTGACAATGCAGGGTTCCCCTGGTGTACACGGGTAGACCTCGGTGCATCGAGGTGATCGGTAGCTCCGTCACACTCAACGGCCTCTTGGCCAGGGCGTCGATAGACATCAGGCCAAGACCTGAGCTAACAGCGCCGGGGATCTGCTCCATATGGGGGGCCAAAGCCCAGGTCGGCGCTTGTCCGATCCCCAGTCCCGAGACACATGGGAGTAGCCTGGCAATGCAGGCTTCCCCTGGTGTACACAGGTAGACCTCTGAGCGTCGAGGTGATCGGCAGCTCGGTAGCTCTGTCACACTCAACAGCCTCCTGGCCTAGACATCAGGCCGAGACCTGAGCTATTGGCGCCCGGGATCTGCGCCGTACCAGGGCCGAAGCCCGGGTCGGTGCTAGTCCCCAGGTTCAGAGAGTCCGAACCCTGGTCCCGAGACACATGGGTGTAGCCTGGCAATGCAGGCTTCCCCTGGTGTACACGGGTAGACCTAGGAGCGTCGAGGTGATCGGCAGCTCTGTCACACTCAACAGCCTCCTGGCCTGGGCGTCGATAGACATCAGGCCGAGGCCTGAGCTACCGGGGACGGGGATCAATGCCGTACCGGGGCCGAAGTCCGGGTCGGTGGTAGTCCCCAGGTTCAGAACGTCCCCGGAGCTGAAGCTCGTCCCCGGGAGGTCGGACCCTTCCCGGAGCCAGAGCTCGGGTCGGGACCTCCCCCAATTGATGCGCCGGTGCAACCTCTACCCGTAGACCGGGTACCAATCTCCTTTCGGAGTCTGGAAACCACATCTGAGATAAGAGCGTGCACCGACGATCTCCCGCTGCTGCTATAAGTAAGAAAGCAATCGTTAGTGTAGCAACATTGTTTGTGGGGGAGGCGTAGGCGGGGGGACGATAAAGGGATTTCCTTAGAAGCCTTTCATCAAAAATTATCTCCCGCCTGAAGCAGATTAGTGAAAAACATAAAATCTGCATGCTTGAAAGAATGCGCATGAGGAGCAGAAACCCAGGCAAAAGACACAACCTCGGCCACTATGAGCCACATGGTGTGTAAACGTATGAAATGTGTATATGTGTAACATAACGCAACATAATGTAACAGAATATTGACGCAAGGGTGCTTATTATGAACATCCTTGAGCGTCGTGAGTGTCCTCGGCTAAACACCGTCCTGTGGTGGCAGTGTGCATGGCACAACGCACAGGGCTTAAACTGCAACAAACAGAACCATGCCAGTGTTATTAGCAGGAACTGTGACGCAGCAAACATATAAGTAAATAGCAATAAATAAAACGCACAGGTGATATTTAAATGCTACAAGCTACAGCCATTTAAATACTAAACATACAATGCAAAGCAGAAAAAAAGGCTAGCCGCACCTGCGTGTACATACTAGCAGGGAGACTATATAACTATATGTTGTAGATTATCCCTGATACTATAGTGAGTAAAGTTGAGTGATACAAAACGAACACTATCAAAAAATTATCAACAACGACTTACCACCAAATTCGCTGAAAAGAGAGAATTTAGGCAAGCCTACCATATATGCAAACATAATATATGAACTCCCTACTACAAGCTCCAAGATCTAGCAGGAAACCACGATCGCGCGGTCCGCCATTTTGCCTGCCACAAGGCTGGAAAACAGAGAACCCACGGCAAAGTTACAACAAAAGATGAATGAGAATATCAACATATGAAGTCCATCTAACGCCCGTGCGTAAAGAAAGGAACCATACATACAGATTGAGACTCTCTTACACTCATTGTATCGGTAGGAGAGCAAACTCGAAACGAACACCACGCACGTCTATTCAACAGAACGACAGCATGAAAAGTTAGGTACGAGGTAGACGGCGACAGTTACCTGCTCTTGGCTTTAGGGGGTCTGTTGGGGCCCTGTAGGGGTGGTCTCACAAGACAAAACGAGTTTTTTTGTTTTGTAAATATTTTATTGCAAAATATAGTTACAACTGTCGTAGGATTTAAAATGCATATTTAAATGCTTATATGTACCCCAAGGAGGACTTCTTCTGAAAAAGAATGCTATATATGATGTTTAGCTGTCTGAATGTACTATAAATTTGTATCCTTGATGAGTGTTTCTGTTCCAGTTGGACTATAGTTCCTTGACAGAAGAGAACTTTTGTGACTTCCTGGAGGACCACTTCAATGACCTCATTCGCTCCGTCTCTCCTCCGGTGTTCTTTGGCCAGCTGCGCAGTGCTCGCGTCCTCAGTGAAAGTGACTGTGATGAAATTAATAATTTCTACTGTAACCCAACACGAAGATCTCGTGCAAGTGAGTGGCACATATTAATTATCCCCCACAACGCGTTTTGCGGGGGGTATTAAAATGGAGTGCGTGCATGCGTCCGTCCGTCCGTGCACATTTGTCTTTTCCGGAGCAGAACTCTAAAACTGTTTCTTCACCAAACTTGGCACATATATAGATCTGGTGGTGTACTGGTGCCTTTTGCTAGTTTGGGATTTCTGAATAAAATATTTTTGGCATTTCCATGGCAACAAGTTTGACTTAGACTGAAATTGGTGATAGTGTTCCTTTCTGGAGCAGAACTTTAAAAACCTTTCAAGACTCTCCTTCCACTGTTCTATATACACACCTAAATATTAACTCGTAGACATAATCATGAAGAGTATTTTGCCATTGTGGGGATATTGATGACTCTGTCTTCTTGTTTTTCTTCATTCTGTGTATCATAAACAGCATCAACCTCTCTTGCAACAAATATAGTTCAGTAACACTTGATTTCACTGATATTAGTTTGTTATTTTAATATCATTCTCCATCAATAATTAATGAGTGAGTGAGTGAGTTTAGTTTTACGCCGCACTCAGCAATATTCCAGCTATATGGTGGCAATCTGTAAATAATCGAGTCTGGACCAGACAATCCAGTCATCAACAGCATGAGCATCGATCTGTGCAATTGGGAACCGATGACATATGTCAACCAAGTCAGCGAGCCTGACCACCTGATCCCGTTCGTCGCCTCATACGACAAGCATGGGTTACTGAAGGCACATTCTAACCTGGACCTTCATGGGTAGCAATAATTAATAATACCATTTAGCTATGCTTCATTTCACTGATATTAGTCAATAATTACTGATATCATTCAGTAGTGCTTGATTTCATATTAATCTGTTATTTGAATAACATTCTCTGTCAACAATCACAGATATCATTCAGTAATGCTTGATGACACTGATATCAGTTTATGCTTGGTACTCACCATGGCTGTTTGCTTGCTTCAGGAACTTTCCTCAATATACTGCTGACAAAGGGACTAGATGGGTTCAAGCAGTTTATGGAGTGTTTGGAATATGAGTACCCGCATGTGTTCCAGAAGATCACAAACAGAATTGCTAAATCACCCCCCTCAGGTGAGTCAGTTCTGTCTTGTCATACGTCAACTGGGTCCCTAGCTCTCCCCCTCCACCAACCTCTCCCAACCCAACACACCCTCATCTCACCTCTTTCATTGCAAGTAGTATAAGATAACTCACAGTCATGGATGACAGAGTTTGGGCACAAGGGTTTGCTTAGATATTTTGAGTTTAACATTGGTTCAAGTTTAGCTGAAAATCCGGGCAGGGAGTGTAAGGCTGGGCACAGGGTCCATGGATGGCTGAGGGTGGGTGCCTAGCGTATGGATGATGGAGGGTGGGTGCCTAGCGTATGGATGATGGAGGGTGGGTGACTAGCGTATGGATGATGGAGGGTGGGTGCCTAGTGTATGGATGATGGAGGGTGGGTGCCTAGCGTATGGATGATGGAGGGTGGGTGCCTAGCGTGATGGTATGGATGATGGAGGGTGGGTGCCTAGCGTATGGATGATGGAGGGTGGATGCCTAGCGTATGGATGATGGAGGGTGGGTGAAGAGTCTGGTGCTGGGTGAGTGTGGGTGCCCAGCATATTGATGATTTAGGGTGGGTGAATGGTCTGGTGCTGGGTGAGGGTGGGTGCCCAGCATATTGATGATTGAGGGTGGGTGAAAGGGTCTGGTTATGGGTGAGGGTGGGTGCCTAGTGTATGGATGATTGAGGGTGGACAAAGGGTCAGTGCATGGGTGAGGGTGGGTGCCCAGCATATTGATGATTGAGGGTGGGTGAAGGGTCTGGTTATGGGTGAGGGTGGGTGCCTAGTGTATGGATGATTGAGGGTGGACAAAGGGTCAGTGCATGGGTGAGGGTGGGTGACTAGCAAATGGATGATTGAGGGTGGGTGAAGGGTCTGGTTATGGGTGAGGGTGGGTGCCCAGCATATTGATGATTGAGGGTGGGTGAAGGGTCTGGTTATGGGTGAGGGTGGGTGCCCAGCATATGGATGATTGAGGGTGGGTGAAGGGTCTGGTGCTAGGTGAGGGTGGGTGCTCAGCATATGGATGATTGAGGATGGGTGAAGGGTCTGGTGCTGGGTGAGGGTGGGTGCCTAGCATATGGGGGGTTGGTGAAGGGTCTGGTTATGGGTGAGGGTGGGTGCCCAGCATATGGATGATTGAGGGTGGGTGAAGGGTCTGGTGCTGGGTGAGTGTGGGTGCCCAGCATAAGGATGATTGAGGATGGGTGAAGGGCCTGGTGCTGGGTGAGGGTGGGTGCCCAGCATATGGATGATTGAGGATGGGTGAAGGGTCTGGTGCTGGGTGAGTGTGGGTGCCCAGCATATGGATGACTGAGGGGGTGGGTGAAGGACCTGGTGCTGGGTGAGTGTGGGTGCCCAGCATAAGGATGATTGAGGATGGGTGAAGGGTCTGGTGCTGGGTGAGGGTGGGTGCCCAGCATATGGATGATTGAGGGTGGGTGAAGGGTCTGGTGATGGGTGAGGGTGGGTGCCCAGCATATGGATGATTGAGGGTGGGTGAAGGGTCTGGTGCTGGGTGAGGGTGGGTGGGTCTGGTGCTGGGTGAGGGTGGGTGCAGCTGCATATGGATGATTGAGGGTGGGTGAAGGGTCTGGTGATGGGTGAGGGTGGGTGCCCAGCATATGGATGACTGAGGTTGGGTGAAGGGTCTGGTGCTGGGTGAGGGTGGGTGCCCAGCATATGGATGATTGAGGGTGGGTGAAGGGTCTGGTGCTGGGTGAGTGTGGGTGCCCAGCATATGGATGATTGAGGATGGGTGAAGGGTCTGGTGCTGGGTGAGGGTGGGTGCCCAGCATATGGATGATTGAGGATGGGTGAAGGGTCTGGTGCTGGGTGAGGGTGGGTGCCCAGCATATGGATGATTGAGGGTGGGTGAAGGGTCTGGTGCTGGGTGAGGGTGGGTGCCCAGCATATGGATGATTGAGGTGGGTGAAGGGTCTGGTGCTGGGTGAGGGTGGGTGCCCAGCATATGGATGATTGAGGGTGGGTGACCTGGTGCTCACATGCTGAGATGACCTGGTGCTGATGGATGCCAACATTGGATGGGTGGGTGAAAAGTGCTGGGTGAGGGTGGCTGCCCAGCATATGGTGAGGGTGGGTGCCCAGCATATGGATGATTGAGGTGGGTGCCCAGGGATGAAGGTGGGTCTGGTGCTGGGTGGGTGAGAATGATTGAGGGTGGGTGCCCAGCCAACAGGTAAGGTGAAAGGACCTGGTGCTAGGTGAGGAGGGTGGAGTGCCCAACATATGGATGATTGAGGGTGGGTGAAGGGTCTGGTGCTGGGTGAGTGTGGGTGCCCAGCATAAGGATGATTGAGGATGGGTGAAAGGACCTGGTGCTGGGTGAGGTGGGTGCCCATGGATGATTGAGGTGGGTGAAGGGTCTGGTGCTGGGTGAGGATGATTGAGGATGGGTGAAGGGTCTGGTGCTGGGTGAGGTGGGTGCCCAGCATAAGGATGATTGAGGATGGGTGAAGGGTCTGGTGCTGGGTGAGGGTGGGTGCCCAGCATATGGATGATTGAGGATGGGTGAAGGGTCTGGTGCTGGGTGAGGGTGGGTGCCCAGCATATGGATGATTGAGGGTGGGTGAAGGGTCTGGTGCTGGGTGAGGGTGGGTGCCCAGCATATGGATGATTGAGGGTGGGTGAAGGACCTGGTGCTGGGTGAGGGTGGGTGCCCAGCATATGGATGATTGAGGGTGGGTGAAGGGTCTGGTGATGGGTGAGGGTGGGTGCTCAGCATATGGATGATTGAGGGTGGGTGAAGAGTCTGCACCGTGAGGGTTGAGGGTGGGTGCCCAGCATATGGATGATTGAGGGTGGGTGAAGGGTCTGCACCATGAGGGTTGAGGGTGGGTGCCCAGCATGTAGATGATTGAGGGTGGGTGAAGGATCTGCACCGTGAGGGTTGAGGGTGGGTGCCCAGCATATGGATGATTGAGGGTGGGTGAAGGGTCTGCACCGTGAGGGTTGAGGGTGGGTGCCCAGCATGTAGATGATTGAGGGTTCTATTAGTGTTTCCCCCAAGATCTAAAAGGGCAGGGTCACAGAATTTCAAAATGGGCATGCAATTACAGAATTCCAAGTATTATGTTAAGTTATCCATACCTATGGGATTCTTAAAGACTCAAAGAGCACAGTTATTTCTTTTTACTGCAACATGAAATAAAAACTAAAAACAACCAAGTGTTAATATCAATTATTGTATTAAAAGAAGGGCAGGGCTCAAATAAAAAGGCAGGGCCTGCACCCTGCTAGCAATGCCTAAGGGAAACACAAACTATTGATGGGTGAGTATGGCTGGGGGCATTGAGTATAAATGGTGGTGTGAAGAGAAGGCCAAGGGCTATATTTGGAAGAGTCAACTATTCATGGTACAAAGTGCATAGTAATTCCAGAATATTGATGAATCACTATTGGTGGATTCACAGTGTGAGACCATGCCTGAGTACATTTTCCTGACATTCTACTGTTGACCTTGTAACCGACATTTTGTGTCAACTGGCAAACATAGGAGGAAGTTGTATTCAGCTTTGTTCCTCAAATATGTCTCATTTGATGTGTCAGAGGAAGAAGCTACTAAGTTAAGTAATAATCTATTAACCCATTCAACACCGCAGGCCGAATAATCGGCCACAACGTTATGAGTCCCCAGACACCGGAGGCCGATTAATCGGCCAGGCAGTAGTCACGTCAAAATGAGACATAATTTTAGGAACCTACCTGACTTTTGATTCATATATCAAATCTATCACATTTCACAATGTCTGAAAACACTTATTAAATTTCAATTTATCATATATTATCAGCAGAATTAAAATTATAAACTATTTTTCGCAATGTTATTGAAAACAACGATTCTCGGACACATGCTTCGGCAGCGGGTCCACAATAACATTGTCAAAGAGCAAAGTAACGATGTTTCGAGGAAATTATTAAATAAATTGAATAAACTAATGAATAAAATCAACAACAGCATTCATAAAAGTTGTCAAACGTACATATAAAATTACTATTTCCATCTTTTGTGCGATCATGTAATGCAAGTCAAGTCACTGACAAGTGTCATCTCGGCACTCGCTGCCTCAATCTTCACGCTCGGACACGATGTTTAATGCGAAAATACATACATGAAGCATTTTTGTCACAGGTCATAACCTAGCACGATACATCCAATAAGTTCCATAATTTACGTATAGGTAGCGATTTCTTGCTTAATATGTTCAGAATAGCATTATTTTACCCAAAACTTTTGCCCAAATCTAAAAGTTTTCGTTTACGAGGACGGTATCCATTGCCGTAATATGATTGGCTGCCTTAGGTCACGTGTCTGATTTTGACCAATCACAACCCTTATAGCAGACTGTGGCGAAAAAGCGTCATTAGAAACCAATCTTTATCCAATAAAATCGCTTCTTACAACTGTGAAAATACTCTTGGCAAGGGTACAGTGATATTGTTGATGTTCAGAGCTTTTCGAACGATGCCCGACATCAAGCGATTTGCAGCAGCATGTTATTCATCTGAAGCTTCAAAGCGGATGTATTTCCAGTTGTTATGTTATTTTACCGGCGGAAAGCCACAGATATCGGGAAATAGGCGACCATACATATTGTTTAAGAAATCTTTTTCTAATAATTTTCTGATTACGTAAAAATGAAAATATAAAAGAAAAAGGCACGGGGATGTTATGACATGTCACAAATGGAAAAAATCGCCATAGTTTTTGCTCCTTTTGTGGTTTATCTGGACGTTATAAATGTAAGCTTGCATTTTCATTCAAAAATAAATTTATTTAAGTTGTAGTTGTATTATTTGAATAATATTATAAAAATAAACTTCATATTTATCAACAGTAGGATTAGATCTTTTAAATGGTGTATGGGATGTAGTAGCAATAACGTTGTACAAGCTTATAATTTCCTTCATAAACATAGGCTTCATCTATGACCTCAGAGTCTCTGGGAACTCGGTGTCATGGCAGTAAATGCCTCTGGTTGACTGGTGTTGAAAGAGTTAATATATATTTCTAACAAACTGGGTTTGGGTATCTGCTGAAAAAGTAGAACAAATGTGAGATTCTCACTTTTTATGCTATCAAATGCATGTGTACCCATGTCTCAGTCCCTTGACTTGAGTACCCATGTCTCAGTACCTGGAGTTGAGTACCCATGTCTCAGTACCTGGAGTTGAGTACCCATGTCTCAGTACCAGGAGTTGAGTACCCATGTCTCAGTACCAGGAGTTGAGTACCCATGTCTCAGTACCTAGAGTTGGGTACCCATGTCTCAGTACCAGGAGTTGAGTACCCATGTCTCAGTACCTGGAGTTGAGTACCCATGTCTCAGTCCCTTGACTTGAGTACCCATGTCTCAGTACCAGGAGTTGAGTACCCATGTCTCAGTACCTGGAGTTGAGTACCCATGTCTCAGTACCTGGAGTTGGGTACCCATGTCTCAGTACCAGGAGTTGAGTACCCATGTCTCAGTACCTGGAGTTGAGTACCCATGTCTCAGTACCAGGAGTTGAGTACCATGTCTCAGTACCTTGAGTTGAGTACCCATGTCTCAGTACCTAGAGTTGAGTACCCATGTCCCAGTACCTGGAGTTGAGTACCCATGTCTCAGTACCAGGAGTTGAGTACCCATGTCTCAGTACCAGGAGTTGAGTACCCATGTCTCAGTACCTAGAGTTGGGTACCCATGTCTCAGTACCAGGAGTTGAGTACCCATGTCTCAGTACCAGGAGTTGAGTACCCATGTCTCAGTACCAGGAGTTGAGTACCCATGTCTCAGTCCCTTGACTTGAGTACCCATGTCTCAGTACCAGGAGTTGAGTACCCATATCCTAGTACCTGGAGTTGTGTACCCATGTCTCAGTACCAGGAGTTGAGTACCCATGTCTCAGTACCAGGAGTTGAGTTGAGTACCCATGTCTCAGTACCTGGAGTTGTGTACCCATGTCTCAGTACTTGGAGTTGGGTACCCATGTCTCAGTACCTCGAGTTGAGTACCCATGTCTCAGTACCTGGAGTTGAGTAGTACCCATGTCATGTCTCAGTACCAGGAGTTGAGTACCCATGTCTCCATGTGCCTCAGTACTCGAGTTGAGTACCCATGGCTCAGTTCCTGGAGTTGAGTACCCATGTCTCAGTACCTGGAGATGTCTCAGTTGAGTACCCATGTCCCAGTACCTGGAGTTGAGTACCCATGTCTCAGTACCTGGAGTTGAGTACCCATGTCCCAGTACCAGGAGTTGAGTACCCATGTCTCAGTACCTGGAGTTGAGTACCCATGTCTCAGTACCTGGAGTTGAGTACCCATGTCCCAGTACCTGGAGTTGAGTACCCATGTTTCAGTACCAGGAGTTGAGTACCCATGTCCCAGTACCTGGAGTTGAGTACCCATGTCTCAGTACCTGGAGTTGAGTACCCATGTACCCATGTTTCAGTACCAGGAGTTGAGTACCCATGTCTCAGTACCTGGAGTTGAGTACCCATGTCTCAGTACCTGGAGTTGAGTACCCATGTTTCAGTACCTGGAGTTGAGTACCCATGTTTCAGTACCTGGAGTTGAGTACCCATGTCTCAGTACCTGGAGTTGAGTACCCATGTCTCAGTACCTGGAGTTGAGTACCCATGTCTCAGTACCTGGAGTTGAGTACCCATGTCTCAGTACCAGGAGTTGAGTACCCATGTCTCAGTACCTGGAGTTGAGTACCCATGTCTCAGTACCTGGTGTTGAGTACCCATCAGCTACCAGCTTCACTATGCTGCCCTGCACCACTTCTAACTAATTCTGACTTCAAAACTAGAAAAACATTGACTACCTCGAAAAACATTTTTGAAAAAAAGATTGTGTTCAATAAAATGTGCATACTCATGTCGTTGCATCAGGTCATGAACCCTGAACACTTGTGATGTTGTTGCATCAGGTCATGGACCCTGAACACTTGTGATGTTGTTGCATCAGGTCATGGACCCTGAACACTTGTGTTGTGTTGTTGCTTCAGGTCATGGACCCTGCACACTTGTGATGTTGTTGCTTCAGGTCATGGACCCTGCACACTTGTGATGTTGTTGCTTCAGGTCATGGACCCTGGACACTTGTGATGTTGTTGCTTCAGGTCATGGACCCTGAACACTTGTGATGCTGGTATGTCGGGTTGGGGACCCAAAATTACCTCTTGTAGTTCTCAAAGCATTCTATTTGAAGAAGCATGACTGGACAGATTGGTTAACGATCATTGAATGTGCCATCTACTTCATTTACATGGATGGCCAGTCAGTGACTAATGTGAAATAATTCAATATGTTGTTAGGGAATATCAGAATTCTCAAGTGGTTCACTTTTACACAGAGATTCCAAACCTTCATCAGGCAATTCATTTATTCAAATGTGAAAATTATTATATCCTTCATTACATGCCGGGGGAATATAGTCAATGTCTTGTCTGTCCATGGCATCCATCCATAATCATTGCATTTTCGGAGCATAAATAATAAAACATTCAATAAAATTTCAACACAAATTGGTATGTATATATCAAACAGAACCTACAGTGGTGCCTTTTGCTATTTACAGATTTTTGGCATTTCTATTTTTCTGGATTTCCATGGAAACAAATTGGATTTAGCTTCCGGAGCATAACTCAAAAATGGCTCAATATCTATCAATATTTATTATTCAGTTTGGATGTCATGGACATTATCCTCAACAGATACTGTCAATGTTGGATTTTAGTTTTCAAAAGGAGTTTTGGGTGAGCTGCACTAGATGCTCCGTTGAACTTACTGTGTGCCTGAATACTATATGAAGCAGGAAGAGAAGATATATAATTACATAGTCTTTGTGCCACTTAGCAAAAAATATGGGATATATCCTGACAATATATGCACTCCCTTGTGGTTTGGAATTTCGTCTTGCACCTGTACATGTGTATCACGTTGCCTGACTGCTGGTTCAGTGCATTACACTGAGATGACATTTGTTTAGGTAGGAGTTTTACAGTAATTTGTCATTACGTCTTTGTAGTAATACATTCAGTCCTATGTGAGGGATGAAATCACCTTCTAAGACTACTGTTTGTAGAACACTTGAACAATCAGAGATGTTTTCCTGGTGTATGTTATTGAGCTAGATTTCCATTTCCTTGACTTGGAAGGAAGTTAAACATCATTGGTCACTGAATAGTTGGATAGGTGACAGCACAAGGCGGCTTGACTCTTACCCACACTGCAGTAGATGTCTCATAATGCAACAGACTTGGTCCTTTGAATTGTGCCTGCTGTTCACCCAGGAGTGACTTGATTGTGGTGACATTGTAGAGCTATGAGCCCGGTTTAGAGTGTGAGTGTACTGCATTGCAAATATGTAAATTATTATTTATTTTGAAACAGCATTCCAAAAGGAAGATGTATAACACTCATGAATCAATATTGTGAGTGTCAACCCTCTTGCATCACAGTTAAGTCAAGAACCCAAATTTTAAATCTCAGCTTCCTACAAATAGGGTAAAAACATCTTACCGCAGCTAACATATACGCTAAGCAAATTGGAGCTTACATTCTTTTAATACGTCATGCAATCCCATCTCTACACACTTCCAGAGACTCCAGTCTTGAGAGAAAACCAAATTCTCAATGCAATAGTATGTATGCAAGAGTTCTCAACTTTTAGCTCAGATCAGATCATAAGCTGTATCAACTAATAGGCCAAGAAAATGCTCGTCTCACAACTCATTCACAGTGACCCCTAGCATGTATATAATGAATAGCTGGATAAGATCATTGATGAAGCGCGACAAGGGTCCACCGAACATTTTCAAGTCTCTACTATAAACTCGGCAGTGAAAGCACATAGTTCCTCGTACTAGTGGTTCATTTCTAATCCCACAGACAGAAGTCAAGCCTCAGTTCAGATCAGTTGATCATCTGTAGAAAGCCATAGTTACGAACTACACTTCTTGTCATGACCCGACCCAGTCACTTCTCCTGTTTACTCCATGATGTTGATGTACAGCCTTTATGTCAGGGAGATTGTCTAGTCAGTATTGACTAACAAGATGCCTATCTTTAAGTCCCATTACATCCAACATCTTGGAAATATCATGTATTAGAGGTAGAATTTGCATAAGAATTATTGAACAATTGTTGTCATCGATTATAATTCTAAGAATACTACCTCCACTACATCAGAAGTACTCCCTCCCCAATCGGAACCAGCTCTGGGTTGAAGGTGCTATTGCAGGTAAAGGTAAAACTAATTATGTATATTTGAAAGAGAGTAAGACTTTAGTTGAAAATCTGAAGTTTACTATAAACAAATTTAACTATTGATCAATAGTTGTAATGTGCCAAATCAACACCCTGAAGCATGCGGAATGCAACGCATTATTACCTTGGTGAATGGATCTAGGTGCATTTGACCTTGCATGATGTCAAAAGTCATATGACCATCTCCTCCTACCAGGTGCATAGTCACTGCTGTGTGAACAGTGGCATGTTTTGAGCAAAGTCACCTGGCAAAGCCAACTTCACTACTGCTTCATCTTCTTCAGTGAGGGTCTTCTGTAGTGAAGTCCAGACTGACGGAAACTTTCAGGAGTCAAGCTATTCTCCAGCCAACTACTTGCAGTCACCTGCTTTACTTAACGTCACCTGATTTAAGACCTTTTGCTTTTTACAAAGGACCATGTTCCATTATAAGCCAAAACACTGACAAGCATCATCAGGCCCTGGTTGAAAGGTGGTTTCTTCACTAGAAATAGTACACCTCAAAGCATCAAAGGTGATAAAGAAAAATGCCTTTAACTGTGCATAAATAACTTTAAATTTATCATACAGTAAAGGCAGGTACCTGGAGAATGGGATTTGCTAACATTAGAGATATACGTGCCCTCAGCTATCAGGTGATATCCGGGATCGTGTTGAGAAACACAGGTAGGAAGAAGGTATATGTAGCTACCCATCCTGTTTGCTGTGCAGTAAAGAGGTGTGGTCTAATCACTCATGGGGAACGTCAGACATCTTGATACCTGCTATGGGGTCTGGAGGGAACATTCCTGTGCTCTTCTTTTTAGAATTTTTGTATGGCACTTTGCCAAAAGATCAAAGGCACGATTGTAATTTATCCTGTGATTAGGTACATAATGGCCAGGTGTCAAGTTACCTTCTCGATGTACTTTTCAATACTGTGAAGCGGGATGGCACATCAGCATTAATTATTGATCTATGAAGTAGTTTCTCAAACTTGACGCTTAACTGGAGTGTCCTTGTACTTTAACCATGATGGTTCAGGGCAAGATTCTACTTCATTACAATACACATGCTTGTATCTAGCTTTATTTGTGTGTTCATTGCTTGGCACCACAGCTACATGACAGAGGTCTAGATGAGACAGTCCAGGATGTTTAGTGATCACGTTCAACCTACGTCACTATATTGGTTATTGAAATACTGTACATTTATCTATATTTGCTAGATGGTTCTATTTGTGATACATCAGAAAAAATCAAATTTACAAGAAGCAAACAAAATTTATAAAATTCAAAATATTAATTATTCAAATGCATTTCATATGTGTTCTCCAACTGTTAACCCATTCATTAAGAAAGAAATACATATTTTGTATTATGGCTTTCTTTAGACTAAGGAAACATTTGTTATCTTTCTAATCATGTGAGGGGCAGTGGGGTAGATTAGTGGTTAAAGCGTTGGCTCGTCACGCCCAAGACCCAGGTTCGATTCCACACATTGGTACAATGCGTGAAGCCCATTTCTGGTGTCCCCCGCCGTGATATTGCTGGAATATTGCAGAAAGCGGCATAAAACTATACTCACTCACTCACTCTAATCATGTGAACGACTATAAAACTTTTCACTTGTTAAAGATAACTTTATCCTGAACGCAATCCATCACTCAAGAATTTCAATGTTTGTTTGACTCATTCTGCGTCATTATGGAAAGAGTTAGCACTGCTGTCTGAAAATGTACAATATACCAAAACCAATGATCCGACAATATGTATGGCTTTTTTAATTGTTAAACATCCTGCCCTTGAGGCAGACATATTCTGTCCCACTTAACCAACTTTAAAGTCCACAATTTCTAAGAAAAATGTGTGCCTACCCATTGCATTTTCATTAGATCAATATCGTGTAACAATCTTTCGAGTGGCAGAATAGCACCATTTATTACCTGTTTTCAATGTTTCAATAGGTACCCTTATTAGAGGTCAAGTACAGAAGGAAAGTATGTGTACTTGTCAGGCCATTTCCTGACAGTTAGAGGAAAATTCCAACATGTGAATGTTACTCTGGCCTTCTGCACTTGGTGCTGTATCTGTGTTGTACACTGTTGCTGGTATCAATACTTCATCCTGCACACATACAAAGGTCTAAACAGGGGATGGTTGTTACACAACAAGTGCTGGTGTTTTACTGATCTGTGGAAATCCACGCCCAAGTCATATAACTGACTTGGTTGTTCATTGGTCTTCACCTGTCAATCAACCAAGGACAGGGCAGGACAAAGTCTATTAGATCCGCATAATTCATGGAATGAGGAAAAGATTTACAAATTAATCTGAAATTATTCAGATGTAATCGTATGAGTGAATATTTGACTTTGTTCATTTCAACACTTCCACTTTCATGGTTTATAACACTAATTTAATGTATGAGGTTTCCTGGTTTCACAAAATTTCATTTAAGAGTTTAAGAGCTCTGATTATAAAACAAAAACAACTCTTTGACCAAAGCTAAAATTCTCAAGAAATGTAAATAAAACTGTAAAGACAAGTATCTCTGATGAAGTGACACCAACTAGTTGACATATATTGCTCGTCAACTGACACCAAGAAGTTGACAAATGACAAATTGTACCGCTGTCTAATTTCTGAATGACATAATGATATATCAAATGGATATGTAAGCTCATGTATAACGTTATAAATGGGATAAAAAAAATAGCTTACTTTATTGGAACCATACAATTTCAAATACCCGGTAGTTGTGAATTGTTAGGAACAACAGAGCGTCCATCCCCTATATTTTTACTCAGGGAAACATGGAGGCCATGTAAAACTTATATAATAACACTGTTCTGGTTTGATGAACCACACTGGCTGTGCACAAGTTGTCCCACAGAGTCTTTAATGTAGATTAAAGCCATATTCATATGCAACAGAGGCATTTGTTGAGTTGATCATTCCAAGATCAGGAGCGGGAGAATTTGGTAATAATAGTTCCACTGCTCTATTTGTTTCCTTCTCGCATGCCCACCCGCCCCTGTAACTTGTTTTTGTCCCCCGCCGCAATGCGGAACAGGGGACTATGTATTCAGCGGCTTCTGTCCGTCCGTCTGTATGTCCCGATTCTTGTTAACGCGATATCTCATGAACTGTTGTACCCAATGTCTTCAACTTTGGTGACAGTCTACATTGGGGCATTACACAGACACCAGTCAATTTGGGTGACCTTGATCTTATTTTTAAGGTCACCATGACACTTTGACCACTTTTGAAACTCTTGTTAATGCGATATCTCATGAACTGTTCTACCCAATGTCTTCAAATTTGGTGACAGCCTACAATGGGGGATTGCCCAGACACCAGTTGATTTGGGTGACCTTGACCTTATCTTCAAGGTCACCACAACACTTTTCAAACTGTTGTTAATGTGATATCTCATGCACTGTTGTACCCAATGTCTTCAAATTTGGTGACAGCCTACATTTGGGGATTACTCAGACACCAGTCGATTTGGGTGACCTTGACCTTATCTTCAAGGTCACCACAACACTGAACACTTTTCAAACTGTTGTTAATGTGATATCTCATGCACTGTTGAATCCAGTGTCTTCAAATTTGGTGACAGCCTACATTTGGGGGTTACTCAGACACCAGTCGATTTGGGTGACCTTGACCTTATCTTCAAGGTCACCACGACATTTTTACCAGTTTTCAAACTGTTGTTAACGTGATATCTCATGCATTGTTGTATCCAATATCTTCAACTTTGATGACAGCTTACATTGGGGAATTATGCAGACACCAGTCGATTTGGGTGACATTGACCTTATCTTCAAGGTTACGACCCTTTGACCACTTTTCAAACTCTTGTTAACGTGATATCACATAAAACATTGCACCCGATGTCTTCATTTGTGTCGACAGCTTACATTGGGTGATTATGCAGACACCAGTCATTTCAGGCTTCTTGTATGTGACCAAAACATAAAAAGTAATAAATATGTTATAAATATTCCATTCTTTAGCGGCGGGGGACATTGCCATATCAGTGGCAAACACTTGTTCGTGCTGTTTCCACCCTCCATGTAATAGATGACTAGTTCTTAAATAATTTTCAAATTTCTAACTTTCTTACTTGAAGAAAGAAAACATTTTTCCATGATCACCCCCAAAATAGTTGTGATATTTGTTGGCAACATGCCTCTTATTTTGATGTATGATATTTTCATGCCTTTCCTAAATTTTAACAAACTCCACCCCACCCAAAATTATCTCTGATTATTGTTGGATATATATTTGTGAATATTTTCTTAATGGATATCCACATTCATCTTTATACAAAGTGTATTTAAGATAGAAACCAAAGAAAAAAATTGTGTTATTATTTTTTACCATACATGTAACCGTAATGTTGATAGCGCAAGAGTAGCTATTTGCCAATATTTGTAGTCTGTCGTACAGACCCTGCAGCAAATATATCCAAGAAAGCCCACGCAAGTCTAGAAAATGTGGCAAGTCTAGATTTCCTCAGCTTCAGGGTCTCTGAAAATGAAGAAAGTCTCAGGGCTCCTTTTCATTATATTTTTTTTTAAATATGTTCATTTCAGAGACTAGTTGTTAGTCTACAATATTTGCTACTTGTATTAACATTCTATATTGTCATCGGCTATGGACCATTGACATGCACTGAAATGTTTCTTCAACGTTATGTCCCTACAGGCTATGAGCGGCATGATGAAGGTCGTATCTCCCAGAACCTGGAGGAGTTTTCTCGGATGGGGTTCCGCGTGGCGAACCTCAACAACCAGCGGAATGATCTGTTCAACCAGCTCGAGGAGCTGCAGAGCATGCTGGAGTATGCGGAGAAGGAGAACAAAGACTTGGAGGTGACAACTTTTAACAAACGTCTTTTAATGTATTCCACAATTAACTTTTGTGTTAATTACATCCAGTTTTAGCTTCAATTGACCTCTTTTGCTTCTTCAACTGGTTATTACTTCATTGGCCTGATAAGCCTTTGTACTTTGTTTATTTTTCAACCATTTTTGGCCTTGATTGACCAAGAGAATCAACTTCTTTCGCTTCTTCAACCAGTTAGTGTTTCATTGACCTGGAAAAACTTCCAAATGTTTTCTTCAGACAATGTTAATTTTGTTCAGCTAGGAGAGTCTTTCTCTCTTGCTTCCCTGTCAGGATTCTGGGGCCATGCAGGTTCCCACTTCCAAGTTCTTGTGTTCACATGCCGTAAAAAAATTCCATGTCCCCTCATATTTGTTTCCCCCCTTTTTGTACTCCAGTTTAGAATAGGCACCTGGCTCCCCATGCTTTTCTTCACATTGGCATGTTAAAAATAACAAGTAGACCCCCCATTCCCTTGTGTGCATAATCTAAGGACAGAACAGGTCCGATGTACCCAATGCTAAGAGCAAATAAACTCAAGATAAGTTATCACAATGTGTTGTGTGGCTGAGGTTTTACTCACCTGCCTGTCTTCCAATAACTGCTCTGTATTTCACAGTATTTCCTGATATGCCATGAGATAAATGGGGTTGATGGGGTAGCCTAGTGGTTAAAGTGTTCGCTTGTCACACCGAAGGCCCAGGTTCGATTCCCCACATGGGTTCAATGTGTGAAGCCCATTTCTGGTGTCCCCGTCTGTGATGTTGCTAGAATATAGCATGATATCACTGGGCTGTATATCCTGATCTGCTCTGTTTCAGCCTAAGATAACAGTACTGTATTCCCTGGTTTGCTGTATCTTGGCATGATATCACTAGGCTGTATTCCCTGGTTTGTTGTGTTTCAGCATGAGATAACAGCACTGTATTCCCTGGTTTGTTGTGTTTCAGCCTGAGATAACAGTACTGTATTACCTGGTTTGCTGTATCTCGGCATGATATCACTAGGCTGTATTCCCTGGTTTGTTGTGTTTCAGCGTGAGATAACAGTACTTTATTCCCTGGTTTGCTGTATCTCGGCATGATATCACTAGGCTGTATTCCCTGGTTTGTTGTGTTTCAGCCTGAGATAACAGTACTGTATTCCCTGGTTTGTTGTGTTTCAGCGTGAGATAACAGTACTGTATTCCCTGGTTTGCTGTATCTTGGCATGATATTACTAGGCTGTATTCCCTGGTTTGTTGTGTTTCAGCATGAGATAACAGTACTGTATACCCTGGTTTGCTATATCTCGGCATGATATTACTAGGCTGTATTCCCTGGTTTGTTGTGTTTCAGCGTGAGATAACAGTACTGTATTCCCTGGTTTGCTGTATCTTGGCATGATATCACTAGGCTGTATTCCCTGGTTTGTTGTGTTTCAGCATGAGATAACAGTACTGTATGCCCTGGTTTGCTGTATCTTGGCATGATATCACTAGGCTGTATTCCCTGGTTTGTTGTGTTTCAGCGTGAGATAACAGTACTGTATTCCCTGGTTTGCTGTATCTTGGCATGATATCACTAGGCTGTATTCCTGGTTTGTTGTGTTTCAGCGTGAGATAACAGTACTGTATGCCCTGGTTTGCTGTATCTTGGCATGATATCACTAGGCTGTATTCCCTGGTTTGTTGTGTTTCAGCGTGAGATAACAGTACTGTATTCCCTGGTTTGCTGTATCTTGGCATGATATCACTAGGCTGTATTCCCTGGTTTGTTGTGTTTCAGCGTGAGATAACAGTACTGTATTCCCTGGTTTGCTGTATCTTGGCATGATATCACTAGGCTGTATTCCCTTGGTTTGTTGTGTTTCAGCGTGAGATAACAGTACTGTATTCCCTGGTTTGCTGTATCTCGGCATGATATCACTAGGCTGTATTCCCTGGTTTGTTGTGTTTCAGCATGAGATAACAGTACTGTATTCCCTGGTTTGCTGTATCTTGGCATGATATTACTAGGCTGTATTCCCTGGTTTGTTGTGTTTCAGCGTGAGATAACAGTACTGTATTCCCTGGTTTGCTATATCTCGGCATGATATTACTAGGCTGTATTCCCTGGTTTGTTGTGTTTCAGCGTGAGATAACAGTACTGTATGCCCTGGTTTGCTGTATCTTGGCATGATATCACTAGGCTGTATTCCCTGGTTTGTTGTGTTTCAGCATGAGATAACAGTACTGTATGCCCTGGTTTGCTGTATCTTGGCATGATATCACTAGGCTGTATTCCCTGGTTTGTTGTGTTTCAGCGTGAGATAACAGTACTGTATGCCCTGGTTTGCTGTATCTTGGCATGATATCACTAGGCTGTATTCCCTGGTTTGTTGTGTTTCAGCGTGAGATAACAGTACTGTATGCCCTGGTTTGCTGTATCTTGGCATGATATCACTAGGCTGTATTCCCTGGTTTGTTGTGTTTCAGCGTGAGATAACAGTACTGTATTCCCTGGTTTGCTGTATCTTGGCATGATATCACTAGGCTGTATTCCCTGGTTTGTTGTGTTTCAGCGTGAGATAACAGTACTGTATTCCCTGGTTTGCTGTATCTTGGCATGATATTACTAGGCTGTATTCCCTGGTTTGTTGTGTTTCAGCGTGAGATAACAGTACTGTATTCCCTGGTTTGTTGGGTTTCAGCCTGAGATAACAGTACTGTATTCCCTGGTTTGCTGTATCTTGGCATGATATTACTAGGCTGTATTCCCTGGTTTGTTGTGTTTCAGCATGAGATAACAGTACTGTATACCCTGGTTTGCTATATCTCGGCATGATATTACTAGGCTGTATTCCCTGGTTTGTTGTGTTTCAGCGTGAGATAACAGTACTGTATGCCCTGGTTTGCTGTATCTTGGCATGATATCACTAGGCTGTATTCCCTGGTTTGTTGTGTTTCAGCGTGAGATAACAGTACTGTATTCCCTGGTTTGCTGTATCTTGGCATGATATTACTAGGCTGTATTCCCTGGTTTGTTGTGTTTCAGCGTGAGATAACAGTACTGTATGCCCTGGTTTGCTGTATCTTGGCATGATATCACTAGGCTGTATTCCCTGGTTTGTTGTGTTTCAGCATGAGATAACAGTACTGTATGCCCTGGTTTGCTGTATCTTGGCATGATATCACTAGGCTGTATTCCCTGGTTTGTTGTGTTTCAGCGTGAGATAACAGTACTGTATTCCCTGGTTTGCTGTATCTTGGCATGATATTACTAGGCTGTATTCCCTGGTTTGTTGTGTTTCAGCGTGAGATAACAGTACTGTATGCCCTGGTTTGCTGTATCTTGGCATGATATCACTAGGCTGTATTCCCTGGTTTGTTGTGTTTCAGCATGAGATAACAGTACTGTATGCCCTGGTTTGCTGTATCTTGGCATGATATCACTAGGCTGTATTCCCTGGTTTGTTGTGTTTCAGCGTGAGATAACAGTACTGTATGCCCTGGTTTGCTGTATCTTGGCATGATATCACTAGGCTGTATTCCCTGGTTTGTTGTGTTTCAGCGTGAGATAACAGTATTGTATTCCCTGGTTTGCTGTATCTTGGCATGATATTACTAGGCTGTATCCCTGGTTTGTTGTGTTTCAGCGTGAGATAACAGTACTGTATTCCCTGGTTTGCTGTATCTTGGCATGATATTACTAGGCTGTATTCCCTGGTTTGTTGTGTTTCAGCGTGAGATAACAGTACTGTATTCCCTGGTTTGCTGTATCTTGGCATGATATTACTAGGCTGTATTCCCTGGTTTGTTGTGTTTCAGCATGAGATAACAGTACTGTATTCCCTGGTTTGTTGTGTTTCAGCGTGAGATAACAGTACTGTATTCCCTGGTTTGCTGTATCTCGGCATGATATCACTAGGCTGTATTCCCTGGTTTGTTGTGTTTCAGCGTGAGATAACAGTACTGTATTCCCTGGTTTGTTGTGTTTCAGCATGAGATAACAGTACTGTATTCCCTGGTTTGCTGTATCTTGGCATGATATCACTAGGCTGTATTCCCTGGTTTGTTGTGTTTCAGCGTGAGATAACAGTACTGTATTCCCTGGTTTGCTGTATCTTGGCATGATATCACTATGCTGTATTCCCTGGTTTGTTGTGTTTCAGCCTGAGATAACAGTACTGTATTCCCTGGTTTGCTGTATCTCGACATGTTATTACTAGGCTGTATCCCTGGTTTGTTGTGTTTCAGCGTGAGATAACAGTACTGTATTCCCTGGTTTGTTGTGTTTCAGCGTGAGATAACAGTACTGTATTCCCTGGTTTGCTGTATCTTGGCATGATATTACTAGGCTGTATTCCCTGGTTTGTTGTGTTTCAGCATGAGATAACAGTACTGTATGCCCTGGTGTGTTGTGTTTCAGCATGAGATAACAGTACTGTATGCCCTGGTTTGTTGTGTTTCAGCATGAGATAACAGTACTGTATTCCCTGGTTTGCTGTATCTCGGCATTATATCACTAGGCTGTATTCCCAGGTTTGTTGTGTTTCAGCGTGAGATAACAGTACTGTATTCCCTGGTTTGTTGTGTTTCAGCATGAGATAACAGTACTGTATTCCCTGGTTTGCTGTATCTTGGCATGATATTACTAGGCTGTATTCCCTGGTTTGTTGTGTTTCAGCATGAGATAACAGTACTGTATTCCCTGGTTTGTTGTGTTTCAGCGTGAGATAACAGTACTGTATTCCCTGGTTTGCTGTATCTCGGCATGATATTACTAGGCTGTATTCCCTGGTTTGTTGTGTTTCAGCATGAGATAACAGTACTGTATGCCCTGGTTTGTTGTGTTTCAGCATGAGATAACAGTACTGTTTTCCCTGGTTTGCTGTATCTCGGCATGATATTACTAGGCTGTATTCCCTGGTTTCTTGTGTTTCAGCATGAGATAACAGTACTGTATTCCCTGGTTTGTTGTGTTTCAGCGTGAGATAACAGTACTGTATTCCCTGGTTTGCTGTATCTCGGCATGATATTACTAGGCTGTATTCCCTGGTTTGTTGTGTTTCAGCGTGAGATAACAGTACTGTATGCCCTGGTTTGCTGTATCTTGGCATGATATCACTAGGCTGTATTCCCTGGTTTGTTGTGTTTCAGCGTGAGATAACAGTACTGTATTCCCTGGTTTGCTGTATCTATGCATGATATCACTAGGCTGTATTCCCTGGTTTGTTGTGTTTCAGCGTGAGATAACAGTACTGTATTCCCTGGTTTGCTGTATCTCTGCATGATATTACTAGGCTGTATTCCCTGGTTTGTTGTGTTTCAGCATGAGATAACAGTACTTTATTCCCTGGTTTGTTGTGTTTCAGCATGAGATAACGGTACTGTATTCCTTGGTTTGTTGTGTTTCAGCGTGAGATAACAGTACTTTATTCCCTTGTTTGTTGTGTTTCAGCGTGAGATTGCCTCACTGAGACCTTATGCTATGGACAACCAGCAACTGTTGGAGAAACAGCTTGAAGCTGACAAGGAGATTCGCAACCTCAAGGATGAAAACAGTGAGTAGGGTACTAAAATTGTGTAAAAACTTGAGTGGAAATCACATGTCTCTCTGTTAAACTAAAGCTGTGAGTCATAAGAAAAGGAATGGAAGAAAATAACTTAATCTTTTGTTTCCTTTGTCTCTGGTTGCACTGATAGATAGCCTGAGTTTCCTGGTGCTGAGAGTCTGAACTTGCATTGCAGGAGAATTCATGAGGAAGAACATCCAGTATCGAGATGATGTGGAGCGCCAGATGAGCCGCATTGACGAGCTGCTCGTAGACAGAGAGGACCTGGAGAACAACCTGAAAGAGAGAAACAATGAGCTGGAGAGAATGAACCAATCACAGGATGTGCTGATAGGTATGTTTACTTGGTACAGAGAGAATGAACCAATCACAGGATGTGCTGATAGGTTTGTTTACTTGGTACAGAGAGAATGAACCAATCACAGGATGTGCTGATAGGTATGTTTACTTGGTACAGAGAGAATGAACCAATCACAGGATGTGCTGATAGGTATGTTTACTTGGTACAGAGAGAATGAACCAATCACAGGATGTGCTGATAGGTATGTTTACTTGGTACAGAGAGAATGAACCAATCACAGGATGTGCTGATAGGTATGTTTACTTGGTACAGAGAGAATGAACCAATCACAGGATGTGCTGATAGGTATGTTTACTTGGTACAGAGAGAATGAACCAATCACAGGATGTGCTGATAGGTATGTTTACTTGGTACAGAGAGAATGAACCAATCACAGGATGTGCTGATAGGTATGTTTACTTGGTACAGAGAGAATGAACCAATCACAGGATGTGCTGATAGGTATGTTTACTTGGTACAGAGAGAATGAATCAATGAGTATTACTTGGTACAGAGAGAATGAACCAATCACTGTCCCACTAAAGAATATTGTACACAAATGGAGTGCAGCATGCATAGCCTTTACCTAGAAGAGCTCACTGAGTAAGTCTTCCTCTTAACCTCAGTAGTGCTTAACCAAAGTCAGTTTCTAACTTTGTTTGTTACTTGTTACAGAGAGGTTTGAAGAGGAGAGAAAGAAATCCCAGCGACTTATCAACATAGCAACCCGTAGAGAAAGACACACTGATGACAATGTAGGCATTTCTACTTTGTGTACAGGCAATATGGATCAATGTTATTTGTGTTGCAGCATCGGTTATTCTTTTTCAGAAGAAGTCCTCCTTGGGGTACTTATAAGCATTAAAATGTCCATTTTAAAAACCTACGACAGTTGTAACTATATTTCAATAAAAATATTTACAAAACGAAAAAACACGTTCTGCATTATGAGACCACCCCTACAGAGCCCCCGCGGGGCCCCCTACCGGCAAGAGCAGGTAACTCTCGCACCTCACTTTTCATGCTGTCGTCTTACAAGAGAGACGTGCGTGTCGTTCATTGATGAAAATGAGTGCTAAAGAATCAATTAATGTATGTATGGTTCCTCTTTTCTCTCTCAGACGGGCGCTAGATGGAATTGTAGGTTGATTTTTTCATTCATGATTGTTGTAACTTAGTCGGACAGGCTCCATTTTCCAGCCAGGTGGCAGGCAAGATGGCGGTCGGTTTAACTTCCTTCTGTCCTACGGTTGTAACTTTTTTGAGTTACATCGCTAGGGTGGTAGGGTATTTCAGCGATGTGTGGTGAGTTGGGTAAGTTTTTTCATATGTTTTTTACGCTGTATATGTTACGCAGGAAGCTTGCATTTTCGCCTCTTGTTCATGATACATGTTAAAGGGTTAAAACTGCCTTAGCTTTTCACATAGGGTTTATCGCCCGTGCTTATTATGTTTTACTTGTGTTGCATATATGTGTGTATTTTAGACTGTACATCAGTTTCCATTAAAATGGTTCTGTTTGTTACAGTTTCACCCGTGCGTTGCATGTGCGGCCATGTTGCCACCACAGGATACTCACGATGTGTGCCTCCGTTATTTGGCCGTTGATCACCCTGATGATCTAACTTGTGAGAGTTGCCAGGTTTTCTCACCCAAGACGACTAAGCGTCGGTCCGCCGATTTTTTGTTTTATACAAATTTGCTGCAGGCGGGGGGGACTTATGGGCTCAGGACCCACCATCTAAAGCGGCTAAAAGTAAGAAGAGTTTTTTCTACTAGCAGGGGTGGGGGTAAGCGGGCCAAGACGGCGGATAAACCTTCTTCCCCTATCCCCTCCACTTCCACTCAATCAGATTCTGCACCCTTCCGTATTACTGATTTAACTTCTATTTTGCAGCAACAGATGACTTCGGTTCGCTCGCTGATCTCGGACGCGATGTCCGGTCTCCGTGAGGAGATCAGCTTCCGTTCGGGAGTTAGCGGCGCTCCGGGGTCGTCTGTCGGGGGTTCCCCTGCCTCGGGCTTCGGTCCGGGGACGGGTTCTACCCGGCTCTGGTGACCCCTCTGCTGGTGTGCCTGTGTCTGGCCCGAGCTTCGGCTCCAGTTCAGCGCAGCGTACTTAGCGCGGTGGATACGGGTCTCGTACCGTTGGCCACCAGCTCACAAGCAGGGTTTTCCGAGCGCCGGTGCTACCGGTCGACTCGGGGCCTTACGTTACTTCGGGGAATCCTGTTTCGGCAGGCTCTTCCCTGCGTCCTCGGCGACCTGGCTCATCCTCGAGCCTAGGGTCGGTCGGGCCAGGCGTCTCGGCTCTTATGGCTCCCCTATCTTTGTCCGTGGAGCCGACTTCCGTGCTTTCGGAGGTGACTCTGGATACCGAGAGTTCGCTTCCGGGGGAGCGGGAGGAGGAAGCCATGGATGAGGACGGGGGGCAATTTTGCCGCAGGTGGTCGTGCCGTCAGATGACCCCGACCCCGTGGAGTTTCGTCTCCCTGGGGAGGCGTTTGCTCCATGTCGGGTCGCCGAGGCCCACTTGCGTATTTTACCTTCACTGATTAGTGAGGTTATTAACCCTCTCCTCTCAGGTGGCAGGTCACGCTTCGATCTCCCGGAGCTGAACCGGCGCTACCTGATGGGAGAGGGGGCTCTTTATGACCCCCCGGTGGTAGATGAGTGCATTTATGCCTCAGTCGCCCTGGGGGGGTCATCTGGCCATAGCCACACGCCGGCTCGTCAGGGTCGGCGCTCGCCTCCGTTTACTTCCAACAACCAGGTGTTGAAATCGGTATATCGTTCCTTTGAAGAACAATACCGTAACGCAGTACAACAACTTAAGGTTTCCGTCCACTCAGCATACCTCTCGGCCCTGCAGAGGAAGCTGGTGGACCAGGAGGGCGTGGACGACGCTCACGGAGGTGCATTCACATCTGGCACGCTGATGCCATTCGGTCGTGCGCTAGCCAGATGATGTCTGCAGTTATGGGCCTCTGTCGGTTGTGGCTGTCTGTGGCCAGATATTCACCGGCTACACAGCAGGCGCTGCTGTCTCTGCCATTCAGGATGGGCTCAACCCTGTCCCGGGGGCATTGACAGTGGTCAGGGAGGCCGCGGAGGCGGTTAGCCAGTTTAAGGACTCAAAGCCCTTACTCGAGCAACCCCTCACTTCTCGCGCCCGGCCTTCTGTCCTTGCCTCAGCTTACCCTTCCTCTTCAGGAAAGGAAGCGCCGAAGTGGACGGCTCCACTTCAGGCACGTAGAGGCAAGGGCAGGGGTAGAGGTAGGGGCAAGGCTGCCGCCTCTCAGCAGCATTTTCAGAGGAAGGGGAAGTCGGCCCTGGCTTCCCAGTAAGCATTCCTCCGGAGCCCTTGTCGGTCCCGGCACAAGCAGTTGTTACACTGCCCACTGCCGGGATTCACTGCCTCTTACCCGACGTCCCTGTCGGCGGCCGGCTACCTCTCTTCCTTCGGGAATGGGAGAAAGTCACTTCAAATCCCTGGGTCCTGTCCACACTCAGGGATGGTCATATGCCACAGTGGAAGCGAGGCCCTCCTCCTTTCTCCGGGATTCGTTGCACGCCAGTGCCGAACTCTCCGGAGAAGGCAGATATTCTCCGTGCCGAGGTCCAGTCGTTGCTGGACAAGGCAGCCATCGAGGTGGTTCCGACGGGCCAGGAAAATCAAGGGGTTTACTCAACCTATTTCCTGGTTACCAAGAAGGATGGAGGGTTCAGACCCATTCTCAATTTAAAGGGTCTGAACCGTTTGCTAGAGGTACCGTCCTTCAAGATGGAGACACTGCGGTCGGTGATCTCATTTGTGGAGGCAGGGGATTGGCTTACGTCAATCGACCTCAAGGACGCGTACCTTCATGTACCAATGCACCCCGAGTTCAGGAAATACCTTCGGTTTTCCTTCGACGGGAGGTGCTATCAGTTTCGTGTGCTCCCCTTCGGCATCTCCACGGCGCCAAGGGTGTTCACAAAACTAATGTTAGTGCCAGCTCAAGTCGCCAGGGCACAGGGCAACTTTTGTTACCCGTACCTGGACGACTGGCTTCTCAGGGCGCTTTCCACTCACTTGAGTCGAGACTCCACACAGACAGTGATTGATATTCTCACCAGGTTGGGTTGGGTCATCAATCTCAAGAAATCCGAGCTGGTTCCATCCCAGGATCGGGTTTTCTTGGGGGCGAGATTCGAGACACAGCAGGGCTTAGTCTCTCTGTCTCAAGACCGCATTTCCAAAGTCCAAAGGGGTGTTTTACAATTCCTTCAGTCCCCCAGGGCCTCAGCTCGCACATGGCTTCAGTTGCTAGGCAACATGGCGGCGACTGGGCGTGGTTTGGCGTCTTGGCGTCTGAGGATGCGGCCAGTTCAGCAAGCGTTAGCACAGCTGTGGTCACACTCGGGAGTTACGAGACAATTCTCCTAACTCCAGAGTGGCTTCTCCCTCACCTGAGGTGGTGGACCGACCGGGAATCTAGCCAGGGTATCCCACTGGAGACCCCCGGTGCCTACGCCACAATTCAGACGGACGCCTCTCTCACAGGGTGGGGTGGGGGTCCTAGGGGACCTCACAGCTTCCGGACTTTGGTCCGTGAGCTGACCATGCACATCAATGTGTTAGAATTGAGAGCGGTCCGGACGGGTATTCAACGCCATGGAGCAGGTTGGGAACCGTGTGGTTCATCTAGAAATGGACAATCAAACGGCGATGTCCTATATCCTGTACGGTGTCTCCGTCACTCCTCCAGGAGGCGTGGCAGTTTCTGCTGTGGTGCGACAGGTTCAGCACACAGGTATTCTGTGTATCTCCGGGGGAGGACAACCGCGTGCAGATGCACTCTCACGGTATCCTGGCCCCTCACGAAGTGGTTACTTTCGACCGGGAGATATTTGGGGTTATCTCCCAGTTGTTCGGGTCGTTCCAGGTGGATCTGTTTGCCTCTGGGGTGACGAACCAGACTCCGGTGTTTTGCTCCAGGATCCCGGATCCGGGAGCGATCGCCTCCGATGCCTTCCAGCTAGATTGGACGGACAGGGTTCTGTGGGCTTTCCCACCGATACCTCTGATTCCCAGAGTCCTATCACAGCTTCGCCACCCAACCAGCGCGACTACTTGTGCTTCTTGCACCTCTGTGGTCGTCTCAACGCTGGTTCCCTGTATACTCAGATCGCTCGTACAGCCTCCTGTGCTATTACCGATGCGACCGGACCTTCTATCCCAGGAAGGCCAGCCACACCCGGATCCATGGATCCAGTGGGTGGCTTGGCCACTGTCAGGAGTCGCCTCCATGCGAGCGGAATTCCTGCACCAGTTGCAGACACAATTCTGGCTTCGCGGAGGGATTCGACTAACTTACAGTATGAGGATAGATGGGCCTGTTATGCGCGCTGGTGTGGAAACAGAGGGATACTTGATCCCTTTTCTTCGACTGTAGTCGAAGTTTTGGAGTTTTTACAGTCTCGGTTAGGAGCCGGCCTAGCCGCGTCTACTATCCGAGGCTACTCCACAGCTATTTCAGCTTTCCACATTCCTACCGAGGGTGCCCTTTTAGGACAACACCCTCTGGTTCAGCGTTTCTTAGCAGGTGTGGACAGAGTGCTTCCGGTCGTCCGACGGACAAGTCCGCCATGGGATCTGTCCATCGTTTTAGATTGGCTATCTAGTCCTTTTTTCTACGATATGTCGGGGTTGTCGCTTCAACTGTTAAGTTCAGGTAGAGCGGGTTGGGGACATTCATGCTATGTCCTCAGACCCGGAGCTTACCGTTTTTCACAAGGATAGGGTAAGTATTCGTTTACCTGATTCCTACCGCCCAAAAATCGATAAAGCGTTTCATGTCACCGCTCCTATTGATTTGCCTGCCTTTACGCTTCCTGCTTCGTCTGGTAGGCGCGAAGCGCAGAGTACATGTGTTGGATGTCCGTAAGACACTCAAGACGTATGTCAAGAGAACAATGTCAATCCGTAAAGAGAAGCAGTTATTCTGCTGTTACGGGGGTGGTAAAGTAGGTCACCCAGTTACCACACAGACCATATCGAGGTGGATTGTGTCGGCGATTTGTATGGGTTACATACACAAGGGTATGACTCCCCCAGAGGGTTTAAAGGCTCATTCGGTTCGAGCAGTTGCCACGTCTAAAGCGTATGCTGCTGCTCTGCCCATTGAGGAGATCTGCTCTGCGGCTATTTGGAGCCGACCAAGTACGTTCATTCGCCATTATCAGCTGGACAAACATTCGCGTGAGCGTGCTCGGTTTGGCCAGACGATTCTCCACAGTGGACAGAGTAACACGCCTCAGGCCGAGTGAGCCTTGTCGCTGATTTACTCGGTGTTTTATACTGGTGTCGGGTCTATTCTCCCCTATTTTGCACTGGTGAAGGTATGTGGTGGCGGTTTTTATTTCCGTTCTAAGGCAGTTTTAACCCTTTAACATGTATCATGAACAAGAGGCGAAAATGCAAGCTTCCTGCGTAACATATACAGCGTAAAAAACATATGAAAAAACTTACCCAACTCACCACACATCGCTGAAATACCCTACCACCCTAGCGATGTAACTCAAAAAAGTTACAACCGTAGGACAGAAGGAAGTTAAACCGACCGCCATCTTGCCTGCCACCTGGCTGGAAAATGGAGCCTGTCCGACTAAGTTACAACAATCATGAATGAAAAAATCAACCTACAATTCCATCTAGCGCCCGTGCGAGAGAAAAGAGGAACCATACATACATTAATTGATTCTTTAGCACTCATTTTCATCAATGAACGACACGCACGTCTCTCTTGTAAGACGACAGCATGAAAAGTGAGGTGCGAGAGTTACCTGCTCTTGCCGGTAGGGGGCCCCCCGGGGGCTCTGTAGGGGTGGTCTCATAATGCAGAACGTGTTTTTTCGTTTTGTAAATATTTTTATTGAAATATAGTTACAACTGTCGTAGGTTTTTAAAATGGACATTTTAATGCTTATAAGTACCCCAAGGAGGACTTTCTTCAAAGAATTCATAACCTCTACAGGTTTGTATAAGTTTTTAACCTAAGCAGGGACAGTTTACGTACCAGCTAATGGGATTAGAATAACTTCAAATTATGTAATTTGATGAAAGGTTTTCCGTGTTTCTGGCAGTGTTGTGCTCGTATCATATAAAGAGCATGTGAGAAAGTAGAATCACAGATAAATATATCCTACATAATAAGAGAAATATATTTTACATACTAAGGGGAAATATATCCTATGTGCTAAGGTAAATATAGTCTATATACAGAGGGAAATATTTCACACTTGCAGCAGGCAATATATATCCTACATGCTAAAGGAAACAAATGCCATATGCTGAGGTAGATATATCCCATATATTGTAAGGGAAATATATGCTACACTCTTAGAGCAATATATCCTATATGTGCATAGCTAAATAATGCATTCCTGCTTTCACAGTTACATGAGTTAAGAAATAATTCAAAGCGACTATTATATTCACACATAGTCACAGTCGTTGATGTACTGACAACTAGGTGTTTGCACATATTCATGTGGCCACCTATCTGGTCGGTCTACTCCCATTTGCGAGAACTCCCAGTTGCGAGACTCCCAGTTGTGAGACAGTGGAGGAGGTAAGGAGCAAAGAAAATACACCTTACTCCCATATCTGATAGAATGGATTAACCCCAGCTAATTAGGGATTAGCTATTTAACTGAATCTTGTGGAGGTAGCTTAAAAGAAAAAGTAATTAACCTACTCAGGTAAATGGCTTTAAAAAATAAACACTTTGTGTAGGTAACTTCGTGATCATTTGAAAGAGAAATTAATTGACCTACTCAGATTTACGTGCTTGAAAAATCTAGCAATAACTGTTGTAACTATAATGAATCCAAATGTATTTATTAACCTGTGACTGCTCTTTCCGGTCACCTGTATTACAAGAACAAGCAGCGGCAGACTTGTACCTACACAGACATTCAACGACTACATCACTACAACCTGGGTGGGACGGCGGACACTCGCTTTCCCTTGCCCATATGGAACCATCATGACACATTCGGCCCCAGGACCAACAACAACATTGAGGGGTTTCACAGTAGATTGAATGCTACACTCAGTCATCGCCATCCAAACATCTTCAGGTTTATGGAAATCATCAGGAAAATAGAGAAGGCAGAGAAGGCCAAGCTGTGCCAACTCGACCTGCCCTCGATCGAGGAAAGCAGCGTGTACAGGAAATAGACAATCGACTACATAGACTCAAAGATCAACTTGCAGATGGAACGAAAAATCACATGCAGTATCTTGATGCAGTCGGCAAACTGCTGAAAATATGAAAAGTGTCAAAATTTCCAAATATGGACCCATGTAAAAAAGTTATTTATAATGACACACAAACATCATAATAACGCAAATCATAAAAATGTGTGAATAAAAAATGATAATGAAGTATTTAATGAACTAGTTCTTCTGTGTAAATATAATGATAATCTTTTTCAGTATTTAACTTGTTCTTTATTGAAATCAATAAATGCTCTTCAATGAACAATGGGTTCTTTGTCTCATTAATGAACTATGCCTCCTGCGGGTACTCTTCAGCAACAGGGCTGTTCCCATTTTCATCGTAGGGATTGGGAAGCACCACTTGTGTGCACTGAACCATTAATTAATGTGTCTCGCAACTGGGAGTTCTCGCAAATGGGAGGACACCATCTGGTCATATGCCAACAGATTCTTGGGTTCTTTTAAGTGCACAGGGTTGTGTACTGTACACTAGGGGTTGTGACAACACTGAAAGAGTCTGCACACAAAGTTGACTCCAAGGTTTTTACACCCTGTCACAGGTGGGCTCGATCCTGACACCTCAAGCTCGCTGGATTACTAGCCTGGCACCTTAGACAGCTCGCCCACCATGCCCCATGCATCCTGAAAACAGAAGATCAACACTGTTTACTTGTCTGTAGATTATGAGCACCCACTGATGCTTGCATCCCACACCCACCCTACATTATAGAAACTAGAATGTTGTCTTCGTGTTTAATAATGTCTCGTTATAACAGTCAGATCGACCACGTGCCCAGAATTTTAAGACAAGGATAGAGATCCTTCAGTGTGACCTTGAGGCTGAGAGAGAGAAGGTGAAAGAGATGATCGAAACCCTGGAGATGACACAGGCAGAATTGATCAGCGAGAGACAGGCATCTGAAACAGTCAGTACTTTTGTCAACTGTGGTAATACAGTGTACAGTTGAATTTGATGTATTTTTGATATATGATTTTTGGGAATATAACTATTGGGAAAAGAAATACAAATTGTTTAGAAATGTTTTGTCTTTCAAAACAAGATGTGTTCCTTATCCAACAAGGAAGGATTCATGTGCTGGAGTTTCCATGAATGTTGAAAGCCTTTTTCTGTCTGTTAATATATATCAATTCTGACGTTACACCTTGAAATTTTGAACTGTGTTTATCATTAAATCACCACTGTTTCATGTATTCACAGGCAGTTTGGTTTGTAGTGGTATACGCATCATAGGCCCGAACAGTACCCAAAGTTTATTCTTTTTATTAGCTCCCTTGTCGTCTGTCTATAATTAACTGGGTTTTTTCAGCCTCTCTCTGATACTGATAGGACAAAGGAGCTAAAATTTTGTATGATCCCGTCTGATCCAATTTTGAGGAAGGATGACACACTGACAAGTTTTTTTCCCCATTTCTCTACCATTCCTTTGTGTATTTGAGGTAAAGAGAGTTATAGCCTCATGTCTTCCTGCCTATGATCCCTATTCAGGAGTTCCTAATTGTGTGTGAAAGACTGGTCATTTATCTGATCCCATCCTAAAAAGTAATTGTTGACCCTTGTTGTCCTGCTGATGGGGTGCTGTATAAGACAGATCCATGGCACCCCAGAGCAACCATGATGGCCTAATCTGCCAGTCCTCAAGACCTCTAATGTAATCATGCACACAATATGTACTTGGTAGCAGCGCAGACGTCGTTATGGCAACAAAATTCATTCTACTGGAACTTATCCATGTTTTTATCTTTGTTGGACTTTGATAATTAAGTCACTGATGATGAAATTAATGTCTTCATTGAGAATAAATATTGTCTTGTTATACTGGGATGTACCTTTGTATGTTGTACCATTCCACTGCTCTTGTTGTAGCTGCGGTGTGAGAAGCTGAAGCTGCAGCGAGAGAGTGACCAGAGCCAGCTGTTCCTGAAGCATGCAGAGAGGCGGAACGAGCAGTACTTCAAGACCATCCAGCAGCTGGAGAAAGAGAAGAGGAAGGTAGGCTTGGGCTGGACAAATATAGCCAGTGACTTGTGGATCGGTTGGCCACAATGTCTGCTGAGTCTGAATAGTTCTTGTTTACTGTATGAATATAGTCAGTGATTTGTGGATCGGTTGGCCACAGTGCCTACTGAGTCGGAATAGCTCTTGTTTACTGTATGAATATAGTCAGTGATTTGTGGATTGGTTGGCCACAATGCCTGTTGAGTCGGAATAGTTCTTGTATACTGTATAAATATAGCCAGTGATTTATGGACTGTATGGTTCCATTTGTATGGTTTGATATAATTAACCCACAAAACTGAATAGTCGAAGCAACACATAAACATCCCAAAATTCAAAACTAGAATTTTCATAATGGTGTGACAACCTCGTCAGTTGTATGCACAAGAGCCATATTCCTTGCCACATGTAAGATTTTCCATGACTTTTTGGAACTGAGTATGACATGACTGAATATCTTGGAAACTGTTACTGAGTAAGGAGATTGCACAAAATGGCAGAAGATATCTGCAATACATCCATCAGACCAAGTGATATGACTTTGACTATGGATCATCTGTCTCGCCCCATCTCACAAACAGTTCTCCATTCACAGGCTGAGGAGGAGAAGATACTGGCCCAACAGAAGTGCTGGGACATTTCCGATCAGAAGCAGAGATTGTTCGTGGCCAAACACAACCTTGAACAGAAATATGACAGGTTACGGCAAAACTATGAACGAATACGAAGTGATTGTCGTTCTAAACCAGAGGTACAACAATTTGTCATGATTTTGAAACTGAATCTAGTTAATGTTCCTATTGTGGCTTGATAAGGTAGTTAAGGACTAGCCATCCTCGATAATCTCCAGGGTATACGTTCCGATAAATCTCCACTAACCCTGGCTTGAGCCCATGATTTTATTACCTCCCTTTGCTGGCTCCGCATTCTCACAGTAGCCAATCAGATAAGCCGCTCTTACAACCGAGCTCACGGGTGTCAACAAAGATAGCGGTCGCAGCCGTGAAAGTTTGTTCGCAGTGCGACTCAGATTTTGGGTGAAAACATACAGACTGACTGACTGACTGAGTTTGGTTTTACGCGCTTTTAGCAATATTCCAGCAACATCACGGCGGGGGACACCAGAAATGGGCTTCACAGAAAACATACAGACAAATTGACAGGTCTGAAATCTTAAATAAATATATAGAAGAACTCATTATACCTCTTTCAGAGTACATCTGCAACAATATATTATTGTGTTGCCAAGTTTAATCGGTTTGGTAATTTAAAAAGCGAAAGTGAGTTGTGATTGGCACGCTCAACTTCCCAGCGTTGACACCTGATTGGATAAAAAGCCAACCAAGGGAGGTAATAAAATTATCGGCTCGAGCTGTATATGCCTCCAGGGTATAGTGGAGGTTTATCCGAACGTATACCCTGGAGGTGATCGAAGATGAGGGCAAGCTAAAGATAATCAGAATTATTTTCATATGGACTGAATATTGTCTCCGTTGAAACTTTTCTAGTATGATTCTGTAATGCTTCAGCTTACGAAATCAAAACTCACCTTGATATCACTGGATACCATTATATCACTACATGTTAACCATGATATGCCTAAATGTTGACCTTGATATCAGTGAATATTCATCATGATTGCACTGATATTATTCTTAATATTTTTGTATATATATATTCACCTTTATATGATCTGATACTTAAGTTGATATGGCTAGATATTCACTTTGAAATGACTAGATATTCACTTTGAAATAACTATATGTTAACCTAGATTTGACAAGATGTTAACCTTGATTTGACTAGATGTTAACCTTGATTTGACAAGATGTTAATCTTGATTTGACTAGATGTTAACCTTGATTTGACAAGATATTGTTGTCCTCCAGTGATATTTCAGGGAGAATGGGTCTCTATGTTACAGGAAGCTGTAGATGGTGGTGGTAATACATTAACATGCAGACACATCAGCCCAAATCACCAAGTAAGTTACCAGGCTATATTTATCGAAATTTGCTTGTCAATCCATTTTGTGAACATATGATGTATTTATTTACTGTAAAAGTAGAAAACTTCATTCATTTGATAATACATTTTGCATATATATCAATTATTGAAGTTTTATTGAAGTCGTTGATAGGCAGTTAGAAGATCATATTGTCGTTAAACTTTCATTCGCCAGATGACAGGGCAAAAAATTGCCCTGAAATGATGTTACAAGCATTATAGATGTTGTTGTCAAAAAGAAGTTTCATATTTAAATTTGTATGCCCTAATGAGAATTTCTGTATTGCAGAGACTATCCCCAGAGTCTGTTCGCCCCACACCACTGCCACTTCTAAAGACTGCACGAGGAGGTATGATTCCCGGATGTAGCATTGATTTTCACAGTCTGTCCCTCTCATCCAGTCCTATCCTTCCACATCAGGTATCTAGCTCCTCTGTACATCCTGCTGCAAGCTGTCTTGGCCCTTAGGAAGATGTGTCCTAGAACCTGTAAGACCATGTGAAGCATAGATTAACAAGTATAGTCCCTGTCTTTGAGATGTTGTGTAGGCTCACAAGCATAGACCCTGACTTTGAGATCTGTTGTAGGCTCACAAGCATAGACCCTGACTTAGAGATCTGTTGTAGGCTCACAAGCATAGACCCTGACTTTGAGATCTGTTGTAGGCTCACAAGCATAGACCCTGATTTGCAAACCAAGTGTACAGTAGCCTCACAAGCATAGTTCCTGTCTTTCAGATCTGTTGTAGCTTCACAAGCATGGACCCTGACTTTCAGATCAGTTGTAGCTTCACAAGCATAGTTCCTGACTTTCAGATCTGTTCTAGGTTCACAAGCATAGTTCCTGACTTTGAGATCTGTTGTAGCTTCACAAGCATAGTCCCTGACTTTGAGATCTGTTGTAGCTTCACAAGCATAGTCCCTGACTTTGAGATCTGTTGTAGCTTCACAAGCATAGACCCTGACTTTGAGATCTGTTGTAGCTTTACAAGCATAGTCCCTGAGTTTCGGATCTGTTGTAGCTTCACAAGCATAGTCCCTGACTTTGAGATCTGTTGTAGCTTCACAAGCATAGTCCCTGACTTTGAGATCTGTTGTAGCTTTACAAGCATAGTCCCTGAGTTTCAGATCTGTTGTAGCTTCTCAAGGATAGTCCCTGAGTTTCAGATCTGTTGTAGCTTCAAAAGCACAGACCCTGACTTTCAGATCTGTTGTAGCTTCACAATCATATTCCTTGACTTTGTGATCTGTTGTAGACTCACAAACATATACAAGAAACATGGCCTTCTGGATTGTTGAACCCCTAGTTTCTGGACAGGTGCAAAATATGGCCTTCTGTATTGTTGAACCCCTAGTTTCTGGACAGGTGCAAAATATGGCCTTCTGTATTGTTGAACCCCTAGTTTCTTTCCAGGTGCAAAATATGGCCTTCTGTATTGTCGAACCCCTAGTTTCTGGACAGGTGCAAAATATGGCCTTCTGTATTGTTGGACCCCAAGTTTCTGGACAGGTGCAAAATATGGCCTTCTGTATTGTTGGACCCCAAGTTTCTTTCCAGGTGGAAAATATGGCCTTCTGTATTGTCGAACCCCTAGTTTCTGGACAGGTGCAAAATATGGCCTTCTGTATTGTTGGACCCCAAGTTTCTGGACAGGTGCAAAATATGGCCTTCTGTATTGTTGGACCCCAAGTTTCTGGACAGGTGCAAAATATGGCCTTCTGTATTGTTGGACCCCTAGTTTCTTTCCAGGTGCAAAATATGGCCTTCTATATTGTCGAACCCCTAGCTTCTGGACAGGTGAAAAATATGGCCTTCTGTATTGTTAAACCCCTAGTTTCTGGACAGGTGCAAAATATGGCCTTCTGTATTGTTAAACCCCTAGATTCTGGACAGGTGGAAAATATGGCCTTCTGAATTGTTGGACCCCTAGTTTCTGGACAGGTGCAAAACATGGTCTTTTGTATTGTTGGACCCCTAGTTTCTGGTCAGGTGCACAACTTGGCCTTCTGTATTGTTGGACCCCCTAGTTTCTGGACAGGTAGAAAACATGACCTTCTGTATTGTTGAACCCCTAGATTCTAGACAGGTGCAAAACATGACAGGTCAGAAATTCAGTCAATACAAAATGGTCTCATAAGAAAACTGTAGTTGGACAGAATATTGATGGGTTGTGACCACATTCAATGTGCTCATGACTCACTTGGTCATTTATTACAAGATGACTTAAATACAACTAAATCACAATTACTCAATTTTGTCAAACACATAGTTTCCTGAAGATAATTTCAATAAATATTAAAGAGTTAATCACTTTTACTTAGACATGTGATATGTTAATTCAGGTTAGGTTCAATGGTAACCAAATCACAGATCTGATGAAAATGCCTTATTCAGCTTTGGACTGGCTACTAAATAAAAACACAGATGGATTCATACCACTTTCAACTTATAACCTAAATGTTTCAGTAGGGACATCATGTGACTGGTCAAATGTGATCAGCAGGACAAGTGATTGGTGAGTAGATGTGCCAAAGCAACAGCTGAATACAAATAATTTCTGTGAAGGAAAGAATATATACATGTCATCTGTTTGAATGTACGGAATACAGAGTAGAGAGATGACATCCATAACTTTCCTTCTTAATACAAATACTTAAATAGGTTCTTAAATTTGACATTTCTGTAAATAACAAAATCAAAGGTGTTGAAAGATCAGGTGTAAAACTTTTCCAATATCTCAGTCTAAGTAAACTTAGGCTCAATATTATTCGTTAGACTGCTATACTGAGTCTAACAAACCCTAGTTGAAGGTCGCGTCAGTTAACCTTTGAGCGACCCATGACCGTCCAATCAAATGTGAGACGGCCGAACGGAGTTAACCAATCAGAAAACGGCTTCTATTTTACTGTTCAGTGAGACTTACAAAATGGTTTGGGGATTTTCTCTTCCCCCGTCACTTTACTTAGACTGCAGATATCTGTGCCGATTTGTTAGTTGAAGTTATGGCATCACACTGCTGTCGTATTAAGATTCCGACCAGTGTTCACAACCAAAGTCATTGTCATCACAACAGTAGGCTGACTACAGCCCTTCACAGTCAGGTGTCGCTGGTCTCAACAGAGACCCGAGTTTGTTACCCACAAGACCATGTGAAGATCATTTCCAGATCTCTCTGCCACGGTGGTGCTTAAATAGTGCGTAAGGAGTCTGAAACCATACTCCCTCAGTTAGAGCGTCCGCCCAGAGAGCGGAAAGTCGCGGGTTCCATCCACGGCCGCATCATACCAAAAGACGTTAAAATATGGTACTTGTTGTTCCCTGCCTGGCTCTCGGCATTAATGGGTACAACAAGGACTGGTCGGCTCGGAGTCAGTATAATGTGTCTGAGTGGGTTATTCATGCTTCACTGCGGCATGGTATCTCAGTGAGCTGGCACTATAAAACCAGCTTAAGTCTGGGCCAGTACAAGCAGACACACATACACATGCATGCACGTCGTCATATGAGCAAAATATTCTAAAGTGCGACCACCAGTAACATACTCCCTCACTCACACACTGATATGTTTCACATTTCAAACTTCGTGGTTTGTTACTAAAATTGTTAGAACCAAATGCTCAAGTTCAGAATTCCCGATTTCTCCTTGTTAAATGAATTCCTTTTAAGGTAATATAGTATTGTCTGTCTTTCTGTTCCCTCACTCATCGTACCTCAGTCTGTATACAGGGCTATTGTGTTATCTGTCCAATGTGCAGAGGGTGTTGACAAGGATATAAGACACAATGTGTTGGATGTTGATAACCTATCCCACCAGACAATACATCCCATACACAGAATGCCCGGGATCGAGGCTAGTGGGAGTCCCGTTTTTTACTCATGACTCTGTCATTGGCAACATGTTGTACTTGGACTTTAGCATCTGCTTTTTAATCCTGCTGGACTTGCCTGTCCCAGTTCCCACACACTTTGGGCAGCTGTAAACTATGATTTAGGAAATTGCGACATCCTCATGGATGTACAGACTGTGTCATAGAGCTGTCATACTGACCCAGACCGAGTCGCTGGGTATCATGATAACTTACAGCAAGACACAATGGCGTCTTATTTACTAACTCAAACAATAGCAATTATGATATCAGAAAAATATGGCAGCAATGATGAAAGACTACAGTGATGTACCTGAAATCTGAGGTCTTTTCTTTGTTAAAAGAGTGTTTTGATATATTTCTTCAGTATGTTTGTAGTTTATATGTCTTGATTTCCCATGTAGTGATACTGCAACTTGAATCAGTTTGTGATCAAGATTATGTTATTTTCAAACATACTTCATTTCCAGAGCTAATGACACAAATTAACTCACAATTGGTGGTTGTATTATTCACATTTAAATTGTTTCTTTGATCAAACTTTAAAAATTTTAATCATGAGCTCAAGATTTAAAACATGTGCAAGTTGAATACTTATCAGGAAGTGTTATACTACATTTGATTCCTGTCATTCTCACCTTTGCTAGCTCTGTTTCCTGTGCTGACCCTATCTCCCTAGCTTCATGTGGTGTTTCCTGATCCATGCAGTGTGAAGTGTCAACATAAGTTCCAGTAACGGACATAAACTTAATACATAAAATTGTTTGGAAACTAAATTCCTACCTTGAATTATATTCAATTTGATAAGAAAAAAAGCACATCTAATGTGGATGTGATAACTCAGAAATCACAGCATGTGAGTATCGAATGTATAACAGTGTTGTGCACCAGTATACAGTGGATCAAACATAGTCACAGGGGTCTCTGGATACACAGCAGATTTGTAGCTTATTCATTCTTAGTGATGAACTGCTCGAGATGCAAGATCTATTTCTTGCATAGAGTTAAACTGAAATACATAACACTGTACCCAGATACATGATACATGCACAAAACATTCTTCAGTTTCTGTGATCACTGCAAGCAAACACAAATTGTGGATCGAAATGTAAAGTGTGATCCTTGCTAGTAAATATGACATGGCGTCACTCTGGATATGGTATGATCCATGGAAGAAGGATTTATATGATCCCTAACAGTAAACACAACATACAAGAGTTCATGTGATCACATCAAGTAAACACAACATACAGCAATTTATGTGATCCCTTCATGTAAACACAACAAACTAAAGTTTAAAGGAAAACTAAGTGCTATGGATAGTCAACTTCTTTAATGTTTCGGTGTAGATACTAACACCGTTATCAACGAGTATTAACACAACATACTGCAATTCATGTGATCAATAAATGCAACATGAAAAGAATTTATGTGATTCCATCAAGTAAACACAACATGCTACAGTTTCTGTGATGCATACAACATATGACAATTTATGCGATCTTCAGTAAACACAACATGCAGTATTTTATGTGATCCCAGTGAGTAAACACAACATACAGTATTTTATGTGATCCCAGCGAGTAAACACAACATATGACAATTTGTGCGATCTTCAGTAAACAACATACAGTATTGTGATCCCAGCGAGTAAACCCAACATATGACAATTTGTGTGATCTTCAGTAAACAACATACAGTATTGTATGTGATCTCATAGAGTAAACACAACATATGACAATTTATGTGATCTTCGGTAAACACAAAATGCAGTATTTTATGTGATCCCAGCGAGTAAAGACAACATACAGTATTTTATTATGTACCCATGTAAACTTAGGATAGTAATACAGGGGTACAATACGGAACTCGAACTCATTGTTTCTCTGCCCCCATGACATCATCTCGTTCAATACAAAACATCAAAATGCACTAGTATGACGTTCTATACATTTATGTGATCCCAGCGAGTAAACACAACATATATCACTTCATGTGATCCTTGCAAACACTTACAGTTATTCAGCAGACACTGCTTACTGTCATGCACCTGAAAAAGAAATTGTAATTTCCTTAAAAGCTCCATTCAAGAGAGGCTAGACCCATCTTGATGACTGACACAAGTTTCTGTGAGACTCCGTCTGAGAATGACCATTTTCTGTGTTATCAGACACAGATCCAGCAGCAATACAGGAGGGAGCCTCGCAACAACACCCACGACAACCTGGAGTTAGTACTTTGGCGGCCACGTTCAAGACAGGGGGTGATGACCAGTCCAATGATAGCCTGATGTGTCAGCAGAGTTTCAGTGTGCGAAATACTGTAACTAGTCCATCCTGTGAACGTGATTCTACAGCAAAGGGATTAAGGCCCCTGATTGCACGCAAACCCAGGCTGAAAAATCACAGTGACTCCATGGTGGTTAATATCTCTGCATCAATGAAAAAAGTTTCTAGCACCCAAAGTCCTGCTACTGCTGATGATGACAGTGATCCAACATGTCGGAGTGATGATGATTATGATGAAGACCATCAAAGTGGTAGGGTATATCGCCATGTATAAAGCAAGTTTTTGATACCTCGGACTAGAGGACTCTGAAGTGGGGTTGCCTTATGCATGGGTACACAATCTCACTGAGTCTTTGATTTCCTGACAGCATGTGCACTCTCTGTGAATATCTCCACTGTATACTAACAGTACCTGATCTGTAGGATGCCAGAACATGAATATCTCAGTGTTATTAATACAACTAAACAAGCATTACAGAGTGTGTATTATTCACGGAGAAGAGGTATTTGGCATTTATTAGACTGTACCAGATTATCAATCAGTTTCTCAATTGTTTTATGATATGCATATATAATATGAATTAATTTAAATATTCATATTTAATCAAACTACTTCAAACCTTCAAATATTATGGTTTGTAACCTTAAAAGGTAAATTGTGCACATACATTAAGAAGTCATGAAGGAGAGATGTATTAACTATTTTTGTGTGATTTGGTGCGCTTGTCGTGGCATGTGTATGACACTCATTTCTGTTTGTCTATCACTAACAGTTTCCATTTCTTTTGTGTGCACTGTGATATGGCTGAATAATTGTTAAAGTTAAAACAATACTTACTCAATCACTCACTTTAAATGAGTTTGACCTTTTTGTGACATGACATATATCAGTTTGGCGAAAAAATGAATACTACAGTACGCCAAACTCTCTTCATAATTAGATCAATATAGTTCCTCTTAAAGCATCTTTTGTTATATGAGATTTATTTATATCATAAAATATATTATTTATTGGAGCTCACGATTAGCTGGACTTGCATGCAGCCTGTGTTGTCTGCGTGGGTGTTTGCATTTCCAACAACTTGTTTTTTGTTGTGATGTGGCTTTGACTTTGTTATTGACAATGTTGCTTCTTGTGATTGTTGGGGAAAGGGGGTGTTTATATCGCACAAATAGTCATGCCTGCATTTTTTTACTGTAAGGGTAAGAATAACAGTTACTATGACAATAGTTCAATACAATCATTCCGTCCACCGTGGCACTGAATTACGTAGGTGCTTAGATGGAGCCTAGTGACAAAAGCTTTTGTACGTCACGCCACACCAAATGCCTGTTTCTGGTTTCGCCTGCCATGATATTGCTGGAACGTTGCTGAAAGCAGTGTTAAGCCATACTCAGTCTATTAGGCATTTGGCAGATAAGCGGCCTTCACACGGCAAACTAAAGTTTGACTACACATGTCAAACTCGAGTTTGAGGGTGTGAACATTCCAACAACTCGCCAACAACACCAATTTCAGAGTTGTCAAACTGTTGTCGAGAAATATGATCGGTCTCTATTCTCACCAACTTTTCCATCACACTTTCGGTGTTGTCAAACTCGATTGACGTCTGAAGTGTTGTAAAACTTGTGTTGTTCAGAAACAACCAATCGCAGTCAACGAAATTGTCACGTGACCGCACTGATAAAGACATGGCGCTCAAATGACAAGAAAGTTTGACAACATGTGTTTGACATGTGAAAACACGAGTTTGACAACTTTTATAATTTCATCAACATGTGTTGTCAAACTTTAGTTTGCCGTGAAGGCAGCTATACATCATACATACATCACTTAAGTCCACCATCGGCCCCTTGATGATGGATGGGATCGGCTTCATCCAGGAACATCACACCGGTCAAGGTTTTCACTGTCTAAGTACTTGGTAATTGATGTACACAACTAATACGAATAATACTCATTTAATCTATATATATCTCACCAGCTAAATCTTCTGATATCAAGATGTGCATTCGCACAAATCTAGATGTATCAATAAAAATTAAAGCTACATTTTCTTATGTTGTTGTTAAAGTTCAGCATGAGCACAAGTGTATCTCCTTTGCTTCTCTGTCTCAGAGTGTTCTGGCTTTGAATAACAAAATTATAGTTTGCAAATTTTGGTATGAATCTGCATAATCCATTATATACCAACCAGGCAAAGTCTGTCATTATATAGGTGATCAAAGTGCATGGGCCAGGTTAAGATGGCAGTCCGCATTGTGAGACAGATAACAAGGTTTCACTTTATGTTGAAATCCTCAATCATCTTGGAGGGGCCATTGGCCATTATAGGATAGAAAATAGGTGTCACATTACTTTGTAATCATCAAGCACCTTGGAGAAGCCATTGTTGAACAGAAAAACAGGTTTCACATGAAGTTGTAATTATTGAATATCTTGGAGTAGCCAATAATACTGGTACTAAGATTTATGATGCTCTTATTGCTTAAACTCTTTCGTTGAAGAGCCCTGGATCTCATTAGGTATTGCATGGTACCTATATGTCAAGGGTGGACTCATTCATTGTCTACTGGAGATAACTTTCAGGATACCATGTCAGGCTGTCGCTGGGGTGTTGTTCCAATCAGCCATATATAAACCATTTTAAGTAATCTAACAATAATTACAAAAATATAACATTGGAATAAAAACGAAGGCGATTGCAGCGCCATTCTAAGGGAGCTAACTCTATTCTACTGTAGGGGTACGTGAAAGGTGAAGTTGTGGTCAAAGAAAGGTAACTCTTGTCCTAACTCAAATTATATTATATGACATAAAATAACACCTGGACACTACTGGATGAGTGATAAGAACACCTTCAAGTGGGGAATGCATCAACGGCCATGTCATCTGAAGCACCAACATGTTATGTGCAGAGTTGCAACTCTTAGTTGTATCAGGTTCTGCTGCTCTTGGGTCCAAATTCAAAAGTTGCACTCATTATGATGTTTGGTTGTCAACTCCATACCCTTGCTTTTGACCTTGTACCAGATTGATCAACTCCATGACTGCATCACTGTAATTTGACATGATATCATAGAAATACAGTTCACAGTGTTTAAAACCTGATACTCAGTCTGTGCATGTGTTCCCAACACCACAATGCCAATGTGAAACATCATTAACTGGAAGTGCTCATAAAATCTTAAATAATCAGTGAGTCTCACTTTCATCATGTTCCTGAAGCCATTCCCAAAGCAGCTGTCTCTTTCAGTTCCAGGCCCATTAATTTCCATTTACCCTGTCTCATCCTCTAATATCTCCACATTCCAGCTCTTCCACACTATATATAAATATATAACCAGTTCACCTTCCTGAAACTTAACATAGGCACAGCTTCATTTCATATCTCTGCATCTACATATACAGGTATTGCATGCTTGTCACCGACTCCCTTTCTATGGTGGTCCTTAACTCCTTTGAGTAGCATAACATTGTCAACATTTTAAAAACCTTTTAATTCCAAGCCCTTATCTTTAAGTAAACCAAATATTTCATTTGATAATGTATAATTTATCAATAGTAATGAAATCCTTAGATAGATATTAGATATTAAAACTGATTAATTCACACTTGAGGAAGTTCGACTCTAGACACTTTACCAAGGCAGTGTTGTGTGGTTGAAAATGTGTTAGTCTCACAGTGGTGACTTTAAACACATTGACAAACTTGTGATATAGTAAAGTATTGGAATCACCAAAGGCTCTTGGACCGCTGTAAAGGTGGACGTACATTGTTGAGAACAGGGATCAACTTTTAGTCACTCATGCCAACCTCTCATGGTTAAGGGCAGGCATACTGAAAACATTATGAGATTAGTTATTAGATGAAAACCCCAAAACGCTTACATTCTTAAGGTGCTGGAAAGCATGGGACAGATTTGTCTGAAGGAAGATTGTGTGTTGGCTGTCCAGACAGTTGGCACCTCATTGCCTTGGTATATTTGTTCTTCCTCTAGGCGAGGCTATAGTTTAGGGCAGGAAGTGATAAAGCAGGTATGCCTAGCTTATTTTCTGACTGAAATGGTAGGGTCGTGCATCAATATGTGGGAATTCTGACAGAAACATTAGGATGGTGTATCTATATGCTGGCTGCAGGGATTCTGTCAAGTAACCCATGCTTGTCCTTGTACATGTGTTGTAGCTCATACAATAATGACCCGTCAAGGTCCGGGTTAGAATGAACCTTCAGTAACCCATGCTTGTCTCAACCCGTGAAGGTCCGGGTTAGAATGAACCTTCGGTAACCCATGCTTGTCTCAACCCGTGAAGGTCCGGGTTAGAATGAACCTTCGGTAACCCATGCTTGTCGTAAGAGGTGACTAACGGGATCAGGTGCTCAGGCTCGCTGGCGTGGTTGCCAATTGCCAAGATCGATGCTCATGCTGTTGATCACTGGATTGTCTGGTCCAGACTCGATTATTTACAGACCGCCGCCATATAGCTGGAAATTTGCTGAGTGCGGCATAAAACTGAACTCACTCACTCATACAATAATTTTGGATCAATGGTTAGGCGAGTTCACTGGACTAAGTGTGTGTTGCCACTATCCAAAGGCCTATTCAATAGTTCACAGCATCAGTTAGTGGTTTCTTCTTTTGGTCCGGCTGACATACAAAACTCCCAGGAAGGTTGTGATGTGGTGTTAAGCAGCAAACAGACAAAAGCAGCATATGTTTACACTGGTTGCATGGCCTTGCAGTGTGTGATGTTGCATGTACTGACGATGTTTGTTTGTCCATGTCAGCTGACCCAGTGTGATGGCCTGCAATTACAAGTACATGTTGTTGGTTTGACGAATGGTTTCTGACATGACTTATGGTTTCAGGCAGTGGATTCAGCATTGATCAAGAAACTTCATCATCTGGGTCGTCGGATGTGCAGCGTGATGCAGACGTCTTTTGTATCCGTAGCGACCTCCTGCCGGCGGACTCTCAATACCTACGCTGGTACATCTACATTCTCTCTCACATTGCATGTACACGTCTTTACACTGTAACTCATCTTTCTCTATGTTACAGTATTTAGCGAGCACCTTCTGAAGCCTGATTTTCACGGATCCATACAGATTTTGTTCAATGCTTTTGGCATTTTACATGCAATGGAATCATCTTTTAGATAATCACAACTTAATATGCAGCAGTGTTGATGGTTTGTCTTATCAGGAAAATTTCTAAAATCATTGTAAGTTTCATGTGAACAAGAATCTATGTACATGGAAGATTTGAAGAAATGACAGTGAAGCGGGTCTGTTATTGCAGACATTTTCATCTGTAGTTGCCTCATCTGCATTAAGAAAAAAAACATGATTCACACTTACACTTAAACGAACTTGCAATCTGAACCCAGATAGACAAAGCAGAAGTAAGTGATACCTGTCTATGGAAGTACCCTGCTGTGTGTGGAATATCATGTTGTGTCCGGATGTCCATGTTTGTGGAACAACCCTCGCTCTATTTGAAACATCCCGTTTTGGCGTGCATATGCTGTGTATAGAAGGCTTTTCTTGTGTTCTCATGTGGTGTGTGTGTTTGTGGGAGAACAGCTCTGTGTCCAGTGTTCTTTTTGGTTTTCTTGGATGCATGTTTGTAGAACAACCCTGGCTATGTACAGAGCATCATGATGTTCTAGTGTGCCCTGGCTATGTACAGAGTATGATGTTGTTCTGGTGTGCCCTGGCTATGTACAGAGTATCATGTTGTTCTGGTGTGCCCTGGCTATGTACAGAGTATCATGTTGTTCTGGTGTGCCCTGGCTATGTACAGAGCATCATGATGTTCTGGTGTGCCCTGGCTATGTACAGAGTATGATGTTGTTCTGGTGTGCCCTGGCTGGTGTACAGAGTATCATCATGTTGTTCTGGTGTGCCCTGGCTGCTATGTACAGAGTGTACAGAGTATCATGTTGTTCTGGTGTGCCCTGGCTATGTACAGAGTATCATGTTGTTCTGGTGTGCCCTGGCTATGTACAGAGTATCATGGTGTTCTGGTGTGCCCTGGCTATTTACAGAGTATCATGTTGTTCTGGTGTGCCCTGGCTATGTACAGAGTATCATGTTGTTCTGGTGTGCCCTGGCTATGCACATAGTATCATGTTGTTCTGGTATGCCCTGGCTATGTACAGAGTATCATGTTGTTCTGGTGTGCCCTGGCTATGTACAGAGTATCATGTTGTTCTGGTGTGCCCTGGCTATGTACAGAGTATCATGTTGTTCTGGCATGCCCTGGCTATGTACAGAGTATCATGTTGTTCTGGTGTGCCCTGGCTATGTACAGAGTATCATGTTGTTCTGGTGTGCCCTGGCTATGTACAGAGTATCATGTTGTTCTGGTGTGCCCTGGCTATGTACAGAGTATCATGTTGTTCTGGTGTGCCCTGGCTATGTACAGAGTATCATGTTTATCTGGTGTGCCCTGGCTATGTACAGAGTATCATGTTGTTCTGGTATGCCCTGGCTATGTACAGAGTATCATGTTGTTCTGGTATGCCCTGGCTATGTACAGAGTATCATGTTGTTCTGGCATGCCCTGGCTATGTACAGAGTATCATGTTGTTCAGAGTATCATGTTGTTCTGGTGCCCTGGCTATGTACAGAGTATCATGTTGTTGGTGTGCCCTGGCTATATACAGAGTATCATGATGTTCTGGTGTGCCCTGGCTATGTACAGAGTATCATGTTGTTCTGGTGTGCCCTGGCTATGTACAGAGTATCATGTTGTTCTGGTGTGCCCTGGCTATGTACAGAGTATCATGTTGTTCTGGCATGCCCTGGCTATGTACAGAGTATCTGGCTATGTCGTTCTGGTATGCCCTGGCTATGTACAGAGTATCATGTTGTTCTGGTATGCCCTGGCTATGTACAGAGTATCATGTTGTTCTGGTGTGCCCTGGCTATGTACAGAGTATCATGTTGTTCTGGTGTGCCCTGGCTATGTACAGAGTATCATGTTGTTCTGGTGTGCCCTGGCTATGTACAGAGTATCATGTTGTTCTGGTGTGCCCTGGCTATGTACAGAGTATCATGTTGTTCTGGTGTGCCCTGGCTATGTACAGAGTATCATGTTGTTCTGGTGCCCTGGCTATGTACAGAGTATCATGTTGTTCTGGCTATGTACAGAGTATCGTGTTGTTCTGGTGTGCCCTGGCTATGTACAGAGTATCATGTTGTTCTGGTGTGCCCTGGCTATGTACAGAGTATCATGTTGTTCTGGTGTGCCCTGGCTATGTACAGAGTATCATGATGTTCTAGTGTGCCCTGGCTATATACAGAGTATCATGATGTTCTAGTGTGCCCTGGCTATGTACAGAGTATCATGATGTTCTAGTGTGCCCTGGCTATGTACAGAGTATCATGTTGTTCTGGTGTGCCCTGGCTATGTACAGAGTATCATGTTGTTCTGGTGTGCCCTGGCTATGTACAGAGTATCATGTTGTTCTGGTGCGCATGTTACTAGTAGTACTCTTGTTGCACCTCAGTGAAGTGTTATTTTCTGGTATGTAGGTTTGACTCACAGACCGGCATGGGCATATCAACTCTGGAGACAGATGGAGGGGAACAAAAGAATGCCTCAGGTAACTGGGCTGCCTGGTTCTGCCTGAGAACATGTATGTGCTCTGTGACACATAGGGGACCACAGTGAAACTGTGTCAATAAGTTCCAGTGTCAATTAAGGCAGTAAACTATATTCTCTGCTTTGGTAACAGTTGTGTTCATAATTACTAGTTAGTTCATTAATAATTATTGGAAGGATATCTATTTAGAAAAGATTTAAACAAATATAACAGGTTAGAGATACTGCACATTTTAACATAATTTGTTGGTTATGTTTGTGTTTAGAATAATTTATATTGTTGTTTCAGATTCAGAAGAAAATATGGCCAAGCTGAATATGAAGAACTTCTACGTCAGGTTGGCTGTGGCCTGTTTTCTATTTGAATAGTTCTCTAGGTTCCAGGAATAATTGTTTTAAACTATCACCAACATAAAAGGTTTCATTGTCACTGTCTGAGGAAAATTGCACCGTGTTTTGGAAATTCATATTTCAAGGGCCCCATGTGGTTTCCAAGTTAGCAGAAGGTTCTCAGCAACCTATGCTGGTTTAGGAGGTGATGAAATGAATCGTGTGAGAAGGATTGGTGAATTTGTTGATGACATATCCTGATGGCATGGATCTTTCATAGTAATATCAATCACTGGGTTGTCTGGTCCAGCCTTGATATTAACAGGGTGTCATTACACAACAAGCCAGAGTATAGAACAAGAGGGGTTGTAGCTGATGGACACTTTTGTTGAATACTTATTAAATTCAATTTGCTGTGCAGAGTTGTGTCCCCTGATTGGTTCAAATCGCTAATTGGCTCCATTTGTGTTTTTCGGTTTGTCATACCTATGCTTGTGGATTCACCAAAGTTAGCTTCTTATAGCATTAGGCTGACATGACTCAATAGAACTGGAACACTCTTGACTGTGGCATGCAACTTTAAGAGTTATCATATTATATTTATATATGTGAAATTTGGTGGGAGTGTGATAAGTGAAATAGTATGCTGATGATATCTGATGTCTGACTCAGGTCGAACGTGACATGGGAGGACCAGAGTAAGGAAGGCAGCATCCCCATCCAGGAGGGGGAGTTTCTCTACATCAGCGACGTCCTCAAGCCCACCTTCTTCTTGGTCAACAAGGTCGAACCCACGTCAGGCCACCACATGAAGAGGAGGGCCTCGGGGACTGTGCCTGATTATGAATTGTAAGTTCAGAATTGTATTTTTCCATAAGTTATAATATTCCACTTGTTCTTAGTGGGACATATAGAGGTATTTTGAAACAGCATCTTACTAGAAATTCTTTTAATGTCATTTTATATGGTCAATCAGGCAATGTGTACTGCAAGTAATTATATGAGGACATGCATGCATTCATTGTAAATTCAAGTACGCTGTAAATTGTGACTATTTTCAAATTGTAAACAGAGCCAAGATGTGCACACGGCGCTCCTCTCAAGGGGTGATAACTCCGGAACCTCAGGGTAACAAAGGACTGATAGTTCGCAGGGATGCCATCCGAAGCAGAGATTGTGAGTATATAGATGTTCTGCAGAATGTGGACCCATGCTGACCTTGTAATGTATTGTCAGAAGGGTGGGCTCCACCATGTCTTGTATGTCATCATGCACTTTAGTTGTGTTGTACATTTGTGATAATGCCAGACAAATGAAAGGACCTAAAGTTAGCAGGACTAAATGATGGTGGCCATTGTTGTCTCGTCCAAACAAACACTCCTTATATAGTGTTTCCATACTGTTGGTAGGGCTGTAACGATGCATTGAACTATCGATGGATTGCAATTGTTGAGTCTCAGATAGCAATCAATCGATTGTAGAAACGAAAACTATCGATGCATCGATAGTATGTGTGACTATCGATAGTTTAGTAATTGACTTCTGTTGATAAACGCTCAACACAAACTACAGAAAGTACAGATTCCTTCATTTAAATTTAGAGGTATCCGCCCCTGTAACCTCTAAAACAAAGATGACTGTTTACTTAATCTGGGTTTCAAGTTTCTTGCCAGTTATCAAAAGAGGCGGGACTACTTCAACTTGTTTTTATTTCATATAAACTATACATTCATTTGGGAAATGACTTCAAATGAGAAAGTAGGAGGGAGAAAAACTATTGCAAATGAGACTATCACTATCACAATAGTATGTTGCAATAGACTATCACTATCACAATAGTATGTTGCAATAGACTATCACTATCACAATAGTATGTTGCAATAGACTATCACTATCACAATAGTATGTTGCAATAGACTATCACTATCACAATAGTATGTTGCAATAGACTATCACTATCACAATAGTATGTTGCAATAGACTATCACTATCACAATAGTATGTTGCAATAGACTATCACTATCACAATAGTATGTTGCAATAGACTATCACTATCACAATAGTATGTTGCAATAGACTATCACTATCACAATAGTATGTTGCAATGTAATAGACTATCACTATCACAATAGTATGTTGCAATAGACTATCGCTATCACAATAGTATGTTGCAATAGACTATCACTATCACAATAGTATGTTGCAATAGACTATCACTATCACAATAGTATGTTGCAATAGACTATCACTATCACAATAGTATGTTGCAATAGACTATCACTATCACAATAGTATGTTGCAATAGACTATCACTATCACAATAGTATGTTGCAATAGACTATCACTATCACAATAGTATGTTGCAATAGACTATCACTATCACAATAGTATGTTGCAATAGACTATCACTATCACAATAGTATGTTGCAATAGACTATCACTATCACAATAGTATGTTGCAATAGACTATCACTATCACAATAGTATGTTGCAATAGACTATCACTATCACAATAGTATGTTGCAATAGACTATCACTATCACAATAGTATGTTGCAATAGACTATCACTATCACAATAGTATGTTGCAATAGACTATCACTATCACAATAGTATGTTGCAATAGACTATCACTATCACAATAGTATGTTGCAATAGACTATCACTATCACAATAGTATGTTGCAATAGACTATCACTATCACAATAGTATGTTGCAATAGACTATCACTATCACAATAGTATGTTGCAATAGACTATCACTATCACAATAGTATGTTGCAATAGACTATCACTATCACAATAGTATGTTGCAATAGACTATCACTATCACAATAGTATGTTGCAATAGACTATCACTATCACAATAGTATGTTGCAATAGACTATCACTATCACAATAGTATGTTGCAATAGACTATCACTATCACAATAGTATGTTGCAATAGACTATCACTATCACAATAGTATGTTGCAATAGACTATCACTATCACAATAGTATGTTGCAATAGACTATCACTATCACAATAGTATGTTGCAATAGACTATCACTATCACAATAGTATGTTGCAATAGACTATCACTATCACATAACAATAGTATGTTGCAATAGACTATCACTATCACAATAGTATGTTGCAATAGACTATCACTATCACAATAGTATGTTGCAATAGACTATCACTATCACAATAGTATGTTGCAATAGACTATCGCTATCACAATAGTATGTTGCAATAGACTATCACTATCACAATAGTATGTTGCAATAGACTATCACTATCACAATAGTATGTTGCAATAGACTATCACTATCACAATAGTATGTTGCAATAGACTATCACTATCACAATAGTATGTTGCAATAGACTATCACTATCACAATAGTATGTTGCAATAGACTATCACTATCACAATAGTATGTTGCAATAGACTATCACTATCACAATAGTATGTTGCAATAGACTATCACTATCACAATAGTATGTTGCAATAGACTATCACTATCACAATAGTATGTTGCAATAGACTATCACTATCACAATAGTATGTTGCAATAGACTATCACTATCACAATAGTATGTTGCAATAGACTATCACTATCACAATAGTATGTTGCAATAGACTATCACTATCACAATAGTATGTTGCAATAGACTATCACTATCACAATAGTATGTTGCAATAGACTATCACTATCACAATAGTATGTTGCAATAGACTATCACTATCACAATAGTATGTTGCAATAGACTATCACTATCACAATAGTATGTTGCAATAGACTATCACTATCACAATAGTATGTTGCAATAGACTATCACTATCACAATAGTATGTTGCAATAGACTATCACTATCACAATAGTATGTTGCAATAGACTATCACTATCACAATAGTATGTTGCAATAGACTATCACTATCACAATAGTATGTTGCAATAGACTATCACTATCACAATAGTATGTTGCAATAGACTATCACTATCACAATAGTATGTTGCAATAGACTATCACTATCACAATAGTATGTTGCAATAGACTATCACTATCACAATATCACTATCACAATGTTGCAATAGACTATCACTATCACAATAGTATGTTGCAATAGACTATCACTATCACAATGGTATGTTGCAATAGACTATCACTATCACAATAGTATGTTGCAATAGACTATCGCTATCACAATGGTATGTTGCAATAGACTATCACTATCACAATGGTATGTTGCAATAGACTATCACTATCACAATAGTATGTTGCAATAGACTATCACTATCACAATAGTATGTTGCAATAGACTATCACTATCACAATAGTATGTTGCAATAGACTATCACTATCACAATAGTATGTTGCAATAGACTATCACTATCACAATAGTATGTTGCAATAGACTATCGCTATCACAATAGTATGTTGCAATAGACTATCACTATCACAATAGTATGTTGCAATAGACTATCACTATCACAATAGTATGTTGCAATAGACTATCACTATCACAATAGTATGTTGCAATAGACTATCACTATCACAACAGTATGTTGCAATAGACTATCACTATCACAATAGTATGTTGCAATAGACTATCACTATCACAATAGTATGTTGCAATAGACTATCACTATCACAATAGTATGTTGCAATAGACTATCACTATCACAATAGTATGTTGCAATAGACTATCACTATCACAATAGTATGTTGCAATAGACTATCACTATCACAATAGTATGTTGCAATAGACTATCACTATCACAATAGTATGTTGCAATAGACTATCGCTATCACAATAGTATGTTGCAATAGACTATCACTATCACAATAGTATGTTGCAATAGACTATCACTATCACAATAGTATGTTGCAATAGACTATCACTATCACAATAGTATGTTGCAATAGACTATCACTATCACAATAGTATGTTGCAATAGACTATCACTATCACAATAGTATGTTGCAATAGACTATCACTATCACAATAGTATGTTGCAATAGACTATCACTATCACAATAGTATGTTGCAATAGACTATCACTATCACAATAGTATGTTGCAATAGACTATCACTATCACAATAGTATGTTGCAATAGACTATCACTATCACAATAGTATGTTGCAATAGACTATCACTATCACAATAGTATGTTGCAATAGACTATCACTATCACAATAGTATGTTGCAATAGACTATCACTATCACAATAGTATGTTTGCAATAGACTATCACTATCACAATAGTATGTTGCAATAGACTATCACTATCACAATAGTATGTTGCAATAGACTATCACTATCACAATAGTATGTTGCAATAGACTATCACTATCACAATAGTATGTTGCAATAGACTATCACTATCACAATAGTATGTTGCAATAGACTATCACTATCACAATAGTATGTTGCAATAGACTATCACTATCACAATAGTATGTTGCAATAGACTATCACTATCACAATAGTATGTTGCAATAGACTATCACTATCACAATAGTATGTTGCAATAGACTATCGCTATCACAATAGTATGTTGCAATAGACTATCACTATCACAATAGTATGTTGCAATAGACTATCACTATCACAATAGTATGTTGCAATAGACTATCATCTATCACAATGGTATGTTGCAATAGACTATCACTATCACAATAGTATGTTGCAATAGACTATCACTATCACAATAGTATGTTGCAATAGACTATCACTATCACAATAGTATGTTGCAATAGACTATCACTATCACAATAGTATGTTGCAATAGACTATCACTATCACAATAGTATGTTGCAATAGACTATCACTATCACAATAGTATGTTGCAATAGACTATCACTATCACAATAGTATGTTGCAATAGACTATCACTATCACAATAGTATGTTGCAATAGACTATCACTATCACAATAGTATGTTGCAATAGACTATCACTATCACAATAGTATGTTGCAATAGACTATCACTATCAGTATCACAATAGTATGTTGCAATAGACTCTATCACAATAGTATGTTGCAATAGACTATCACTATCACAATAGTATGTTGCAATAGACTATCACTATCACAATAGTATGTTGCAATAGACTATCACTATCACAATAGTATGTTGCAATCACAACTATCAATAGACTATCTATCACAATAGTATGTTGCAATAGACTATCACTATCACAATAGTATGTTGCAATAGACTATCACTATCACAATAGTATGTTGCAATAGACTATCTCTATCACAATAGTATGTTGCAATAGACTATCACTATCACAATAGTATGTTGCAATAGACTATCACTATCACAATAGTATGTTGCAATAGACTATCACTATCACAATAGTATGTTGCAATAGACTATTGCTGTTGCAATAGTTGCTTCCCCTCAATAGTCACCCCTACTGTCTGGTGTGTCAATAGAATATGAACAGACGTGATTACTATACAGCTTAAAGTGAAAACAAATCCATTGGTCGATTTCACAAAGATACGATTGTCATTAATCTAAGTTATTGTATTGGAGTCATCTTATTGGCCAAGAAGCACAAAACCTCGTCAGATACAATGTTTGTCCTACTTGTAGTTATGGCTTCCCTGTTCAAGTACAAAGATGTATGTTGAGACAGTTTTTCTCTTGCTGTTGCAGATAGTCCCTACACGGTCATTGCTCCACTCAAAGGTAAAGCCCTGTCTGACTGACCTGAACTTGAGTATGGTGATACCAGTGTGTAATACATGTAGGCGGAAATATGCTGGATCTGCCAGAACAACACTTGTACTTGTAGTGTCAAGATGTGGCAATAAATGAAGAAGTAACAAGATAATCATTGAATTGTACAAGTTTATTAGATCAATGTTGTGATCAAGTGGTTGAAAGATGTTCTGAAGGAAGGGCAGAAGTCATTTCTTGAACAAATAGCCATTGCAAGCTGTTTTCTCATCTTGTTTGTGATAATAACTTTAATGGTTAATCACAATAGGTCAAACATATTGAATACTTTCAGTGAAAAGTGTTCAGTTGATAATCCCTGGTATCAGTTCTGTGATTTGAATCTCAGGCTTATAAAACACAAGGACATGTTACTTAATGAATAGCAGTGTCTTTGATGAAGGGGCAGGAAATAGTCTTACAAACACTAAGGTAGGTACTATTTAACAATGCCTTCCTCCCTGATTTGTCAGCATTGATGAAGCTGCCAGTTCTCCTGAGTGGCCAGAGAGCCCTGGTGGACGCCATCTTGGACATCCTGGTCGCCGAGGCTGATGAGTGGGCTACAACTATCAAGAAACCAGTGACAAAGAGTAAGTAAAGATACTTCTGGCAGATCATCTCACATGCACATAGCCTCTGACAGTCATGTAATAATAGTCTGTATTGTACAAAACACACCACTTTTAGTAGAAATTCTTGTGATTAAATGTTTTTTGCTGCTACTGTTTACATTTACTTTAGGTCATTGTGAATTCTGTAAACTGCTGAAAAATTATTTGTGCTACAATGCCTTTGATACAAATGTATATTTTTCTGGAATGTGCTTTTTTCACTTCTGAATGTTGAGCTATGATTCTTTCACAGATCTGCGTCAGAACTGGCGAGAGATGTGTGATCTGGTGAGTGCTGTATACTGCATTGTCTCATAGTTGGGAGTTGGGGGAACTCCTGTGTCTGGTAGGGGGTCCAGGTTAAAATATGTTCTTATCATCTCATCCGTGTCTTCTGTAGATATTATAGGATAGAATATTTTCCCAGTTCCCTATACTTGTCTCCCATGAGATTTCTAGGTTATAATATTTTCTCGGTACGCCATGTTCTTATCATCTCATTCTTGTCTTCTGTAGATATTATAGGATAGAATATTTTCCCAGTTCCCCATGCTTGTCTCCCATGAGATTTCTAGGTTTGAATATTTTCCCGGTACACCATGTTCTTATCATCTCATCCTTGTCTTCTGTAGATATTCCAGGTTAGAATATTTTCCCTGTACACCATGCTTGTCTCCCATGGGATTTCCAGGTTAGAATATTTTCCCAGTACACCATGCTTGTCTGCCATGGGATTTCCATGTCATAATATTTTCCAAGGACACTATGCTTGTTTCCCATGAGATTTCCATGTCAGAATATTTTCCCAGTACACCATGCTTGTCTCCCATGTGATTTCCAGGTCAGAATATTTTCCCAGTACACCATGCTTGTCTCCCATGAGATTTCCAGGTCAGAATATTTTCCCAGTACACCATGCTTGTCTCCCATGTGATTTCCAGGTCAGAATATTTTCCAAGTACACCATGCTTGTCTCCCATGAGATTTCCACGTCAGAATATTTTCCCAGTACACCATGCTTGTCTCCCATGTGATTTCCATGTCAGAATATTTTCTTGGTACCCCATGCTTGTCTCCCATGAGATTTCCATGTCAGAATATTTTCCAAGGACACCATGCTTGTGTCTCATGAGATTTCCATGTCAGAATATTTTCCAAGGACACTTTGCTTGTTTCCCATGAGATTTCCATGTCAGAATATTTTCCTAGTACACCATGTTTGTCTCCCATGTGATTTCCAGGTCAGAATATTTTCTTGGTACCCCATGCTTGTCTCCCATGAGATTTCCATGTCAGAATATTTTCCTAGTACACCATGTTTGTCTCCCATGTGATTTCCATGTCAGAATATTTTCTTGGTACCCCATGCTTGTCTCCCATGGGATTTCCATGTCAGAATATTTTCCCAGTACCCCATGCTTGTCTCCCATGGGATTTCAATGTCAGAATGTGTCTAAAGTACTTAAACCCATGTAGATTCCAGATCGGAGTAGTTTCCCAGAACCTGCTTGTTCAATTTGTCCACTGAGATATGATTTAGATGGTCTCATTGTGAGACATGCATCGCCAAACAGCTTCAGACAGCATCAGAAACGTTGCTAAAGTAGGTTGATAGTTCGGATAACAGGAGAAATGGTTCATATTGTGTATCTTCCAGTTTTCTGCCATATTTTTTCCATGTATTAGAGTGGTTTACTCTGCAGCTGCGACATACCATCATGCCCTCGTGGGGCATCAGCCATCAGTCTGACCGTGACCAGCATCGCTACATCGTCATCAACATCAAGCTGATGTCGGAGGACTGCCAGGAACAACTCAGGTAGGAACATTTGTCCAGGATTACAACAGCAGCTCTCTGTGTTGTTATACCACTTTCATGTGAAAAGATGTTGTGTATGCTGTTCATTTTATCTGTTCACATACTTTTCTGTATAACTGGTTATAAGTTTATAGAAACTTTGAATCAAAATTTTCAAAATAGATTACTGTCAATAATTTCAATTCTGATTTGGTCACATGGCTAATGTTTAATAGACATCTGTTAGTTACGTTTCTGAATTCAGCTTTAAGCTTAACTTGTGTAATGGTGTCATCAAATGGCATCTTTGACATATTACACCAACATGAATTGTAGTGAAACGGTAGAAAAATGAAACAAAGGTATTGATTGCTAGTCAAAGACAAGTTATATGGTAAAATATCAGATTGATCCAACAGAAACTGTGATTAGAGCCTTTGTAGCATTATTCTGCTGGCCTGTGTCCTCAGGGCAGGTGCTGCCATTTTGTCAGCAGACATCTCTGTAGTGACTGCACATGGATGGAATCCAAGTGAGATCTTTATCTATTAAAAAGTTTTGTGTTGGCCTTCATGACTTTTGGCACCTTTGCAGATATAAAATTAACAGTCTGCGGTTTATTTAGACCATCAGACATTTTGATCTTAGATTACCGGGTAGTAAAGCATGACGTAACATGTTAGCAGGATAGTCTCCATTTCTTGTATGCTGACAGAGCTGTCTTCTACTTCAGAGACATATTTGGACAGGACTTCAATGATGTGCAGTGTGACAAGGAGATTGCGCCGTCCAAATGGTCACTCCACAGTGGTAATTGTTTCATGTCTATAATTGTTTTACTGTTTAACTGGTGCTGTACATAGACCTAGACATTGGTCCCAAGTCCAGACCATCTTCATGGAGATAAAACGTGAAAATTATGTCATCCATATTAGGAAGCTCAAAGTTCTGTTTGTAGACATAAAGTGCTTCATCCACGGGATGATTAAAGTGGGGATACTGCAGTGATATTTACCTGTATACAGCATTACACTCTGAAAACTATTTGCACATGAATAAACAGGTCTTAAGGCTTTAAAGTCATATATATGTTCCTCTACTTGTCCCTTGTTCCACCACCACCACCAGCCTTGTTCTGGAACACAGCTTTGCTACAATGTTCCTTCTTTGCATGTACGGCCCTTCTTCTAGATTGAGACTTTGCTTCAACATTCTTCCTGGCAATGCATGCATGGCCCTTGTTTTAAATGAAGACTTTGCTTCAACATTCTTCCTGTCAGTGTATATATAGCCCTTGTTCTAGACTTTTCTTCAACATTCTTCCTCTCAGTGTATATATAGCCCTTGTTCTAGACTTTGCTTCAACATTCTTCCTGTCAGTGTATATATAGCCCTTGTTCTAGACTTTTCTTGAAGGTTCCTTCTTGATTTCTGTGCTCCAGAGACAGTTACACTGCCCTCACCAAAAATCCGGGACCGAGGAGACCTCATGGCACACCTAAAGGAGAAGATCATGAACGTGCAGGACAATATCTTCTGGATGACTATCAGCTGGAAGACCATCAACACACTGAAGAACAGTGCTTAGGAAATCATCTGCAGGATTTATTGTAGTAAGACCATCAACACACTGAAAAACAGTGCTTACGAAATCATCTGCAGGATTTATTGTAGCCAGAGAGGAAATATCTCATCGATGCTACAGTCTAAACACTCTCATGGAGAAATTACCAAAGGTGCATGATATGTCTCTATGAGACACTGGTTATATGAGGACACTGTCAGACGTTCATGAACATGCAATTTTGTAAAACTACAAACACATAATTTGCTTTCAAGTTTTCTTGACAATGTTTTGATTTGTGAGCTGTAATTCTAAGAAGTAGAGCATTTCATTTAACGTTGAAAATAATCTACTTAATACATACAGCACATTGGTGATATTTTGTTTTAACAAGGGCAGTTGAAGTTCATATGTAAGTAATTCTGATTTAGTTGATTGATTAATGGTTATAAAAGTTAAAAAGTGAGATTAGTGTATGAAATTCCAAGACTCACATACTTACCTGATCACGGACATTCAAATACATGTTCAAATGTTCTCGCTCTTTATGGATAGAAGAATTCTTTTGTGCCTTTTGCATTCATTGTGCCTTTTGTTAAATTGTGATATACAATCATGTGTGGTATGTGTAGCAAGGTGTGGGTTACACAGCCCGGCAATGGCTTACTGTTCCCCAGCATGTGCCTGAGAGACTCACCTACAGTGCCCTGCAAGGCAACCCTGGACTTTCCATGTGGTGATGGGAGTATGTATTATGTCATTGGTTCCAACAGATGACCTCCATACCACTGGATGAGGCCAGGACTGCCTCCTATTGCAGCCTGATGTAGCGATTTGTGTAGCGATTTATGTGTTACTCTTGTCGGTAAATCCACTGTTATCCTGTGTGTCATATTTAGATGCATTCATTTATGTCCTGATGAGAAACACTGTTTGGAAATATTACATCCAAATAGTACTGATTCCTCAAATAGGTGCCAGATCTCCAAAAGATATGTGGTCCAAAATGTAAAAGTAAAGGCAGGGGCGGAAATAACCCATTGCCCGATGTCCGAGTACGGTGTTTTTTTCTGTCGGGCAAGCAAATTTGTATATCACACTGTACCGGTGTCCAGTTGACTTTCCAATGTTAATAATGTTATTTATTTAAAAAATCAACAAGAAAATGGCCGGTATAGTGGAAAAATTATTAGGGCAAGTGATTTTTACATGTGCCACTGTACCGGAGTACACTAGCAATTTTAAAGTTATTTCCACCCCTGTAAAGGCAGTTTGTAATTCTTCAGTTGTTAGTTATCCACATAGTGAGTCATAGAGTGGCATCCTTGTTAAAACTGTGGCATGGTATCTCACCATGAACCTGGCTTTAGGCTGGCCAGTGCAGGAAGCCACACACAAATCGGTGGATGCATGTTACAATGTAAGTGCAATAATCTCGAGAGCAGTGCTAAACCCCTTTTGACTTCACGTCACCTTTACTTAATAAAGGACCAATAAAATACTGGTCATTTTGATAAGTACATGTTCGGTGTGCATCTATCAGAGGAATTACGGTATTCCTGTGTATTGAGACTCCATTCACGTCTCCTTTGATTTGTATTCTGTGTTCTTCATACCTCATGGTAAAGAATACGCCAATAATGTAAAGGTTGAATAATGGTTCTGTTGATTGAATTAGGAAACTTGTTGAATGAGGTAGATGTTAGGCATTGATAAATATATTATTTCATTTGTATTATAATCAGCTGCACTACCAGATGAACTGCCTCGCATTATTTTGTTGTCCAATACTGTCTACAGATAAAGAAGTGTGTTCTGAAATTCTTTACATGTTGAAGTACACCATATATAGCTTTACCAGACATTTATGTGAATCCAATCAGTGCATATCTTATATACACAGATACCTTAAACCTTCATTTTGTCAATGTGTGAAGCCCATTTCTGGTGTCCCCTGCCGTGATGTTGCTGGAATATTGCTAAAAGCGGCGTAAAACCAAAACTCAGTCAGTCAGTCAATTTGTCAAAATAAAATGTAAAATATGTAAAATACCGATCTGTAACAGTTTTGAAAGATATCAGATAACCTAGATCATGGAAAGAACCCCACTTAATTGATCTTTTTTCAGAGGAATACATTTCGCAAATGTGATCTAACTGTATCGCAGTGGAATTCCATTCCCACACAAGTGTTATGGACAACCAATAGGACTTTTTGTGGAAAATACAGCAAATGAAATGTTCACTTGATGACTACTTGTACCTTGGATCTATACCTCAGGGCATACCTCGAGGAATAGTGTTTGTATTCATTCACAATCCATTTTCTGTGTTAGGTTTTCTGTGTTGTGTTTACATTTCAGTTTGTGAAAGATGTGGGCAAAACTTGGTGAATGGCTTTTTCTGAATGCTTACCTCTTATCCAGTAGTAAATGCATATCATTATGATAGACACATTTTCCTGTTGTTAAATCATGGAATGAAAGTGGGCATGTTTCACTGAACCATAAAATATTTTTTTCTCATCAAGTTTGTACTTTTAGAATGGTGATTGATTTTTGATTTTTTTTCTCACCATATGAGTTTAGAATCAGTATCTAATGAAATTTGGCATGTTTTATCATTTTGGTTTTCTAAACTAAAATTTATTTCTTGACGCCATATTTGGTCTTCTACTGAGTTCCTTACTCTTTTGTTTGTATCTGCCGTGATGTAACTGGAATATTGTTAAAAGCAGCGTAAATCTAAAATCACTCACTCTTTTGTTTATATTCTGATTTTAAACACCAGGACTGTTCTGAAATGTTTGTCAATATAAACATTGTTGAAGGACTATCAATATAAACATTGTTGTAGCACTGTCAATGTAAACATTGTTGCAGCACTGACTGTCAATATAAGCATTGTTGCAGCACTGACTGTCAATATAAGCATTGTTGCAGCACTGACTGTCAATATAAACATTGTTGCAGGACTGTCAATATAAACATTGTTGCAGCACTGACTGTCAATATAAACATTGTTGCAGGACTGTCAATATAAACATTGTTGCAGGACTGTCAATATAAACATTGTTGCAGCACTGACTGTCAATATAAACATTGTTGCAGGACTGTCAATATAAACATTGTTGTAGCACTGTCAATATAAACATTGTTGCAGCACTGACTGTCAATATAAACATTGTTGCAGGACTGTCAATATAAACATTGTTGCAGCACTGACTGTCAATATAAACATTGTTGAAGGACTATCAATATAAACATTGTTGTAGCACTGTCAATGTAAACATTGTTGCAGCACTTACTGTCAATATAAGCATTGTTGCAGCACTGACTGTCAATATAAGCATTGTTGCAGCACTGACTGTCAATATAAACATTGTTGCAGGACTGTCAATATAAACATTGTTGCAGCACTGACTGTCAATATAAACATTGTTGCAGGACTGTCAATATAAACATTGTTGCAGGACTGTCAATATAAACATTGTTGCAGCACTGACTGTCAATATAAACATTGTTGCAGGACTGTAAACATTGTTGTAGCACTGTCAATATAAACATTGTTGCAGCACTGACTGTCAATATAAACATTGTTGCAGGACTGTCAATATAAACATTGTTGCAGCACTGACTGTCAATATAAACATTGTTGCAGGACTATCAATATAAACATTGTTGTAGCACTGTCAATGTAAACATTGTTGCAGCACTGACTGTCAATGTAAGCATTGTTGCAGCACTGACTGTCAATATAAGCATTGTTGCAGCACTGACTGTCAATATAAACATTGTTGCAGGACTGTCAATATAAACATTGTTGCAGCACTGACTGTCAATATAAACATTGTTGCAGGACTGTCAATATAAACATTGTTGCAGGACTGTCAATATAAACATTGTTGCAGCACTGACTGTCAATATAAACATTGTTGCAGGACTGTCAATATAAACATTGTTGCAGCACTGACTGTCAATATAAACATTGTTGCAGGACTGTCAATATAAACATTGTTGTAGCACTGTCAATATAAACATTGTTGCAGCACTTACTGTCAATATAAACATTGTTGCAGGACTGTCAATATAAACATTGTTGTAGCACTGTCAATGTAAACATTGTTGCAGCACTGACTGTCAATATAAGCATTGTTGCAGCACTGACTGTCAATATAAACATTGTTGCAGCACTGTCAATATAAACATTGTTGCAGGACTGTCAATATAAACATTGTTGTAGCACTGTCAATATAAACATTGTTGCAGGACTGTCAGTATAAACATTGTTGCAGCACTGACTGTCAATATAAACATTGTGTTTTATATCAGGTGAACATACAAGGTAAATGAGTACACCTTGGACTTAACCTCATGGAAATGTCTCAACTTTTATTGAGATTGCATTTAATGTTGTCATGTTTAGGAAATGTCTCAACTCTATCAGACTGTAATGTCGTCTTGTTGTGAGATAAATGTTCCCAATGAAAGTAGAAGATCTAGAGCGATGTATGTATGACAGCTTTATATTGTGACACAAGATTGCGATTAATTTTGATTTGACTGTGTAAGTCTGTACATGTGCCTATTTCATGTATTGTTGCTTTATCTGATCAAAGACTGATTTATCTGCACGATAATTTCATAGTATCTTAGCCACCTAGTGAATGCCAAGGCAGTGACATAGTGGTTTAGTCTTATGTTGTTTGTCAGGGAAAAATTATTGTACCATTAGATTTATCAGTTGTTGCCAGTTTTGAAGTCTAAGTTTCTGTTCAGGGGAATTCTGTTTTGCTTTTTGTGAATGTTGTATAAAAGGGCAAGGAAACTGAACATAACACCATAGTGAAAAGATGTTCACTGAAGTGAAACCATCTACCATAGACATGGCCGCCAAGTTTACATATCAGGGAATTAACACATTTGTTGTCCTGCGTTGAAGCTATGGATAGCTAGGTTTGTGTTCTGAGACTATGGTAGACTGTATGATTTCAGCACTTTCAGTCAGACAGTTTAATGTGTATTTTCTACAAATTCCCTATTCTTGGAATTTCACTTAATGTATCAAGGAAAATGTATGTCCCGAATAATGTTGCTTCACTTTACTTTGCCTATAAGGTCTATGACTACAAAACACTGTCATCACAAAACACTAGTCCTGTTGTTGGTTCATGTTATTTGTTATTTCTGACAAGAGTTATGCAGAATAGATGTTTCAGAAGGGGCGGTGGGGTAGCCTAGTGGTTAAAGTGTTGGCTCGTCATGCCGAAGACCCGGGTTTGAATCCCTACATGGGTACAATGTGTGAAGCCATTTCTGGTGTTCCCCGACGTGATGTTGCTGGAATATTGCTAAAAGCGGCGTAAAACCAAACTCAGTCAGTCAGATGTTTCAGAAAATAAGAGGCTTAAATACTAAGAAAAGAAGTTGTTGATTTTTAATATTTTATATTTGTTACTATTTGTTGTTGAGTTTAAAGAATCAAATTACAACTTGTTTAATACCAATAAGGCAACATTTCGGCATCGATCCTTTTACCGTTTTCAAGCTAACTGATGTGAGATGATGATATGTGTACTTAAAATATATATGGCAACATATATCCACAAAAAGCAACATGTTATTTTAAGCGATTAGTGGTGACATGAAAACAGCTAGTGAGAAAAGCTAAATAAATGTACATAAGTATGTTTGCACAGAGAGTAGGTTAATCTGTGGTTAGCCTGTGTTAATACTTTTAGGGATCATTTGTATAGTAGGCCTATGCATCACCATGACTTTAGGTAAACCTGACAGTCTACCAAACCAGTAGTACCGGCAGAAGGGGGGTTGTCACAACAGTGTTAATGTTTAATTATTTCGCTGTAAGCATTGCGGATGAAAGATCCTTGATCTCTGTTGATAAATAATGGCTTGCGTCTTTTGATCTGGGTGGCTCCAGTAAGTTAACTTTTGGTGAAGTCAGAGAGGTTGTTAGCAAGGATAGAAGTGTTGCTCTAGTGGATATGGTGGCTGGGGTTTGAGCAGATGTGGTCAGAAATGGTTGATTTCCTTTGTTTGTAGATGTGCGGTGCTCTTTAACTCTTGTCAGAATGAGTCCCTGGGTTCCTCAGTATATGCCTCTCCACAGCTGCAGTTGTTCTTAATCTCTGAGATCGGTCATCACTGTTTTCATGTGACAGCTAATCTCTTACAATAACATGTACATTATAGTGTATATATATTGCCTTGTATCCTCTCACATCAATTACCTTGAAAACAGTAGACAGAAACATTACCATATAGATATTAAAGAACTTGTAATACATACAATTGCTTCTTGACCCAAATTCTAAAAATGCCTATGAAACAACTTAACATTGTACAGCTTTACCCATGTTATACTGTCGTAAGAATGTTTTAACTGCAACATTGTACAGCTTCATCCATGTCATCCCCTCATAAGCACATGTTAGCACTGCATTGTTTCATCCATGCCATTCCCTCATAAGCACATGTTAGCACTGCATTGTTTCATCCATGCCCTTCCCTCATAAGCATATGTTAGCACTGCATTGTTTCATCAATGTCATCCCCTCATAAGCACATCATTCCCTCATAAGCACATGTTAGCACTGCATTGTTTCATCAATGTCATTCCCTCATAAGCACGTCATTCCCTCATAAGCACATGTTAGCACTGCATTGTTTCATCAATGTCATCCCCTCATAAGCACATCATTCCCTCATAAGCACATGTTAGCACTGCATTGTTTCACAAGTGTCATTCCCTCATAAGCACATGTCATTCCCTCATAAGCACATGTTAGCACTGCATTGTTTCACAAGTGTCATTCCCTCATAAGCACATGTCATTCCCTCATAAGCACATGCCATTCCCTCATAAGCACATGCCATTCCCTCATAAGCACATGCTAGCACTGCATTGTTTCATCTATGTCACTCCCTCATAAGCACATGCTAGCACTGCATTGTTTCATCTATGCCATTCCCTCATAAGCACATGCTAGCACTGCATTGTTTCATCTATGCCATTCCCTAATAAGCACATGTTAGCACTGCATTGTTTCATCCATGTCACTCCCTCATAAGCACATGTTATCAATGTTGAGTATCATCCATGTCAATTACACACAAACACACATCAGCAATACAACACATTCCCTCTTAAGCATTTGTATAATTCATTCTTTCACTCAGAAATATTGTTTTTTTCTGACCAAATCCATGATGGTGCTTTACTTTATTGTAGTATCAGTTGTAAAGTGCTTACCATCTTGAGTGTTTAATAGTTTCATATGGGAGGGGTTTGGCAATACATTTTTCACCATGTTTTACCAAGGATTATCTGCTTACCTAGAACTTTTGAGTTAACTTTATAGGAATGTTTACAAGCAAGTGTGTATAACAACCATTCTGTCTTGATCGTGATTTACCATTCTATCTTGATCTTTGATATGAAGCCGAACCAGGGTGCAAAAATGTTGGCTTCTTTGGGTAAAAAAAAAATAACAGTTTGGATGTGTAATTATTTTGTTTTTTCCTCTCTTGTCAAGTTGAGAAACATTAATTGACCTCGCCATAATGTTTATGGTATTGAATAAGTACTGTTTGCCTAAATACAAACAGTACTAGTGTTGTTGAGAAGACTTCATGTTGCCAGTCTGTGCAGCCATTGACTTGCAGGTGGTTGATCTATGAAGAAAGATCTATTCTTATCTATTCCAGCATAAATTATGGATTCAGCATGCAATTTAACAATGCTGATGAATTAGAAAGATCAGTTTTCGACAACCCAACACAGAAGCAAAATAATAACTATTGTTTCATTTTAAATCAAAACAAATCATATGAAGTCCTTTTTCTAATTTCAGTTTTTAATGTTGTTTCAATGATAATAAATATAAATATTTATAATTACTTATAATTAGTTATATTATTATAAATATTATATTACCTTTTGTATTAGAACACAGCTGACTCAATTATTTTTGAGACATGAATTATCTTTACAGAGTACTGCTTCAAGCATGTCATGGCAGCTGGTGCAAGTTTAAATAAGGTTTACATCTCTTTGTCCACATTTCAGTTATCCATTTGATAACATTTATGACACTTCTGGACCTATAATGAAATGGGAGGCACCAGACTGTTGATCACAGTTTCCTTCTGGGGAATCAAGTTTGCAACGGGTTTTTTCTTCTTATTGTTTTGTTTTGGTAGTATTATCAGAAGAGAAATGTGACGTCATTGAGTGCTCTGCTCCATCAGTAGATGAATCAGAATGAGAATATTGTCTCTTACTTAGTGTGCTGCCGGTATGACAACAGAACAGGGATTCACGTTTGATTGAACTTCAAATGATTGTAATCATGCTTTTGTCCGCTTCTCATAGATAAGAATCACATTTTATATATACTTTTATATTCATGTAATTTCTTTTTTTTTTATAGTTCACGTTGAAGTTATCAGTGAGAGAGGTCATAGTGTGTAACTATCTGACATCTGTTGATTTACAGTGCATTTTAAAAAGCTTTTTTTTTAAATGTTTGAACAAAATTATTTCAGATCTGTCAAAGGGTAAGGCCACTTCAAAATGGCTGTCATAATTAGTAACGCTTGTGAAATGATTAATGTTTCATGAATATATTATTGGAACAATTTTTACATTGTTAGATATTGACGTTGTAGTTGCAATGTTTAAATACTTAAATTGTTTCATATTTCAGTGATTGATTTATCTAATATTCTTGTTTTGACTTTTGTTAATGTGCGATATTCATAAACAATTGATGAAATCAGCAAGTTCACACATCATGTCCCAGGTTAGCATCACTTTCCTTATTGCTTACAATCTTACAAGATTGTGTCTCATTACTTAAAGTTTTTATCTTAACCAGAATCTTTTATGTTTCTGTTTATCATCACCAAAATAAAGGTTGTTTCTTAAAAAAAATATTACTGTTTGTGATTGTTTACATCTCGTAAAATCATTTTGGAATTGTTACGAATCATTGTTTATATACACTGGTTGTAAGTTGTTTGAGAGATAGAAGCATTTGGGGTTGAGTGATATTTGAAAGGAGTGAGTGATTTGGTGTTATTTTGCATTTAACCATATTTCAGCAATGTCGACATGGGACCACAATAATCTTCCTGCAGCAAGTGACCTGTGAAGATCCCCGTTAAACGAAATTGATCTTCAGTAACCCATGCTTGTAGTAAGAGGCGACTATCAGGATCGGGTGGTCAGGCTCGCTGTATTGGTTGACAGATGTCATTGGTTCCCAATTGCGTAGATTGATGGTCATGCTGTTGATCACTGGATTGTCTGGCCAAGACTCGATTATTTACAGACTGCTGCCATATAGCTGGAATATTGTTGAGTGCAGCGTAAAACTAAACTTACTCTCTCACTCACTCTTGCAGCAAGTGTGTCCACCAGCCTATATCCCGTGTATGAAATAAGCCCAAAATCCAGCCAGACATCAGGGCTGGTAACTTCAAAATGTTACCAGCCCAAAATGGATTTAACCAGACCAAATATGGTGAATTTACTCAGATGTATGGAACATTTAAATTTTTTACCAGACCATCGGGATGGCTAGCTGTAGATTTAGACCGTCCGTCAGAAATCTAGACCGTCTCGGTTGGTCGGACGGGTCTTATTTCATACACTGCTATATCAGATCTAGACCATCTCGGTTGGTCGGACGGGCCTTATTTCATACACTGCTATATCAGATCTAGACCATCTCGGGCGGTTGGACGGGTCTTATTTCATACACTGCTATATCAGATCTAGACCGTCTCGGGCAGACGGACGGGTCTTATTTCATACACTGCTATATCAGATCTAGACTGTCTCGGGCGGTTGGACAGGTCTTATTTCATACACTGCTATATCAAATCCAAGTTTTCAGTGTCACTTGATACTATGTAGTGTCTCTAATCTGTGTGCCTCAATCACTTGATTGTCTGGTCCAACTTGAATATTTACAGACTGCCACCATATTGCTGAGTTTGGAGTTAAACAACAAACCAACCAACCAATTATTGTAAGAGCAAAATAAATAAAAAATTAGTACCTTTTGTATGTTACACACACTGACATAGTAGTGAATGTATTGCACATGATAATCAGTAGTCCTAAGAAGTACTTACTGACTCGTCTATTCTAGAGAGGAGTCATGCCAACTGTATTTCTGGCAAATTGTGTTGCATTTACATATATAAATGTTGTCAGTGTGTACAAAATAGCTTCATCTCAATAGTGAAACATGAGAAACATTCATTTCTTTTTCTATTATTGTATTAACATACAAACATGTTTACAGTTTTGATAAATACACCATATGTACAGAAAACTTACAGACATATTTACAACAGATCTTGACACAAGTACACATTCATAACTTCGTTCATTTTTCATTAGCACACATGGAATATAGTTCATACTGCCATTTCCAGTTGCCATTTTATAGTCATCTGAAACAATGAGATTTGGCCAGCTGTAACCAATGGTGATATGTTACTTGTATATGGTTTAGTTTTGGATGAAATTGAGATCATCTGTGTCTGTTCATTGGCTTTCTCCAAAGCACCAAGATCATTGTCGAGTTAAGTAACATCAAACAGACCACCAATATCATGATAAGCTATTCTTTGACAGTCTGCCGTCACGGACATATTTGGTAGGGGCGTTCCACTGCTGTCGTCTTGGAGTGCCCAGGCCGTGATCTCCACCCTACTTTGTACATGACAATATCAGTCACAATCTCCATCCAGAATGGTACAGTTTATCACAGTTTTTATTGGCTTTGATACGACCTTAAGTCAGCATGGTTTTACACCACTTAGTTTCAGACATATCCTAGTTTGGGATACCAGAAATGATCTTCACTCAGTTGGGGAATCAAACCACTACCTTTGGTGTAGCAAGCAAACATTTTCATGTGGCTCCTAATGTCAACACCTTCAACATCAGATTCAGGACAGTGCACACCTGCTCATCCCTTCCAGATCAGAATTTCAGGTGTGACTGATTTTGGACTGATTTGAGCCTTGTATTCTCCACTCCAATGTCTTTTTCGTTTTCTTTTTCTTTCTTGAAATTCTGTTGGAGGAAATCAGTTTCTGGAATCGTCTCGCTCAAATAGTCCTGCAGCCCGGAGTCTTGTACTGCCTCCACCGATGCAACGGACGCCATTGTAGGTGTTTTGTTATTTTTCAAGTCTGAGGTGGCTGAAAAGTAAAACATGACTGTGACACAAATAATGTACCAGTTTCCTATAAACAACATTTTTGGAGAAGATAGAATAAGTATTTAGTCACAAAGAAAGAATACGTATTAGGTTACTGATATAACACATGCTATTTTCCTATGAGCTACAGTTGTGAAACTTATAGATTATTTTCTGGAATAGAAAATTAAAAAGGTAACACCAAGAATGAAAAAAGTCAGTCTCTTAATAGTATCATGCTGTACTTATTTACAATGTTCGGGCTTGGATTTCTGTTGACTTGATGCTGCAGCTACTTACTGTAAGAGGGTGGGTCAGCCTGGTCTGGTTGGACTACTACAGCTGCGGCTTGTGCAGGGGCTTGGGCCAAGGTGCGGATCTCCTCCATCTTGTTCAAATGGGCGCCAGAGTCAGACTCCTCATTCTGGACTACCTGAATTCCCTGTTCCAAAAGTGGTGCCTTCTCCACATCCCCAGTAGTTGAAATAGTGGTGCAGGTCTCACTCCCAGCCATCTCTGGGTCGAACACTTTTCTGTCAATCCTAACCACATACCACAAGACCAGAATCAAGATCAGCACTATGACCACTATCCCAGCTGTAAGGATGACAGGAGTCAGCCAAGTCAGGAAGTGTGGTTCTGCAACAAACAATAATATGGTGTAATTTGTGCTTGAATCTAAAACATATCAGTCTTTAAAGTGTCACATTTTTAAAATAGAGAGGCAAACAACATTTGTTTGAGAGCTCTATGTTACTGTTTAACAACCTTTTTCAAGCAGACAGCTGAACAATAAAATACATCCAATAAGGGAAGTATCAAAGTTTGCTTGAACAATAATAATGTACTATACACATATGTACATTCTGAATATTCTGGAACCTTGCTTAGAACAACTGTTTCTTTTCTTCATCCAAACAAATAATATCTGGTTTACACAGCATAGGCAGGATCGAAGCTGCACTAAAGGGAGACGATCCTACCATATGGGGAATACCCACGTCTTTTTATAGTAACACGAACTGCGTCTTTATCTAACTGCGCCCTATAAAGAATAACAACCCAAACTAACCTTCTGGTTTGTCCTGAGCGGTCACGATGGCAGCAGACGTAGTAGTTGGCTCCGTAGATCTCGCCGTCGTTGTTGCTGAAATATATCATTCAAAATGAATCATGTACGTCTTTCCTCTAGTCGTCCAGTAAAAACACTCACGGGAAAATACTGACTTGGACTTTAATGTCCTTGACAAAGATTTGTAGATCTTTGAAAATGTATCAAGTTGTCCGAAATTCCAGACCCAAAGTTTAATAACATTAAAATAACATTGAACTGTTTAAACATATTCTTTCACCATTTGTATAATTAATTCAGTAACTCAATGTACACATATTCACAATATATTAATACACTATTACACTATTAATGAAAATGACCATAATGTTATAGATAAATGTATATCATTCAAAGGAGCGACTGGCTTCTGGTGTTCAGGGTTAACAGGAAACCAGTGACGAAATTAATTATAGTACTATGATATGTACTCACCAAGTTCCTGACACCTGACTTCACACTGGTAGAATATGTGTTTGGCCACGTCATCTTGACACTGCTCGGGGGTACAAGTATTACACCGCTCCTCCCCATCGTTACAGAACTGGTAGCTGGAATCACAGATATCTCTGTGACATTTGTATTTCATCCCCGACACCGTCAGAACAAGGGTGGAAAACACGAATAAATGTGTCAGAAAACCCATGATTAAAATCTGCTTTCCTTCCAATTGCTTCCTTCCCATACAGAGATAGAGACCCTTCTGGGGAGTTGTGTAATCCCGAATGTTCTTCAGATGATGTGTACACCGATATAAAAGGCATTTCCATCTTGAAAAGTCCCTTCGGGCTTACCCAAAAGTAAATATAGGTACACGTGAGTCAACACGTACTGCACTGACGTAGGCGGCATTCGTTCAGGTCTGTGCATAATACCGGTAACCCTAAACTATATTGATCTAGATTACAAGTTCACAAGGTCATATAATATGATCTATTAGTTGAATCAAAACAACATACATGTTAGCATTTTCTGACAGAAAATATTTCATTAACTGCTATTTTTAGGCAACCGTAATGGATGTATAAATAGCTATGTATAAATAGCTGGGAAATCCCGTCTAAAAATATCGACCGACTCACAGGTAAGGAGTGGCTTGATTGGAATACATGTATCCCACATCTAAAAAGCTTAATTAGGCAAAGTGATATTTTTCTGTCTTGAAAATTCTTGATAATAACTAGAATCCATTCATACAAAGGACCACCGTTAGTAGGAACGTCTGTAACAAGTTCGATCACTTATATCTAAAGGATGATTTGGGTTCATTCACAGTGAATGTCTGTGATTATAATCAGTAGATTAAATTGTGTGCTTTTGGCATTTTTCATAATTTTGATACGACATTATAATTGGATCAGTTCTTAAAACCGGAAAAGAAGGCGTTATGTAGTATGTAGTATCTAGGATGTAGCACATGTCTGAACGAGTTGTTATCTAGTATGGACGATGTAGTACATAGCTGAATGTCATGTCTGAACGAGTTGTTATCTAGTATGGACGATGTAGTACATAGCTGAATATCATGTCTGAACGAGTTGTTATCTAGTATGGATGATGTAGTACATAGCTGAATGCCATGTCTGAACGAGTTGTTATCTAGTATGGACGATGTAGTACATAGCTGAATGCCATGTCTGAACGAGTTGTTATCTAGTATGGATGATGTAGTACATAGCTGAATGTCATGTCTGAACGAGTTGTTATCTAGTATGGACGATGTAGTACATAGCTGAATGCCATGTCTGAACGAGTTGTTATCTAGTATGGACGATGTAGTACATCGCTGAATGCCATGTCTGAACGAGTTGTTATCTAGTATGGATGATGTAGTACATAGCTGAATGCCATGTCTGAACGAGTTGTTATCTAGTATGGATGATGTAGTACATAGCTGAATGCCATGTCTGAACGAGTTGTTATCTAGTATGGATGATGTACGAGTTGTACATGGATGATGACATAGCTGAATGCCATGTCTGAACGAGTTGTTATCTAGTATGGACGATGTAGTACATAGCTGAATGCCATGTCTGAACGAGTTGTTATCTAGTATGGACGATGTAGTACATAGCTGAATGCCATGTCTGAACGAGTTGTTATCTAGTATATGGATGATGTAGTACATAGCTGAATGCCATGTCTGAACGAGTTGTTATCTAAGTATGGACGATGTAGTACATAGCTGAATATCATGTCTGAACGAGTTGTTATCTAGTATGGACGATGTAGTACATAGCTGAATGCCATGTCTGAACGAGTTGTTATCAAGTATGGATGATGTAGTACATAGCTGAATGCCATGTCTGAACGAGTTGTTATCTAGTATGGACGATGTAGTACATAGCTGAATGCCATGTCTGAACGAGTTGTTATCTAGTATGGACGATGTAGTACATAGCTGAATGCCATGTCTGAACGAGTTGTTATCTAGTATGGACGATGTAGTACATAGCTGAATATCATGTCTGAACGAGTTGTTATCTAGTATGGACGATGTAGTACATAGCTGAATATCATGTCTGAACGAGTTGTTATCTAGTATGGATGATGTAGTACATAGCTGAATGCCATGTCTGAACGAGTTGTTATCTAGTATGGATGATGTAGTACATAGCTGAATATCATGTCTGAACGAGTTGTTATCTAGTATGGAGATGATGTAGTACATAGCTGAATGCCATGTCTGAACGAGTTGTTATCTAGTATGGATGATGTAGTACATAGCTGAATATCATGTCTGAACGAGTTGTTATCTAGTATGGATGATGTAGTACATAGCTGAATGCCATGTCTGAACGAGTTGTTATCTAGTATGGACGATGTAGTACATAGCTGAATATCATGTCTGAACGAGTTGTTATCAAGTATGATGATGTAGTACATAGCTGAATATCATGTCTGAACGAGTTGTTATCTAGTATGGATGATGTAGTACATAGCTGAATATCATGTCTGAACGAGTTGTTATCTAGTATGGATGATGTAGTACATAGCTGAATATCATGTCTGAACGAGTTGTTATCTAGTATGGATAGCTGAATGATGTAGTTACATATGGCTGAATGCCATGTCTGAACGAGTTGTTATCTAGTATGGACGATGTAGTACATAGCTGAATGCCATGTCTGAACGAGTTGTTATCTAGTATGGACGATGTAGTATGATGAATATCATGCTGAATGTTATCTAGTATGGACGATGATAGCTGAATGCCATGTCTGGTTGTCTGAACGACGATGTGTACATAGCTGAATATCATGTCTGAACGAGTTGTTATCAAGTATGGATATGGTACATAGCTGAATGCCATGTCTGAACGAGTTGTTATCTAGTATGGACGATGTAGTTCATCGCTGAATATCATGTCTGAACGAGTTGTTATCTAGTATGGACGATGTAGTACATAGCTGAATATCATGTCTGAACGAGTTGTTATCAAATATCATGATGATGTAGTACATAGCTGAATGAATCAGCGTCTGAACAGTTGTCTGAACGAGTTGTAGTCATAGCTGAATATCATGTCTGAACGAGTTGTTATCAAGTATGATGATGTAGTACATAGCTGAATGCCATGTCTGAACGAGTTGTTATCTAGTATGGATGATGTAGTACATAGCTGAATGCCATGTCTGAACGAGTTGTTATCTAGTATGGACGATGTAGTACATAGCTGAATATCATGTCTGAACGAGTTGTTATCTAGTATGGATGATGTAGTACATAGCTGAATATCATGTCTGAACGAGTTGTTATCTAGTATGGATGATGTAGTACATAGCTATCATGTCTGAACGTGTATGGAACATGTAGTTTATCGCTGAATATCATGTCTGAACGAGTTGTTATCAAGTATGGAGTGTAGTACATAGCTGAATATCATGTCTGAATATGACGATGAGTAAGTACATATGCTGAATGCCATGTCTGAACGAGTTGTTATCTAATATGGATGATGTAGTACATAGCTGAATGCCATGTCTGAACGAGTTGTTATCTAGTATGGACGATGTAGTACATAGCTGAATGCCATGTCTGAACGAGTTGTTATCTGGATGAGTATGGACGATGTAGTACATAGCTGAATGCCATGTCTGAACGAGTTGTTATCAATATGGACGACGTGACATGGCTGAATGCCATGTCTGAACGAGTTGTTATCTAGTATGGACGATGTAGTACATCGCTGATAATGTCTGAACGAGTTGTTATCTAGTATGGACGATGTAGGAACTGAATATCAGGTCTGAACGAGTTGTTATCTAGTATGGACGATGTAGTACATAGCTGAATATCATGTCTGAACGTGTTGTTATCAAGTATGATGATGTAGTACATAGCTGAATATCATGTCTGAACGAGTTGTTATCTAGTATGGGTGAAGTAGTAGTACACAGCTGAATGCCATGTCTGAACGAGTTGTTATCAATTATGATGATGTAGTACATAGCTGAATATCATGTCTGAACGAGTTGTTATCTAGTATGGATGATGTAGTACATAGCTGAATATCATGTAGTCTGAACGAGTTGTTATCTAATCATGGACGATGTAGTATGATGATGTAGTACTGAATGCCATGTCTGAACGAGTTGTTATCTAGCATGGACGATGTAGTACATAGCTGAATATCATGTCTGAACGAGTTGTTATCAAGTATGATGATGTAGTACATAGCTGAATATCATGTCTGAACGAGTTGTTATCTAGTATGGGTGATGTAGTAGTACACAGCTGAATATCATGTCTGAACGAGTTGTTATCTAGTATGGATGATGTAGTACATAGCTGAATATAATGTCTGAACGTGTTGTTATCTTGTATGGGTGATGTAGTACACAGCTGAATGCCAAGTCTGAACGAGTTGTTATCTAGTATGGATGATGTAGTACATAGCTGGATGTCATGTCTAAACGAATTGTTTTCACATTTTTAAATTGTCACATTAGTGATAGTCATTGTTTAGGGTCCGAAGCATCTTACAAAAAGGTTACTTATCAACCCTTTACTGTCTTGCCCAGTAAACTATTCGCTGCATCTCATGTGTTTCATTGGAATATCCACGACCAGGGCATTATTGTCACAGACTGCATTCTGTTTATATACAAGAATATAGTTCTGTATCGTGTAATAATGAGGTAATTAATCAGCGAGGTATAGAGCACATATTACGAATATGTAAGGGGATGCTAGACTAAGTGTAGACTCGGTGGTCCTGCGAAGAGCACTCAGGTAACAAATCAGACGACGTTACACAGCGTATGTTTCGTAGAGTGGGTGCATGAATGTCAGATTCGTGCGAGTTTCCAGAGCTTTGAACCGTCCCCCTGCTGCATTATACAAGTAACATTTGGTAAAGGACATTCTTCGAACAATGCCCAGCTCTGTTCACTCATTCGTGAAAGGGTACCCGGTAGGGTGGGCTGGTAATGGGACTGCACTTCACACGCAGTTCGGGGTGTCTACTCCCATGAGTGCTGAGACAGGAGATAGAGTGCTCACTTGATCCATCGACAGGGGTATACTTAAGGTATGTATAGCGCTAATCAGCAGCCACTCCCCGGGTCAGGTATCATTTGAAGCATAAGAAATGGACTAGGATTATAAACAGTGGTGTCTTCTACCATAACACCACAAGTGATCTCACACAGGAGGATTACTTCCTGTTACGCAACAAGTGAAGGCTGTGCAACAAGCGAGTACTTTAAGAGGTCACTCCGGCTTTTTGCGTTGTGAAACAAACGCTCCATACATTTTTATCATGTATACATAAGACATACATAATGCTGCATGAGTCAAATACGCGTGGATCTAAAAATACACATGCACACGTGTAACTATAAATACATACTATCTATCGCAGTAAACAATAGTGACGTGTGTGCTATTTGTAGTAGTGGTGGTCCGATTAATTGAAATAATCGAAGATTGGTCGTAGTGACTAAACGACCAAGCAATCGATCATGCTTTCTCATAATCGAACACAAACAATTCTGGAACACTTCTTTTCATTAACAGTAATTTTCACTAGGTTGGTTTTGTCTGTTACATTTCATAAGCACTACAAGCTCGTTCCAAGTCATGATTGAATTTATCTTAAAGACTCTAAGAAATCCATGTTCCTAACATACTAGTCATCCTTTAAAGACGTGACATTTTGCCAAAAAGAACTACATGCTTTTTTCCGTATTTTTTTGTGTATTAACAAATTTCATAAATGGCGCTAACAAATTATTTTCGATGATTGATCGGTTGTAATGAACCAATCATCAATTATGAGATTTTAACCAATTCCCAACACTAATTTGTAGATCCTCGTAGTTCTGACCTATCACAAAGGCCATTCATCTCTCTCTCTCTCTCTCTCTCTCTCTCTCTCTCTCTCTCTCTCTCTCTCTCTCTCTCTCTCTCTGAGGGCAATACAACGCTGGGTCGTCTATAAACGTATTACCCAATGGAGTTCAGGGTTAGAACTGGTCTTCAATGTGTAGAGGCATTAACATGCTGAACGGGAACGGATAAACACATTTGAACACAAGTTAAGTATAAGAATAAGAATAAGAGCTTATGAATAGAGAATAAGAGCTAATGAACACGGCAGGCAGGATTGTTGCTGTAGTGACAGAGTGTTGCTTTACAAAGAGAGACACACCATGGAACTACACGGGTCAGTACTGACGAGACATGGATTCGAGTTAACACAGGTATTTAAACCGTTATTGGAATATGAAGTGCTCTGTTGTAGTGTATCCCTCTCTACTTTAGGTACAAAGTGCGAGAGAGGACCACTCTCTAAGCACTGCTTGGGTTTCAAAACACAACAGGAAGGCGTGGACATTGGTATAACAGGAGTTATTGGTGGTGGTGATAGTATTTTGTGTAAGGAGATTATAGATGGGCCTGTATCAGAGCCGTCAGTGTCCTCCCGGGATTTCACAGTTGACTGGAGTTGTGCATATTGCCTGTTAGTATAAAATACATTACAAGTAGGATGGGAAAATGTCTCAAAATGGAAACATGTCCGGTCCAGTGACCAGAAAGCTGATGTACGACGCCAGAATAAGATGCGCACGGATTGGAAAACGGTTCGAGAACGAGAAAGATTGGCCGACCAGCAGGAACCGGTGACATCGATAACTGATCCTTTGAACAGGTCGTTTGAACGAAACCCGCAAAACAACACGGCCACTTTGAAATGTGTTCTTATATGCGACGTATTGTGACTGACAAGTCAAGCACAATGTGAACATTGCCAAACCACCACAGGTATCCATTAAAGTGTTGCATGTGGGATGTGAAAAATCATAATTTGTTGAATCGCACGTGCATGATATGCGCCTACAGTATAACGGAACGCAGCTGGAACTGTCGTATTTTAATGCATCCGGGCCTATCGACCATGTCGGTGCATGTCATTAAATAGTCAGCAACGACTGAAACGTCTAGGTTGGTCGAGCAACCTGAGACGCTGGCAACGCCGCAACTGGCTACAAATTAAACGACATTTCAAAAATATTTACGTTGTTTTTGTTGTTGTTTTTAATTTAAATAATCACAAAGCACCTAGTGTGTCCTTAATTTTCAAACTTCAATTTAGTTGGTATTTCTTTGTGAATTGTTTTATATTTTCATTATTGCCACAACTAGGTGACATTTGGTGGTTGCTGGGTATGTTTCCTTTTCTTTACAGTCCTTCAAGGAGAATTATTCACAGAAACACCATATACTTGTGATTATGAATGGATCTAATTGAAAACTGAAGAGATTTGATCGCCTCGGTGCAGTTTATACACACATGCTTGTAAAATATTATATATCAAAACAGCCACTGCGGATTGTATTATCGGTTGGATTGAAGATTCAGTATATGAGAACACAACATGATCTGTGATCTTCTCAAATTTAATAGACAAAGTACCGATTTTATAATGTTAAACAGACATTTGGGGCGATTTGGGCTTTGAAAAGGGATTCGTATGTAAGGGTATGAGTATTTCAAACAGGTTTTTGGTTCAATCTTGATTGCTGAATGGGTTCAAACAAAAATTAGTAGATATACAGATACTGAAGTGAATTTAAAACCTTACTAACTCTGATTTCCGGACACACTATAATTAATAAAAGTTATTACTAGTGGTCCCACTTGCAGAAAGCATCTTACCTCACTAGACAACCATCATAAATGGTATTACCAGAAAAATCGTTATGGTTATTACCAATCTTAAAACAGAAAATTAAAAAAAACATTTGACCCCTCTGGGCTTCGGTATAAACACCCTTCGCATGAGAATATAATTGAACTAATGTATGGAACATTCAACTGGAGTAGACGGTATCATTTCATCACCATTTCAGTACGAAAGTCCAGTGGTGTCAAAGACGTGCAGCTTAAACGTTGTTACAAGAAGAAAGTACACATGTAACAATAACGAGCGAAAAATACAACTCGTTTTCACGAGACCCAAGCTGAAAATACGAGATCATAATAACTATTTTTAAAGTCGTAATTATGATAATGAAGTTATTACAAGGTGTTCTGTTGTTATATGGGTGAGTGGAGTGAGTTTAGTTTTACAATCAGCAATATTCCAGCTATATGACGGCGGTCTGTAAATAATCGAGTCTGGACCAGACAATCCAGTGATCAACTAGCATGAGCATCGATCTACCCAATTGGGATACGATGACTTGTGTCAACCAAGTCAGCGAACCTAACCAATCTTAAAACAGAAAATTAAAAAAAACATTTGACCCCTCTGGGCTTTCGTATAAACACCCTTCGCATGAGAATATAATTGAACTAATGTATGGAACATTCAACTGGAGTAGACGGTATCATTTCATCACCATTTCAGTACGAAAGTCCAATGGTGTCAAAGACGTGCAGCTTAAACGTTGTTACAAGAAGAAAGTACATGTAACAATAACGAGCGAAAAATACAACTCGTTTTCACGAGACCCAAGCTGAAAATACGAGATCATAATAACTATTTTTTAAAGTCGTAATTATGATAATGAAGTTATTACAAGGTGTTCTGTTGTTATATGGGTGAGTGAGTGAGTTTAGTTTTACAATCAGCAATATTCCAGCTATATGACGGCGGTCTGTAAATAATCGAGTCTGGACCAGACAATCCAGTGATCAACTAGCATGAGCATCGATCTACCCAATTGGGATACGATGACTTGTGTCAACCAAGTCAGCGAACCTAATCAATCTTAAAACAGAAAATTAAAAAAAACATTTGACCCCTCTGGGCTTTCGTATAAACACCCTTCGCATGAGAATATAATTGAACTAATGTATGGAACATTCAACTGGAGTAGACGGTATCATTTCATCACCATTTCAGTACGAAAGTCCAGTGGTGTCAAAGACGTGCAGCTTAAACGTTGTTACAAGAAGAAAGTACATGTAACAATAACGAGCGAAAAATACAACTCGTTTTCACGAGACCCAAGCTGAAAATACGAGATCATAATAACTATTTTTTAAAGTCGTAATTATGATAATGAAGTTATTACAAGGTGTTCTGTTGTTATATGGGTGAGTGAGTGAGTTTAGTTTTACAATCAGCAATATTCCAGCTATATGACGGCGGTCTGTAAATAATCGAGTCTGGACCAGACAATCCAGTGATCAACTAGCATGAGCATCGATCTACCCAATTGGGATACGATGACTTGTGTCAACCAAGTCAGCGAACCTAACCAATCTTAAAACAGAAAATTAAAAAAAACATTTGACCCCTCTGGGCTTTCGTATAAACACCCTTCGCATGAGAATATAATTGAACTAATGTATGGAACATTCAACTGGAGTAGACGGTATCATTTCATCACCATTTCAGTACGAAAGTCCAGTGGTGTCAAAGACGTGCAGCTTAAACGTTGTTACAAGAAGAAAGTACATGTAACAATAACGAGCGAAAAATACTACTCGTTTTCACGAGACCCAAGCTGAAAATACGAGATCATAATAACTATTTTTTAAAGTCGTAATTATGATAATGAAGTTATTACAAGGTGTTCTGTTGTTATATGGGTGAGTGAGTGAGTTTAGTTTTACAATCAGCAATATTCCAGCTATATGACGGCGGTCTGTAAATAATCGAGTCTGGACCAGACAATCCAGTGATCAACTAGCATGAGCATCGATCTACCTAATTGGGATACGATGACTTGTGTCAACCAAGTCAAGCGAACCTAACCAATCTTTTAAAACAGAAAATTAAAAAAGACATTTGACCCTCTGGGCTTTCGTATAAACACCCTTCGCATGAGAATATAATTGAACTAATGTATGGAACATTCAACTGGAGTAGACGGTATCATTTCATCACCATTTCAGTACGAAAGTCCAGTGGTGTCAAAGACGATGCAGCTTTAAACGTTGTTACAAGAAGAAAGTACATGTAACAATAACGAGGCGAAAATACTACTCGTTTTCACGAGACCCAAGCTGAAAATACGAGATCATAATAACTATTTTTAAAGTCGTAATTATGATAATGAAGTTATTACAAGGTGTTCTGTTGTTATATGGGTGAGTGAGTGAGTTTAGTTTTACAATCAGCAATATTCCAGCTATATGACGGCGGTCTGTAAATAATCGAGTCTGGACCAGACAATCCAGTGATCAACTAGCATGAGCATCGATCTACCTAATTGGGATACGATGACTTGTGTCAACCAAGTCAGCGAACCTAACCAATCTTAAAACAGAAAATTAAAAGACATTTGACCCCTCTGGGCTTTCGTATAAACACCCTTCGCATGAGGAATATAATTGAACTAATGTATGGAACATTCAACTGGAGTAGACGGTATCATTTCATCACCATTTCAATACGAAAGTCCAGTGGTGTCAAAGACGTGCAGCAAACGTTGTTACAAGAAGAAAGTACATGTAACAATAACGAGCGAAAAATACAACTCGTTTTCACGAGACCCAAGCTGAAAATACGAGATCATAATAACTATTTTTTAAAGTCGTAATTATGATAATGAAGTTATTACAAGGTGTTCTGTTGTTATATGGGTGAGTGAGTGAGTTTAGTTTTACAATCAGCAATATTCCAGCTATATGACGGCGGTCTGTAAATAATCGAGTCTGGACCAGACAATCCAGTGATCAACTAGCATGAGCATCGATCTACCCAATTAGATACGATGACTTGTGTCAACCAAGTCAGCGAACCTAATCAATCTTAAAACAGAAAATTAAAAAGACATTTGACCCCTCTGGGCTTTCGTATAAACACCCTTCGCATGAGAATATAATTGAACTAATGTATGGAACATTCAACTGGAGTAGACGGTATCATTTCATCACCATTTCAGTACGAAAGTCCAGTGGTGTCAAAGACGTGCAGCTTTAAACGTTGTTACAAGAAGAAAGTACATGTAACAATAACGAGCGAAAAATACTACTCGTTTTCACGAGACCCAAGCTGAAAATACGAGATCATAATAACTATTTTTAAAGTCGTAATTATGATAATGAAGTTATTACAAGGTGTTCTGTTGTTATATGGGTGAGTGAGTGAGTTTAGTTTTACAATCAGCAATATTCCAGCTATATGACGGCGGTCTGTAAATAATCGAGTCTGGACCAGACAATCCAGTGATCAACTAGCATGAGCATCGATCTACCCAATTGGGATACGATGACTTGTGTCAACCAAGTCAGCGAACCTAACCAATCTTAAAACAGAAAATTAAAAAAAGACATTTGACCCCTCTGGGCTTTCGTATAAACACCCTTCGCATGAGAATATAATTGAACTAATGTATGGAACATTCAACTGGAGTAGACGGTATCATTTCATCACCATTTCAGTACGAAAGTCCAGTGGTGTCAAAGACGTGCAGCTTAAACGTTGTTACAAGAAGAAAGTACATGTAACAATAACGAGCGAAAAATACTACTCGTTTTCACGAGACCCAAGCTGAAAATACGAGATCATAATAACTATTTTTTAAAGTCGTAATTATGATAATGAAGTTATTACAAGGTGTTCTGTTGTTATATGGGTGAGTGAGTGAGTTTAGTTTTACAATCAGCAATATTCCAGCTATATGACGGCGGTCTGTAAATAATCGAGTCTGGACCAGACAATCCAGTGATCAACTAGCATGAGCATCGATCTACCCAATTGGGATACGATGACTTGTGTCAACCAAGTCAGCGAACCTATAACCATCCGATCCCTTTAGTCGCCTCTTACTACAAGCATGGGTTACTGAAGATTTTTATTCTAACCCGGATCTTCACAGGTGTCGTCATATATGGCGAGTCAATCAATCAATATTTAGTCAATATATGGCGAGTCGTAATGAACGAGTCTTGATACACAGAGGGAGAGAAATATTTATTTTCATCACTCACAAGTCCAATGATATCTGAAAATAATGCTTACATATTTCATTCCAAGCTATTCACAGTTATTGCCTTTAAAATATCTCTGGGGTGAAGAGAGATTGCAAATGGTAACTTTAGTAATTATATAGGAACAAATATTTGAATAATAAGGTTATATTATCACGTGTTCAAATCATCTGAAGTGTCCTAAACCTGAAGTGATGTAAATGTGTGCTTGTACATTTTAATATTACCTTTTTCCATTGTTTCTTTTGCGGTCAGCGTCTTTATTGCAATAAGTGTGACGTTTAGATGTAGGTACTAACACCGTTTTCAAGCAAGAAGTGATCATGGTGTTAGTACCTTCATTGAAACGTCGCACTCAATGCAATAAAGAAGTTGACTATCCATAGAACTTGGCTTTCTTCATCTATACAACATCTAAAATGCCTCTCAAAGAAGTTCTTTTGCGGTGTTCTCTTCAATTAGTGACTGAGCTTTCAGCTCCATTATCTTTGTACATTCTCCCACGTTGTGTAAGTTTACATGCCTTTATATATATTCTCTCTGTGCACTGACTCCGCATTCACCCGATGAAGGAGCAAGAACTATCTCTGTAACGTCGTATAAAGAATAAAAAGAAGATGTGCTAATATCAAAGGATAGTTTTGATGTTTTTAAATCAGAAACTGACAACATGGTTCGCCGTTTCAGTGTTGACAAGCCCCACGTGGTCTGAGCAGCGCCATCTGTTGATTGTTTACTGTTGGCAAGATGCAAATGGAAGGCGTATTTTGATTGGTGTTCGTTTGAATGGTAAGAATGAAACGGCGATTATTATTGGTCGATTCGAACCTACCGCTCGTGAATTTGTGAAATATTGCGAAGAACGTGGAAAGGACTTATCTAAGGAAGAGAACCCTATTAAGGTAAGTTTTGTTTATGTTACTTATCAAAACTCACACATAAGCACAATTTGTTTTGGAAGTTCAGTATACCATTAATCACACGGTTCTTATTCGCAAATATTGAGTTTAGCTGAATATCGTGACCGACTATTTTCAAAACTGCAGACACACAACGGCGGTAAATACAATTTTGTTGACGACTTATGTACCTTCTTACATCAACTTCAGTGTATTTGGTTCATTTTGCCCCGGTCCCAATACGAATAAGTTGTAGTTTGTTCCTGTCTGCAGCGATGATGTCGATGGCTTTTGGACATACAAATTTACATGCAGTTCATGTTTGAACATGTCCAGTTACTACATTTACTACCATAACCAAGTGTGTTATTTCAAATGGCTGTGATATCTTTTGGTGCATACGTCGGCGAGTCAGGGGCTAAAGATTTCTGAATAAACTGTACACCAAGGCTTATTGTATACCGCTACTGGTGTATGTTAGTTAATTTTTATTTACGTATTGAGTGGCATTGAGCAGTTTTGAAACTAATAAACGGACAATGAGACATGGTTAGCCGGTAGATGTCGTTTTATGCTTTCAGCGTTAGTGTGACATTTTGGTACAGTAAATTCAATATATTTTTCCATCTATTTTGTTAAGTCGATCCTGGTGGTCGATTTGTGCTCGTAGATAGGAAAACATTAGGCAAATTTGACCCTTTAAATTGAACCTATATCAACAACTCAGTTCAAATCTTGACATACATGCTGAACAGGGAATGGTTATCCCAAAAATGTGTTTCAAATAATTTACACTTTTCAGTCAATACCTCCCATAGTCAGACAGTAATATATTACAGACAACTATGCACTCTCAAAATGTTGAAAATAATGCTTGTTATATGTTCCCTTGCACTGTTATATGTTCCCTTGCAATGTGTTTTATCGCTCCAGACACAGTAAACATAAAACAGTTTCACAGGGTGATCACTTGATACACAAGACTGGATGTAAAACATTTCCATATTTTGTATGTGTGCATATTCAACAAGTTTAAAGTAACATACCATACAAAAATATTTTGGAAAGAGTTCCTTCCGTTCCAACATATTGATTTGTAACATTACCGTGCTTGGGGCCCTTATCATACAACGTGGTTCGACCATTTATATTGTAATTATGTTTTGGGATTTTAGTTATTTTAGTGAGTTCTCTATTAATTGTTGTGTTAGGTTTTGTTAATAGTTTTAGTATATATTAATTTATAAATATCATTAGGGATGGGGAAACAAGAGGAACTCTTACCGAAAATCAACATGATGGCTGCAAGCTTGATTGAATAAACACTTATACATTGATAAATGTGTTATTAGTTTGTACTTTACTTCTAAAAAATTGTTTAAAAGAAATCCTACCTACCTACCCTAAATTTTAAAGATGTAATCGGAACCACAACAATTTTTTGTATTTGGCCTCAAGTGTAATAATTTTTTTATTATCCATTTTATTCATGTACATTTGTGAAGTAAAACACCTTAAGCAAGTGTGATGGCCATCTTCATTGACGTCACATTCAATTGTTTAATGACGTCACCGCCGACGGAATAGAGACAATGGTTGCAAGGCAAAAGTGATATGTGCACAAATGATATATATGACACTGGTTATGTTTCACCATATGGGTAATAAGAAGTAGAGCTGTGTATTGTGGTCTAAGTGGCGAGACGATATATCCCGATACCAGTTTAATTAGGCGAGACGATATATCATGAAAGTATTGGCAAGGAACCTGTGAGACAATTATCATCACAATACAATGGTGGCAATATGATACGTATCCCGATACTTTACACTTTCTAATAGCAGAACATATATGATAGATAAAATGACTGAATCTTTATTTGTTATACAGCAGATCTTGTGTTACATTCACACACACTTAAAAAGCTGTTCATTTAATAAAGTTTCAGCATTTAATGCTTTTAAAGTACAGTCAAACATATTCAGTATACTTTGATCTAACATATATAAGTTTGAAACCGAAGTTTCCTTTGGGAAGGTGTGTTTCTGCACTAATGCTTTCACAAACAATTGAATATCAGGTCTTATATCAGAATTCAGAATCACTGAAAAAACCTCTTAAGTATGTTTTCTAAATTTTATCTTCTCTTTGTTCTCTTTCTTAACAAAGCTAAGACGTCATTCATACTTGTTAATAAATGGTGTTATTTGTCAAACAACTAAAACATATTTCATTTACTTAAAGACAAGTATTCTACAGTTCACAGAATTTGAAAAATGTTCACACTCTTTCACTTATACACCAACGCCTTTGTCCATGTAACAAAGATAACAGACACAAACAAATTCTTAAAAAGGTTCAATTTGTTTTTAAAATTCAGAAGAATTTCAAAGAGACTCCCTTCCTATTCCTAATGCAATACTCCTTACAACTTTAACTAGTATTTAAGTTGTATCGGGATATATCGTCTCTTGTGGCGATACATCGATCTAGCAAGGACCCTTGCGCTATAACTATCCTGATATTTTGCCTAAATGTGTTTTGTATCGATGCACTTGTATCGCGTAGTTGACGATGCAAACATCGATACTATCTATGAATTGTTACACCACTAATAAGTATATATAACGTGGTCATATGATGAATATCCTTTTGAAGAGATGAGTAACGTATGACAATGGACAAATCATGAGAATCTGTTGATTCTTCAACTGCAAATTCAAATGAAATCTGTTTGAACTCATTTCATTGCACATTGTTAAATGATTTCTATATAATTGTACATTATGGACTCTTGTTGGATCAGTTTACTCATGAAAATGCACATACAGAATGGGAAGTGAATTCCACACTCAAAAACAACAGCATCATATCAGATGATGTCATTAGTTGTGAAGACACTGCCAATCCTTTTTTTATTGTTCATGCTATCACCATTTACTTCACTGCAAAAAGTAGTTTAAAACCAAGGATGCAGTCACCATCTCAAACACTCTATCACTGAGTATCAGGGGATTTTGCCCAAAACTACAGTGATAACCATGAAAAAGATTGTTGTTCATACAACATAACTCAGTTTCAAACAATGTCTTCTGAGCAATGCTGAAAGTGCAACATGGTGTTTTAAATTGACCCTTGTTGGTAACTTTTCAAAAGGAGGTTTTGCACTTTGGAACAAAACAGTTGTCCACATTTTTTGTATGCATCACTGAAGCCCACTGTGCACCTAGTCTTTTTTCAGTTCTGAAATGATTCTGTTGTTCTTTCAGAAGCATTCATTTGAAGTAAGCCTGTGATATCAACACTTGGGAATTATGGAGGACTACAACAAGATAGAGAAGATTGGAGAAGGTAATGGTTCTGTCACTGTACGTGACTAGACTGGACAGGTGCATGTTGAAATCAACTTGTGCAGCCTAAAACATACATGCTAACCAGTATAACGTCTTCATATTTCACAGAAGTGTACACAGTATGAAAAAACTGAAAATACACTGAAATATTTTACAGGATGTTGGTGTTAACGTGCTGTTTGTGTACACTACAGATTGGCTGTATACTCTTTATACACATGGATCCATGTGCATCATTAATGTTTATATGCATACATAAATTCCTGTAAGAAAGATAGAAAATGATCAGTTACTGAGTTAGATCACTTGGTTTTCTTGGCTAAGACAAAAACTAATGTAGTCCGGTTTTCAAGGGCTACACAACAGAACACAGACATTGGACATTTGTATGAGCATTAAAAACATGCTGGATAGAAAACAGTCAAAACTGTCTTCATACAATCTGATCTCATTTCTCCACTCAGTGAAGCAGGTCTTCACAGCAGCCAGTTGTTCTCATCTCTCCTGTCTGTCGCTGTACCTAATACAAAATAAACGTTTTGTAAATATTCTTACGTTCAACATGTTCGGTGTGCATGTTTCAGGTACATATGGTGTAGTTTACAAAGGTCGTCATAAGAAGACAAATCGTCTGGTGGCTCTCAAGAAAATCCGTCTTGAGAGTGAAGAGGAAGGCGTCCCATCCACAGCCATCAGGGAAATCTCCCTGTTGAAGGAACTCGCACACCCCAACATTGTCTGGTGAGTCATAGCCATGACAACAGTAGGGTAGTCTCAAGCCCTGAAGGGGTCACTTTTATCCAGGATAGAATAGGTCTTCAGTATCTTGTACTTACTGTGAAAAGGAGCAGCGTCATAGTCCTGTTAAAGTTGTAAAGGGCTTTCTCTGCACACTGCAGGCCTGAGTTTAATACATACCGGTAGTCATGGTCTTTTTTTCAATAGTGATGTAAAATAACATTCACATTTTCACGTTTTAGTGTAGTTTTGAGAAGTATGTGGATTGCACACTAAATCTACATATCAAAGTGAGCACGTTTTTACCTAATGCCTCAATAAATGCAAAGACATAAGGAAGTCAGTTCTCAGAAATATATTAACAACAACTACTTGCAGATTTGCTTATTCAATTGTAGTCACACAAAAAACTTCAACAGAAAATCTGTTACATATTCAGCACAGAAATGCAGCCCCAGCCCCGTTGTGTTTGGCAGTCAGGAAACTGTACACACATGGGTCATGCCTAATTGTTTTGCAATCAAAATGAATTGTGGAAGAAATGCAAAATCAAAAAATGTATGACGAGCCACTCAAATACACTAGAATCTGTTTCAGTTTTAACAGCTCTTTTCAACCCGTCCCCTGCCGTGATATTGCTGGAATGTTGCTTAAAAGTGGCGTAAAACTAAACTCGTCCACCCACTTTTTTCAACCAATAGGATTGCAACACACTCAGACCTCTTCAAGTGACATTCTGTAACAGTATTGCACATTCACTCACTCTTGTTGTTATTACACCGAGATCACAGTGTTGTGTTCGTGCCAGGTGTGTGTACTGTAAGTCATGCCAGAGCCCGGAGCTTATGGTTTCTATTCTGTTCAAGTGAAGCTAAGGACCACCAGATTCTTTTATAGTACTTTTGTCAATCTGTCATGCCATAATGGCCTCGCATTAAACTGACACAAAATGTGTCACTGCCATGACATAAGTATTGCTCGACTGAATTTACTCACTGAGTATCGCTGGTATCTAATATGTATATGTGTTGTAGCAAGTGTATGTCAACTCTGTTGTAGCCTGGAGGACGTGTTGATGCAGGAGAACAAGTTGTACTTGGTGTTTGAGTTCCTGTCCATGGACCTGAAGCGCTACATGGACACCATACCTAGTGGCCAATACATGGACAAGATGCTTGTCAAGGTCAGCTGCACTTTCAGAGCTACCTTTCAATACAGATTGACAAAAGTGTGCTTGCTAACATTAACTACAATCTGAATATATGTGGTAGTTGTTTCAAGGCCACAGGTGTTATTGACTATTGAAGTTAAAACATTTCAGTTGGATCCTCCAGTGAAAGTTGAAGGTTTCATATGATAAAATATCAATTCCTGGAACATGTTGAATACTCATCAAATCGTGGTATACGAGTAACACCTTGTTTCTCAAAGATAGATATTATGAAAAATATCAACAAGGCCTTTATTGTAAGGAAATTGGAAACTGCTTTGAAATTGCTAGAATGATTGTGTTTCAATGCTCTTTTATCAAAAAAGATTGGACTGTAGCCAGCAGATTGACTGTTATTTTCAGCGAGAGCTATGTCCATCTCTGACCACACAAAACTTTAGGATTTTCTGGATACATTACACCAAGTGTATTGATACTCACCCTCAATAACTGCAGCCCATGATCCAAACTCTGCTATTGCTCTTGCCCTGATGGAGGTGGTTCACATGATAATGTATAGCACTATCTGTTGTGTGTGATATGAGTGGAAGCTTTGATCTTGTCTCCAACCAAAGTTGATTCACATTTAGATAATCCTACTCAGTTTCAAACAATGTCTTCTGAACAATGCTGAAAGTGCAACAGGGTGACATTTTAGATTGACCATTGTTTGTAACTTTTTAAGTGGGGAGGTGTTCCACATTGTATGCCCCACTGCAGCCTACTGTTCACCTTGTCTTCTTCCACTCCCCTCAGAGCTACACATACCAGATCCTACAGGGCATCTTGTTCTGCCACCAGCGGAGAGTCCTCCACAGGGATCTCAAACCACAGAATCTGCTCATTGACAGCAAAGGAACCATCAAACTAGCTGACTTTGGTCTGGCCAGGGCTTTTGGCATTCCAGTTAGAGTGTACACACATGAGGTTAGTCACATGTGGGATGTACCCATAATTAGAGAATACAAATTACTCATGATCTCTCTTCGGTGTATTCAGTAGGTGGTAGCATGATGTCGTATTGTTTTCACTCCAGCTGACAAATCTACCTGTCCTTATTGGTAATATTTACCTTTTGTGTACTAGTTCCCACAGTAATTTCTTTTTTTCAGTTGAACTACTGAAGGAATTCTGAGCACTAGCATGCTGAAGAATGCCTATTTTCTGTCTCTTGATCTAACTTGCTTCTTCCAATAATTGTCGTGGGCGCTCAGCTTATAGTCTGTAGGTTTTAACTGAACAGGACATCATCCATAACAAATAGCAGCTATTACGTTTAGAGCATGTGATTTGTTTTAAAATGTATGTTATTTTCACTTGTGATATTGTGTTCATTAGGTTGTCACATTGTGGTACCGTGCACCAGAGATTCTTCTGGGCTCCCCACGCTACTCAACACCTGTTGATGTCTGGAGTATAGGATGTATATTTGCTGAAATGGTAACCAAAAGGCCATTGTTCCATGGAGATTCAGAAATTGATCAGCTTTTCAGGATATTCAGGTAAATAGTACAGCCACATCAACAATCCTATCATCTCTCTAGTTGTCCTTTGTTTCTGAGAACTTCATCAAAGTGGACTGGGGTTGTTGTATTTTAGCTCACCTGAATGAATAGATCGTCAGTTGTGTGTTGTCCATCGTCAATATTAATTTTTAAACTTCTCACGATTTTCACTTCTCTCTCTTGCTTCGACGCTGAGTGGAACGAATGAGAATTTTCCTCTAGGCCTCTCTTGTCCATACACCTGTGTTCCCCAGGCTGCTCTTTTTATAGGACAGGTCCCTAGTCCCTGGCGAAGCGTGCAGCACGTTCCCCTGTCTACCCACGTGACTACCTCAGAGTAATCATTCTTCTTCTTGTTGCACCACTGTGTGGACGTATTGTGAGAATTCTCAGCTTTCCTTACAAGTTAACATGAGAAATATATCATGGGTAGTTGACCCTAAGTAGGGTAATTTTGTGCACACTGTAACAATATTTACTTCCTCGGATCCCACTCGTCATGTGCGGGTTGTATTGACCTGTGTTCCTGGAGCAAACGTTGAGAATGTGCTCCCTTATCTAGGTTTTTAGAGCATACAGACATGCTTGCTCCCGTTGGCTGGCAGACAGCTCGTTACACTTCAACAGTTGATCACCCGACAAACCCCCGCTTTTAACAACCGGTATTAACTGCTCGTCGTCCGGAGATTCCCATGTTGAACGGTGATAATTTTATTGGCGCATCATCAGATGTCTACTCGTCGTTCCGCCTCATAAATCCGCTCTGTGTTGCCAGCTGACTCACACAGCTCATCGTCAAATCGCCGAACCGATTCACGACACCGAATCGGTTCGCCATACAAAATGGATTCACCAGACCGAACCGTTTCGCCACGGCGTATGTGGATTATGACATGGACTCAATTCGCCATAATATTAAGACTTTTTCTTATCACTGAAACGGTTCACATCATCGAATCGATTCACAGCACCGAAACGGCTCTCTTCACCGAAACGATTCACCTCGGCCGGAACATTTCACCTCGCCTCACCGGTTCATCTGATCGTTCTAGATCTCTCCATCAGCTGAGATCATTTAAACGTTTGGGATTACCGAACCGATCCAGATCACAGTCACGATCCAGATCACGGACTGATTCAGATCACATAAACGTTCCGGCTCACCACCCTGAACTGATTTACCAGCCCCACTCGTACCGTTTCACCAGGCCGAACCGCTTCCTATCGGTGAACCAGTTCACCTGGCCGTTCAAGATCACTGAATTGTCAGCATTCATCGAACTGTCCGCATTCGTCAATAATCCATTCCTCGGACCTTACCAGCAATTGAGCTTATTCACGAATTGGGCGATTCACCACTCATGTTATTTCCAACACGGCACATCTTACCAGCCTATGTCAAATGTGTCTGGGATGCCACCCAAGACACTTAACCCACATCGAACCTTGTCTTTGTTTTCATGGTTCGGCTATGCCAGTCACCTATAAGATGCAGGAATTGTTTTGGTTGATTCGACACACATGTTCGCATGGTTTGCCGACCACCTACAGCTACCTAGAGCAAGATACCAGATGTTCTATTGATTACATTCAACATGAAGGATGGGACTTGTCAACACTGGTTTTCCACATCCTCAACGAGGTTCGTGAACTTGCATCTAGATAGGGCCAAATTTGTCGAACTCTGCTAGTTTTCAATACGATCCTAGTTTTCAGGGCATCTGTGAGGCGCTGAATTCCTCATTACGAAGTGGCAAGCTCTAAGCACGACAATTTGATTAATGTTTATCCGGTTTACCTTACGGCTTGTGAGGCGCTTAATGTTTTTAATCACATGACTTATCCCACCTTGTACCCCTTTTTCGGCTGGTTGAACAGAGGTAGTAGCTATGTGCTTCACCAAGCGGAAAGCGATAGACATATCACGCTCGGCACTTGACGGTCTGACGATCACAGTTCTCAAGAGTCCTCCGTGACCGGGGCTCATCTCATTCCAGACTTAATCTACTATCCGATCTTCACCTTTGGTGAATGACTCGGTTCTACGAATCGACCCTTCGGTGTAGATATCAGTTCTACAACCTCCCGATAGGGCATTATATATATATAGCCAGGAATACTTTACCACGCTTCACTGAGTCTTGTTACTACAGACTACTGGTAACAGCGTGTTTGTGTATCGCTGGGTGCAATTATTGCAGATGGTTCGTCATCTTCAGCTCCCTTTGTTTTACATGATAAGCAAGTTTCTGGACAGATAACAGATGGGTCAAGTTTTTGCGCATGGTACCAGCACTGATGTTTTGTCAAATAGCCAGCATAGCTCAGCCCGGAATTTATGGGTTGCGACTCGCCCGGTTAACTGAAGACCGTGTTGTCAGTTTTTTTTGTCACTCGTGTGTAACGTTTGCAAATGGCGGACTACTGTTTGTTTACTGGAATTTTGATGATTAAAGTGACTATGAAGTGCCCTTGCAGACTTGTCTTTGTCCCACGAATCGGATATCAAGTCCACCCTTTAAATGCTAGTAACAATCAACAGTGCCATTCCCGGTAAGAGTGATTGTGTCGGGATTTTGACAGCCAGTCGAGAGAGACTGCTTATCGAGGCTGAGGGACTGAAACACCCGTGAACGGTTTGACTTTTGCTGGGGTTACTCGGTTTTCTACACTAGCTTAAGCACTGAGTTCAAAGGTCACTGCAGTTATGCATGGACTGTCACCAGGCAGCGATCTACTACCTTTATCACTCCACCTGGCGAACCATCATTTCGTTCGGCCGACCTCTCATTTCCCTCGATCTGCGAGACGCCTACCTTCACATCCCAATACATCCAGACTGTCAGAAGTATCTTCGATTTACTTTCAAGGGGCGTCATTGATACCAATGGAGTGTCCTGCTGTTTGGCATATATATATGATAACAAGCTACCTGCATTGTCGAGGCATGACATTTGAGAACTATATCGACGACTGTGTTCAAGCCCAGCAGGATCCAGTCGTCCTTCCTCTCCACAGGCAGTTCATCATCAAGTTGCTCGCGCAATTAGGATGGCTGCTGAATTCGGAGAAATCGGAGGTAACACCGATCCGGTGATTTCTTTTTATTGGGACAATATTCCACACGACATGATCTTTGTGCCCCAGGAGAGGTTGGACAAGATTCAGTGCAATGCATCACTAGTGCTGGTCCAACCCACAACTTTTCGCCAGTGGCAGAAGTTACTAGGGTGGTTGACGTTGGCACAAGCGCTGACTTACAGGGGCCAGCTGCAGCTTCGCCCTCTTCAGATGTTTCTGTGCCCATACATCTGGGACGACAACCCCAGGGAGTTGATTTGTCTTCCCGCACAACTACATTCAGTCTTTCGTTGGTGGCTCAACAAGTGGAATGTTTGCGTTGGAGTCTTTATGGTGCCCTTCATACCGACTCAACACCTGTACGTCGACGCATCTTTCAAGCTGGGGCGCTCACTTTCTCCATCGAGTGGCCTAGCAGAAAAAATGGTCATCAGGAGAAAGGGCCCTTCATATCAACAAATCAGCATTGTCATTCTCGCCGTTCGGAATTGGGCAGTTGAACCTCATATACTGATTCAATCAGATATTTCGATGGTAATTTTGTACATAAACCATCAGGGGTCGACAGGATCAGCAGCTCTGCTTCAGTTGATGTTTCAAATTTATCATCTGATCGGTTCACTCAACACAGTGGCCAGAGCCCGACACATTCCCAGGATGAGGAATGTCATTGCGGATGCCCTGTCACATCTCAAACGCCTGTCACTCACGGAGTGGAAACAACTGCCTCTGATATTCCAATCGAAGATCTACCTGTTACCACTACCAGTGGTAGACCTGTTCGCCACTCGGGACAAACCATCAGCTTCAGCGCAGATGATCACCAGTTGCGATCGTTTCTGCTTTGTGTACAATCTGAATAAAATTCTGAATTTTATTTCTGATTTGTGTCTTCGATTCTTCTGGGACTTCGATTTCTCCTCTCAATTTAATTTGAGACTCTGGAGAGTCGCCACCTCACTTACTGTCGTCTGCTGTGGAGTAATTACATCAGTGAAGTGAGTCATTCCCGAAGTGTTACACTTCGGAGCGTTCATGCTCCTAAGTACCTATACACATCTATGTGATCTTACTGTGGTAAGTAGTGGAAGTCATAAGATGATGTGGTACTGAACGTTAAAATTGTGAGTTTTCGATTCAATTACCCTTTCATCTCGGGACGGTGTCTGTGGGGGTTGTTTCGAAGCAGGGGCTGGCCCGATACTAGTCATTAGACTTTTATTACGGGGGTACCTTGGAAATCGTGGTAATGCGACTGATTACACTCGCTAAGCTGCGTCCTTTCACTTTCGTGAAGGTAGTGACTGAACACCACATTGCTCGGGAGTCCCGGTCCCTGGGAGCAATTGTGCTTAGTAAGTCAATGGGTTCGAACTAACCATCGCACGTAGTGACCTTGGTAGTTATGGGCCTACCTTGTCGTTGCTCCCTACGGATGTAGAAGTGTTCGACAATCTCGCTTGCTGACATCTACTCCACGGAGCAATCACGTCAGTGTAGTGAGTCCTTCCCGATTTCCTTATGGATTTTGTAGCATTCAAGCTCCTAAGTACCTTAGCACACCGTTTTGTCCTAACTGTGGTAAGTAGCGGAAGTCATGTGGTGTTGTTTTGGTACTGAACGTTAAACGTGCGAGTTTTCCGATTTAGTTTCCTTTTCCCCTCCTCGTGATGGGGTCTGGGGGGCTGTCTCAAGGCATGTGCGGGCCCGATTACTAGTCGTAATTACAGGGGTACTCTGATAAATCGTGGCGAAGCAAGGTGACTTGCCTAGTTGCGTTTTCTTGTGTATGCGAGGGTTGCTGTTGAACACCACATTGCCCAGGAGCACCTACTCCATGGGAGCGATGGTGCCTAGTAAGCCAAGGGGTTCAGGGGAACCCATCACTAGTATAGGTACTATGCTAGTTGGATCCTGCGGCCGAACACCACATTGCTCAGGAGCACCCACTCCTTGGGAGCGATGATGCCTAGTAAGCCAAGGGGTTCAGGAGAACCCATCACTAGTAGAGGTACTATGCTAGTCAGATCCGGGCCTCCCTTGTTCATTGCTATCTACGGTTGTCATTAGCCTATACAGTATATACTGTCAGTGCCTTTTGACTTAGGGTAATCTGTGACCCGCTGTCCAACCGTGGGATAAGTGCAAATCGTGAGATAGGATAAGTTTAAAAATTTGAAAATTTTAATATAAATTGTATATTTATATACTTATCCTATCTCACGAGATGGATGCCCACCCAGCCTCCCCTCTACTCAGATTACGACGGTTACGTATAACTGTCATTGGCTCCAAGAAGAGAATGATCACTCTGAGGTAGTCACGTGGGTAGACAGGGGAACATGCTGCACGCTTAGCCGGGGACCAGGGACCTGTCCTATAAGGAGAGCAGCCTGGGAACACAGGCGTATGGACAAGAGAGGCCTAGAGGAAAAGTTCTCATTCGTTCCACTCAGTGTCAAAGCAAGAGAGAGAAGTGTCAAATAAGCTGTACTAATATCATGCTTGTTCCCAGAAATGATGATGCTCCAATTTCTGCAAGTGTGTTGGCAGCCATATTGAAAACATCTCTCTACGTCCCTTACTCAGTCATTTTTGTCATGCAGTGGTATTTAGATTTTGACCTTGATATGCCCTGTGCTCTTAACTATTACTGGGTGTGTTAAGTTTTACGCTGCTCTTAGCAATATTCGAGCTATATGGCTACATGTCATCGTATCCCAATTGCATAGATCAAACTTCATGCTGTTGATCACTGGATTGTCTGGTCCAGACTCTATTATAGGGTGAGAGAGCTATACAGTTGCTGATTACGGCTTCATTTCACCTGATGAAGGAGTTAGAATATACTCGAAACATTGTGTTCCTCATAATAAATTAAATAAATATGTTGACATCCATAAAAACTATCTTCCTTATTACTCAGACATGTTTGTGAAAAATGTAATCAATGACTTATATTTCTTGAATGAAATAGGGGAGGTGGGGTACCCTCATAGTCCACTCATCACGCTGAAGACACAGGTTCAATTCCCCACATGGGCCTATTTCTGGTGTCCCCTGCCGTCATATTGCTGGAATATTGCCAAAAGCTGCGTAAAACCTTACTCACTCACTCACTTAAATAAAATAAGGAAACTTGAACTTATTGTTGTGACAAACTGACTTTTTCGTCATGATCATTTATGGATTTGGTTAGCTTACGTATTGTTGTTTATCAGGACGCTGACCACACCGACAGAGGACACATGGCCAGGAGTGAGTAACTTGCCAGATTACAAGCCCACATTCCCTGCCTGGAAGTGCAACCAGCTGGCCGGCTCCGTCAAACAGCTGGACAACATGGGACTAGATCTCCTACAGGTAGGGTAGCCCCACACAGTATTGAGGGATAAAGGAATGTAGCCATATACACATATACAGTCAACCCTGTATGACACGTCTCAAAGGGACCTGAAGGCCAATTGTTAGCTTACCTGACCTGATAGTCAGCTTTAAGGTCTTTATCTGAAACCACGAGGTCCATAAAGCTGATGTTGTTCTTCTATTATGTAAGGTATGGTCTATTTAACAGCTCACTTAATTCCATGGTATGTCAGTTTTGCTCTTGACTGTTTGTTGTGTGTACATGATTTAGTGGACATACTTGAAAGCTGTTATTTGTTCCAGAAAACCATGGTGTATGATCCAGCTACACGTATCTCCGCCAAGGATGCCCTGAACCACCCCTACTTCAAGGACTTGGACAAGTCTGTGTTGCCAGCAGCTTGCCAGCATGCCTCATAGTCACTCTCACGCAGCATGAGTGGTGGACGACCAACCAACCAACCGACTGACTGACTGACATGGGCATGACTGGCACCAGATGATGATGCCGTCACAGAGTTCCAGACTTCTGTGCAGACATCACCAGTGCAAAAGGCAGCAACAGTGGCCTGCTCTTAGCAGCGGGGAATCTGTCTTAACATTGCATATAACAGGAGTGCAAACATAGTGTATGAGGACAGCTGTTAAGCAGTATTTTGTTGTGAAAATAATATACAAAATATGCTGCTACTCTGTAAAAGTGCTATGGGATATTTAGAATTTAGATGAAATAGCAGCAGCAGCAGCAGCAGCAGTGTCAGGTGTCTAAATGTGAATTGATATTTTGTTGGGACTTTGGTAAGCATGGTTCAGGATTTGTGTGTTGACTGGGTAGACCCACTGCAAAATGTGCTCAAATATTCAATTTTGTTGTGATTATGTTGGTAAGGATGTTACTCTGTGCTGTGTTCCTTGTAAAATAGAGTCTGAAAGGTGTTAGTGTGCTACAGTATTTTTACACTTTCAGACATATCAGGAAATATGGTACCATGTGTCACAGCTTGCATGATGTATGTATTGTCGAGTTCAGCATTTCCCATTAATTCATTCATGATTGAATCAGGTCACGTTTTTACCAAATCTACTTTCCCCATGTCACTAATTAAATCATGACATTGTTGACATTTCCACTCTGTGAGCTCCATGTGTATGGAAGTGTGAGTGTCTGAGAGTTTGTCGAGTGTGGAGGACCCTGAACCTCAAGTGCAATACCTCGTCTGTTTGTCCGTCTTCTTCCCTCTCCTGTCTATCTTCCTTTCTTCATGTATAAATGCCATAACACATTCAATAAACAATGGTTTATATATATATACCTGCAGTTTCAGTTGTTTATCTAAGCTCATTCTACCATTATCTAAACTGGTGTTTGCTTAGAATAACTAATAATGGTTATTAAGTTCAGAGGCTGGGCAGTCTGGTTTTGAAAATCTTGAAATTTTGAGCATGTTTCATATACTAGGAGTGTGACTGCCAGATTTTGGGAAAGATATTTACATATGCCTGCAGCTAACACTGAAGGAAGATCAAGGAATGAGTGCGATGGAAAAAGGTTTTGAGAGACCTAACGGTACATGTCTAGATCATTGAAAGAGGGGAGCGAGAGAATATTGATGAGTTTCAACCAGTGCCATTCAGTGGAGAATGAAGTCACTCTCCAGTGTCGCTCTTTATTTTGACTTTCATTCGTGCCAGACTTGATAATGTGTAGTTGGAATACATGTACATGTAGTACATTAACACTGTATCGTAACTGGTAATACCACTGTGAATGCAGTCCTGCTGACGTAGGGGTTTGTTCAACACTTTGATCAGTATTACTTTAGTGTGCAGCATAGACAGGACTAGGGGTGGGTATTGCAGAGAATTTTCATATTGTGATGCGAAAGCATATACTGCGATATGTATTGCAATATATTGCAAGAAGTTATTTAAAAAAAATAAAAATACTTATACTCGAATTAATGCTTGATTTATAAAGCAAAAACAAAACAAAATCATGTTTGATTAAGCTTTAATAAAAACTTTTAATCCTGACAAAATAAAAATGTAAATAATATTTGGCACACATGAAACAAGGCAATATCCGAAGTTTTCCGAATGCATGTCAAAATACCGGTTTCATATCGTATCGATTTCATGTCTGAACCGGTAAACCGGTTATATTGCGCAGCCCTAGACAGGACTGCACAGTATTAATGGTATACCGCTGTATGCTTTTCAAAGGATTGATATTGTAATATTTTTTCTGAGAACCGGTATATTGGGTAAAGAACATAGATGACGTTTTGGTGATAATCTTTATGATTAAAATTAAAATCTACACACTTTCATACACAACAAATGTTTTCCTTCATAATTCAATGGCAGAATGTAACACTATAAATTGTATAAAAAAAACAAACTAGAATCCCTGACTTATGCAACCTAATTTTGAGATTACTGATATCAGAACCATAACATACATTTTTTAGGGACTTATGTAAATAATAAGGATTGGCATGTATAATTACTTACTGTCAAACACTTAAGTTCCCAATAATATAGCACATATTGTGACACGTCATGATCTTCTGGCCCAAGCTACCACATGGACAGTCTCTAAGCTAAAGAAGATCAAGGGTGGCAGCAAAACCACAAATGAATAAGAAGATATACTTGATATAGAAATAACTGAATTTTAAACAGAACATAACAAAGAAGGTTGACACTTTCTTTATTGACTTTTCAATTTATCTACAAGTGATTCTTTAGTATTATTTACATAATTAACACAGATTTACACTGAAGGCGATTCAGGCCCATAATCACATAATCCTTTTATTTACAATCATCTGTACATTTGAACACAATAAAATGATTATTATATTACAATATCAAATGGTATTTCTCACAATAAGCGTCATCTTTTTGTCTTTTACGTATTGCTAGGTGAGATTAAATCCCTGAAAATGTATCCATATCGTTCAACCTAGCAGAGTCTAACACATAATGTGAATCAGTTAGGCAGGACAACTTAGCTGAGCTTACAACATATGTAATGTGAATCAATTAGGTAGGACAACCTAGCAGAGACTGTAACACTTGTAATGTGAATCAGACAGGACAATCTGGCATTGACTACACTACGTTATGTGAATCAATTATGCTGAACAACCTAGCAGAGACTACAACACGTAATATGAATCAGGACAACCTAGCAGAGCTTACAACACATGTAATGTGAATCAATTAGGTTGGACAACCTAGGATAGACTACAACACATGTAATGTGAATCAGTTAGACAGGACAAGCTAGCAGAGACTGAAACCTGTGTTATGTAAATCTAGATAATGTAGCACCTAAAGGGTAAATAAAATTTCAATACACTGAATAAATGTCAAGGAAAGAAAGCACTTTATAGAAATAATCTATAGCTTAACCAAAACTTAACAATATATAAAATGGAATTTTGAAGCTACAAAATAGTGCCAGGTCAGGAAGACTAAATTATGTCAATAATGTAACAAGTAACGATTGGCCTGGCACCAAAACATAACTTAACATAACAGAACAGTCATAACAATTCATTCTCAGCAGATATACAGCCAAATACAGGATGAAATGGGGTTAACATGCATGAAGCTTGACATTCTGTATTTTGTCAGTGCCTTCTGGATTCATGCAATAACAGCTTGTATTTTCTTGTCCAGATATTTATCACAACAGAAGTGAGACATGACTCGCAGGATGAACAACTTTCAGTATTATGCTGACAAAAATCCACCATCATACAAGAACACAGTACTTATCAAAGGTGTAAATGGGGACATTGTTATCATCACAATTAATGTCATGACACTTTCCTTAAGGGTTCTACAACCGACAGAAAAAGTAATCATTAAATATCTTTATGATTCAGTTCTGATGTATTTGCTACATGCTTCCTGTTCTACCAAGTTCATATGCTTGTTTGGTCAGATTTAATCCTGCAACTGTGTTGAAAAATGTCCTCTATAGCTTGAGAGTGATGACAGGACCAATACGACAATCTGACTACATAGCGTCAACTTAATGTGTCATTCAGTGCTGAGGTCATGTATTAAAGTACTGTCGGAAATAGAAAAAAACTGTATTTTCTCATTTATCTCTACAATTTATGTAGTTGATATGTGAAAGTGTGAAATATCTGTTAACCTGAGTTCAGCTAACTACAGTCTCGGTGGTAGAGAGATAGGAAACGGAGAAAAAGGACTTTACTGAGGGGAAATTAGTGCAGAAATGTGCAATGCGTTTTTTTTCTAAGTCCAAAAAGACTTATTTGGAACAGACCATGGCTTTATGCAAATTAGTGTGCCACGATATTGTATTACAAAGGACACTTTTAAAATGCCCAATTTGAAATTAGACGTAGATTCATTATCAACGATAGCTGATGTAAAAAATAATAATTTTTATGCCGAAACTATTAAGGATGTAGCTACCATGCAGTCTCACTGTCACTATAAAAAGAAACAGATAGGAGGGGCCGTCTCAAAAGCGAAACCTGGGGGGTCGGGCTTGGGGATAGAGATATCAGCTAAGATAAGATAATCCTTTAGGGCAATTATACTGGGGAGGTACACGGCACGTCGTAACAATTTACAAATAATATCCAGTCCTGTCGAACTTCAGGTGGTCATGCGACCTATATACTACGATGCGTTTCTATGGTTTTCGGGTATCATACTCTTTTACATATCTCAACATAAACTATATGAAACTATATGAAAGAAAGACACGTAAGATGTTAATCAATAGATGAGACATAGTCAACACACATGAAAAAGCACAAAATATCTTTGAGATGACCCCTTGTGCCTGTAGGCAGCACATGCACGGTCCGTCGTCATACCTGGCTGAGCGACCTAATTGCCATCTATAGTCTGATCTATTGTTTTCAGCAGCTATTCATATTTTTTCTAACTTTTGCCCGATTTTACGAGTAAACATGCTTTTCTGGATATCGTATTACGCATCCCACTGAACGCCCAGTTAGGCCGAAGTGGGTTATTTCGACATATGCTATTTGCAATTGTGTAAATTTTAGGGATACAGAGTAACAGCCTAAAAACAGTTTTTTTCTATTTCCGACAGTACTATAGAACATCCTACAAACCATACAAAAATGGTGGTTTGCAAACTAGCCTGATGTAAGTTCACAGATGTTTTACACCCAGTCATAATCATGCTGCCCACCACTCCATCTTGCTATACTAACACCTTGTGAAAGTTGGAAATGCCATAGCTATGTTTATGAGGTATATGTGTAAAGGAACTAAAGCTGTGTCTGTGATCTGAAAGCCCAGGGCATCTGGTCAGGGATAAAGATTATCCCAAGGGTGTATCTGTATGTCTTGGGTATTACATATAGTTAGTGATTATAATCAACTCATCACAGTTGTATCTGTGATCTGAAGTCAAGGGCCCGGTTCCACAATATGATCATAGTTAAAAGGTTGTTGTAAATCCCATGCTTAAATGGTTTTTAAGTTGTCATGGGCCTAGGATAGCATTGTGGAGTGGCAACCAAGGAAGGACATCTAGTTGTGAAAATCACTCATCTTGTGCCTGTGAATCTTGAGTATGAAATAGTTTCTGATCAAATAATGAAAATCATCAAGGTCATTTCTGTCATATGTGACCTGTAATTCAGGATAAAGATGGGTAATCTACAAAGAAATGATATGCTCCTGATGTCCGGTGTCCACCATGTGTCTCTGCCACCATGTACCTATACATCTCTGGCAGGGAACCCCATGTGTCTTGTGTGACACTACAAGAGTATGTGTCCCACTCACTCAGCACGCATGTTCTCTCTCACACACACACACACACACGGATGCACGCACACACAAATGCATGCATGCACACACAGGGATGGCACACTTAAAACAATGAATATGTACAAGCTTGACAATTATCACAAAATGATGAGATCACCATCTACTAACCATTCTAAAATTTCTCAAAGCACTGTCATCACAGCCAATAGTGTAGCACTTCAATACCTGTCAACACAGCTGTCAACATAGCAATATATACTGTGTGACCCTTCCATACCGGTGAGCACACTAATATTTATTGTGTAGCACTACCACCAAGATGGCCATATGTAACCTACAAGAAATGCAATGCTTCATCACCTATTAAAATGCCACTTTTTCATATTAAATCTTGGGACTTCTATGGCAGTTGAAATATACCGGATCATACTGCTGTGGAGATGATTGATTGAACAGCTAGTACATGAATGTACTATTGCACATTTGATGATTTTCTCATTAGAATCATGTAGTACACTTCAGTTTTATCATGTTGACAAACCTATTGCACCACACAATTCTGGATTTTCACAGCAATATCTGAGAAAATACATAATGACAAAGAACAAATTCTTAACAGGATGCATATTTCAGGGTAGAGGAGTTTCAAAACAAACTAATCAAACAAGCTCAATCTTCAGAACATAGTTTTCAGTCAATATCATTCCGCAAGCCCACCCATAAATATTCCCAAATTGGACCTCCAGCATCAAATAGTGCCATGTATGTACTACAATAGGGTAGATAAGGAGTATTCAAGGTGTAACATTTGCCAGTGAGTATGTAACTCTATCAACCAGGTGTTGACTCTTCCTGAGTTGTTGACAGTTGTTATCATTCAATATGCAGTACTCTCAACCGTGTTTCTCTGAATGAGCGACGTAAGTCAGTTGCTTATGTTTCATCATCACTACCTGCTACCTTCCTAGATACTAGTTTCAAGTAACCTAAGTGAAACCACACCTTCAATAGTCTGTTCAAATGTGCACCTTATGAAAATGAATGAAAACGAAAAACATATCTTTCTTCAGTATTATGTGACAAACACTAAGTGTGTGGTAGTGATAATGTGTTAGATGCATACACTGATGATATAGTCTTGTTATATTGCTGGAATCTTTCATGGAATTCATACACAAGTACCATGATAATTCAGATACACACTGAGGCCATGCTAGTGCTGCACGATTTAGCCACTACAAGAGCAAATTTATCAAGGACATCATCATTAATCAGTACTGTGAGCACCATTCAGTTACAGTCTCACACATATCTAAACACTGTAAAAATGCAACCAAGAATTTCAGCATCATTCAAAGGACATGGCCTTCATGTAAGACTGAGTTACTTTCCTATTCAAAACTTATCAAACAACTTTTTTTCACAGGACAGAAGCGGTCCTGTCCATTTCTGATGTACATGTAACACAACTCCAGCCCCAAGCATGAGTTGGAAATTGTAGAGCTACTGTTGGTTTTACAGTCAAACAAGCTACTTTATTGTGTTACAAACACTGCTATGAAGAGAAAGGTTTCATTTCCAGTGTGATTTCATGTATTTAATTGTTATCTGAAGCAATGTGCTCACATTGCTAATTAATCCCCACATTAATCATGTTTCCATCCACCAATTTTGGATTCATTTACTTTTAACTATTACATCACAGGTGTAATAGAGATTTTGATTGACAAACATCTAGAAGGTCTAGGGAGTATTACAAAACGTGTGGTCGTACTTTCTCTACAACATTCAGGAACACACAGCAGCTGTCGTGGCAGTAGATGTGACGGTTCTCTCAATGCTAGTCAACACTAACGTCAACTCCTCTTAGCCGGGCTGGAGTACACGGAGACAAACGCGTCATTGCTGCCGGCCGCCAGCCTCACCTGTAGACAAACACATGGAAACTAGAAATCTGTTGTGCAAACACTGGACACATAAAGAAGCAACTCCTCCACATACATCTTCAGAAAGTCCCAGAGACTGTTACATACCACTACATATTTCCATGCGACCGCCTTCGTGGTGTGGTGGTTAGAGCGTCTACGGTCTGCCCGAGACTGCTACAAAGGACCGCCGCGTGGTGTGGTGGTTTTGATCCGATCGCCGCGTCATACCAAAAGACGTTAAAAATGGTACTTGTTGGTCCCTGCCTGGCGCTCGGCATTAATGGGTACATCAAGGACTGGTTGGCTCAGAGTCAGTATAATGTGTCTGATGGGGGTATTCATGCTTCTCTGCGGCATGGTATCTCAGTGAGCTAGCACTATAAAACCAGCTTCAGTCTGGGCTAGTACAAGCAGCCGCACATACACACACATGCACGTCGTCATATGAGCAAAATATTCTCAAGCACGACGTTAAACCCAATTTCACCTCACCTCACATATTTCCATGCAACTTCAAACAGAAAGTCCCAAACCTCTGGCTATAATTATAATATAGCTATTTATTTTGCTTCATCAATAACATCAGTTCTGGTTTGAAAACCTTGTGTCTGTAGCAATAACACTTTCAGTCAAGTGTAGTAAACTCATTGCATATGGCTCTTGGAAAGTTGGTTATCAATGTAACATTCAGCTGCCTAACACCCTGGAGACATTTCAGCAATGAGAGCAAGTAAAGTGATCCTCCTGAAATGTAAGTCTTCTTTTTGTGACACAAGTGCAAAGATTGTTATTGTGTTACTGCTCATTTTGTTCATGCTGAACATTTTTTCAAAGGTGACCCTCTGTTATGTGAGCTGGGGTGAAATCAGTGAGTGAGTGAGTCAAAGCAGAATGAAATTCCGAGCCATGTCAAGGCAATCAAACTCTGCACAGTGAATTGCCACAGCTAAGACAACTGGGTGACCTAGTGCACCGAGATACCATGCCACATCTAGTTATGGATACACCACTGATGACTACCAAGCAGATCCGCCTGTCTAAAGAAAATGTGTTGAGTTGTACTCACTAAGTATGGGTGAAATGTCAGACAGCTGATGGTGCCGATGCGCTGGCCCAGGAATCCCTCGTGGTACTTGATGAGACTGAGGCTGTCTCCACTCTGGTTGTACACACTGATGGACTGATTCACAGACCCACTGAAACCAACACACCACAATATAGCCACTTCAAGCAAATCCATAGATCCTTAACTCTCAACTTGGTATAACTCAGGTCAGGTGCAATTTTGGAAGAGCAGTCTTCCATAACAATATAATAAGCACACATTCCCACCACAGTTCCAGTATCCCGAACCAGTGTGAATTGAGAGAGTGAATGCTGTTTTACACTAACGTCAACACTATTTCAGGTATATTACTGTAGCCAGTAAACAGTCTTGGAAAGATGAGCCTGTGGTAGATTGTTACTGAAGTGCTAAGACACACAGGTCACATTCCACCCTCATTAGTCAGCCCTTATGTACAGTGTTGTTTCCAGAACATCAGTCCAAGACTGCTACCTGTGTACTTGGCAATGTTCACGTACCATGCTATAACATCAGCCCGAGGGTGGACTGCCATGGATGTAATGCTGGACTGGGTGGAAAAGCTCCGGACTGACTCTGTGAATCGCGGGTCCCACATCTTGATGTCACCGCCAGCACTGATGGAGACAGCAATGATCAGAATGGGGCATGCAGTTCGGAAAAAGTGTAACAGATCACCTTTTATGCCTTGAATGCTTAATATATCTTGATGAACAGGTTTTTCTATCATTACTAACAGTTGATTTAGTGATATTAGTCCATGATTCTAAATTCACTTGTTTTTAGGCATGTTTGAAATTTTGTGAATACTGACACGATTCCATGAATGTGACAGCAGTGGACGAAGTGTTGCTGAGTAACTGCCCCCTACCTGGCACTGATTATCTTTCCTTCTGATCCCTTCTGTAGGTGTACATTGACCACCCAGCCAGAGTGTTCCTTCAGCGTCATCACACGACTGTAAGCACGATGAAAGTGTGTTACTACCATGCTGGTCAAGCAGCTACACTATTATACATCACACGACTGTAAGCACGATGAAAGTGTGTTACTACCATGCTGGTCAAGCAGCTACACTATTATACATCACACGACTGTAAGCACGATGAAAGTGTGTTACTACCATGCTGGTCAAGCAGCTACACTATTATACATCACATACTGTAATCACGATGAAAGTGTGTTACTACCATGCTGGTCAAGCAGCTACACTATTATACAGCACGATGAAAGTGTGTTACTACCATGCTGGTCAAGCAGCTACACTATTATACATCACACGACTGTAAGCACGATGAAAGTGTGTTACTACCATGCTGGTCAAGCAGCTACACTATTATACATCACACGACTGTAAGCACGATGAAAGTGTGTTACTACCATGCTGGTCAAGCAGCTACACTATTATACATCACACCCACTGTAAGCACGATGAAAGTGTGTTACTACCATGCTGGTCAAGCAGCTACACTATTATACATCACACGACTGTACTGTGCTAACGATGAAAGTGTGTTACTACCATGCTGGTCAAGCAGCCACACTATTATACATCACACCCACTGTGCTAACGATGAAAGTGTGTTACTACCATGCTGGTCAAGCAGCTACACTATTATACATCACTGCCACTGTAAGCTACACTATTATACATCACACATGATGAAAGTGTGTTACTACCATGCTGGTCAAGCAGCTACACTATTATACATCACGCGACTGTAAGCACAATGAAAGTGTGTTACTACCATGCTGGTCAAGCAGCTACACTATTATACATCACACCGCGACTGTAAGTTAACGATGAAAGTGTGTTACTACCATGCTGGTCAAGCAGCTACACTATTATACATCACACACCATAACGATGAAAGTGTGTTACTACCATGCTGGTCATCAAGCAGCTACACTATTATACATCACACGACTGTAAGCACGATGAAAGTGTGTTACTACCATGCTGGTCAAGCAGCTACACTATTATACATCACACGACTGTAAGCACGATGAAAGTGTGTTACTACCATGCTGGTCAAGCAGCTACACTATTATACATCACACCTGTAAGCACGATGAGAGTGTGTTACTACCATGCTGGTCAAGCAGCTACACTATTATACATCACACGACTGTAAGCACGATGAAAGTGTGTTACTACCATGCTGGTCAAGCAGCTACACTATTATACATCACACGACTGTAAGCACGATGAAAGTGTGTTACTACCATGCTGGTCAAGCAGCTACACTATTATACATGCACTCAAATGATGGTGAAAATATTCCTTCAGAAAGAGGGCTATATAATGGCACTGGGACACAGTACGCAGACAGAAATACCAGATTTCCTCTGCTTCACTAAAGTGAGTGAGTGAGTGAGTTTAGTTTTACGCCGCACTCAGAAATATTCCAGCTATATGGCGGCGGTCTGTAAATAATCGAGTCTGGGCCAGACAATCCAAAGATCAACAGCATGAACATCGATCTGCGCACTTGGGAACCGATGACATGTGTCAACCAAGTCAGTGAGCCTGACCACCCGATCCCGTTAGTTGCCTCTTACGACAATCATGGGATACTGAAGATCAGTTCTAACCGGACCTTCACGGGTTGCTTCATTAAAGAATTAACCTTGAAAACATAAGACTACTCAATATTTGTTTGATAGATAAAGGTATGTCCAATCTCACCATTCTGTTGGAGCAAGTCTCCTGTCAAAGAGCCGAACAGTGCCGTCTCCACAGCCAGCAATCAGCAGTGATCTGCCCATTGAGTCACATGCCAGACTCGTTACACAACTGTCCGCACTGGTCGGAATATCCTGCAAAACATCATGGCTGTGTGGTGAAATACCCACCAAATCTTGTGTTGAGCAAATCTACCCAGAAATCCCCACTGAGAAATATTTAAGAAAGTATGTAATGTTTCACAGCAGCAATCTAAAATACACAAGTGTGGGTGTGACCATTCTCTTCCTACTGAGGTTACTCAAGTCATATCTTCAGACGTAACCTCTGTTCTAATACGGCCATATTTCTTGGTTCTCGTAAAATCCCCTCGCAGCAAAATATCGCAACACAAATTATCTCCCTTCTTGCCATCCAAACAGAACACGTGTTATATCTACTTAGATCCAATATGGAGTTAGTTGATCAATATGCGAAGGATAGATTTGGTATTTCATGATTTAACTGAAAATCAGAAACTAGCAATAGAAAGTGGGGCCACAAATATCCCTCCTCTGCCGATGACTTATGTTGATGTGACACACAAGACATTTATTGGCTAGTGTGTCCGCTGCCAATGAGGGTGATGGAGACACCATTGATCTGCCATTACACAACTGAGTTCTGTCTAGAAGAAACGTTTGCGCATCGCACAGGGAAAGGTTCTAGTTTTCCCGAAGCATACGGAAATTACCGAGGCTTTGCGAATGATCACTGGTTACGTGGGAAGATATAACTTGAGTAACCTCTGTGGGAGGAGTGAGTGAGTGAGTGAGTGAGTATGGTTTTACGCCGCTTTTAGCAATATTCCAGCAATATCACGGTGGGGACACCGGAAATGGGCTTCACACATTGTACCCATGTGGGGAATCGAACCCGGGTCATCGTCGTGACGAGCGAACGCTTTAACCACTAGGCTACCCCACCACCCAACCTCTGTGGGAAGAGAATGGGTTGTGACAAGACTGAATGATGAGCAACAGCCTTCCTGGGCATGACAGCACACCATCTGAAATGCTGACATCCCCAGTCATCCCTTACAACAAGCTAATGGGCAGTGGCGACCATTACTCTCTGGCATCCACGAGGGGTGACCAAGTCATGGTTTGAGTAAGCTAATGGAAGGAGGATACTGGAAGGCAGGTACCTGTAACTTCATCTCCTTCTGCGTGTCCCACAGTCGAATGATCCTGACATCGCCTGAAGCCAGCAGCATCCCGGAGTCCTGCTCCCACTCACACACAAGCCCTGAACCTGAACACAGAGAGAAGGGTCATCACGGCATGATTCCTCCACCCGACAATCTGGGCTCATTGTCTAGTTGTACAATAGTCAGAGTGTGTATAACAGACTTGGATTGGTTAGGATTGGATTGGATTGGAGATTTGAACTGTAGTTTATAAAGCGTCCTAGACTGATGATTACCACTTTGGTGAATTACTAGCCAACAGGTATGAGGCTGATCAACCTAGAAACAGTCATTGTGAATTTGTGTTTCATTCAAGACATCTGGGCTGCCTGTGCACCAACATGACCAGACAGACAAAGAATTACAGGGCTGAACTTGCCTCTAGATAATGGCAGCATATCAGACAGTGCCTGAAAAGCTGTCACCAGTTCCTTCCCTTTGCCATCATCAACCATATACTTCCGCCAGATTCTCACTGCACCATCATCTGTAAGATAAAATCCATAATTCACAAATACTTCACATATGGAGGACAGTGGTGGCCTAAACTACAAACACTGCATTCATTAAACAGTTAGACGAAAACAGGACCTGGCAGGCATTACCTGATCCACACATCAGCAATGCTTTGTCGTGAGCATTGATGTAGTCCATGGCGGTGATGCGGGTGGACTTGGGATTGTCGTTGATGATGTAGCTGAGTCTAGTGCCCTGCTCCCAGTTCCAGATGCTGAAAGATAATACACACATTGAGCTAAGCTTGCCAAGCAGTTACTCTCCACCTACTCTGCAGGGTAAATCACCATTGTACTTATTGTCCTTACAAGTTTCTGGGGACCAACGCTAACCCCAGCACCTGAGGGGTGGCAAAGTGAATAAGTGTGAGCATGGTCATCTTGCCTCACATCACACTTCTACTTGAATAATGGAGTCTTGACCAAGCAATACAGTTGTCTGAGCTGAAGGTGAGGTGAGGTGAGGTGAAAATGGTTTTTACGTCGTGCTTGAGAATATTTCGCTCATATGACGACGTGCATGCGTGTGTATGTGTATGTGCAGCTGCTTGTACTAGCTCAGACTTAAGCTGGTTTTATAGTGCTAGCCCACTGAGATACCATGCCGCAGTGAAGCATGAATACCCCACTCAGACACATTATACTGACTCCGAGCCGACCAGTCCTTGATGTACCCATTAATGCCGAGCACCAGGCAGGGACCAACAAGTACCATATTTTAACGTCTTTTGGTATGACGTGGTCAGGGATCGAATCCGCGACCTTCCGCTCTCCAGGTGAATGCTCTAACCACTACACCACGGAGGCGGTCTTGAGCTGAAGGAATAATCCACTCCATTTGGGAAGAATGACACGGAATCAGCCAGGATCTCATTACAAAACTCATCCTTACCTGTACAACTATCATAAGTCCATGTACAGGAGATTCCTTTATCTTAGCACTAAGATGGCCCTTTGGAATAGCCCCCTGGTCACATACTCTTAAAATCCAGTTCCTCATTCTATTCAGGTAAGAGACATGCAACATATGCTGGTCTTTCTCCATGTAAACTAGACATCAATTCAGTGTGTGAGAGATCCGGCTTACCTGACACCAGACTCCTTGTCTGCCACTTAGCTAAGTGAGGCTTGTAAGGTGTGTGAGAGATCCGGCTTACCTGACACCAGACTCCTTGTCTGCCACTTAGCTAAGTGAGGCTTGTAAGGTGTGTGAGAGATCCGACTTACCTGACACCGGACTCCTTGTCTGCCACTTAGCTAAGTGAGGCTTGTAAGGTGTGTGAGAGATCCGGCTTACCTGACACCAGACTCCTTGTCTGCCACTGCTAAGTGAGGCTTGTAAGGTGTGTGAGAGATCCGACTTACCTGACACCAGACTCCTTGTCTGCCACTTAGCTAAGTGAGGCTTGTAAGGTGTGTGAGAGATCCGACTTACCTGACACCAGACTCCTTGTCTGCCACTTAGCTAAGTGAGGCTTGTAAGGTGTGTGAGAGATCCGACTTACCTGACACCAGACTCCTTGTCTGCCACTTAGCTAAGTGAGGCTTGTAAGGTGTGTGAGAGATCCGGATTACCTGACGCAGACACCTAAGTGACTTGTAAGGTGTGTGAGAGATCCGGATTACCTAGACTCCTTGTCTGAGGCTAAGTGAGGCTTGTAAGGTGTGAGAGATCCGGCTTACCTGACACCAGACTCCTTGTCTGCCACTTAGCTAAGTGAGGCTTGTAAGGTGTGTGAGAGATCCGACTTACCTGACACCGGACTCCTTGTCTGCCACTTAGCTAAGTGAGGCTTGTAAGGTGTGTGAGAGATCCGACTTACCTGACACCAGACTCCTTGTCTGCCACTTAGCTAAGTGAGGCTTGTAAGGTGTGTGAGAGATCCGACTTACCTGACACCAGACTCCTTGTCTGCCACTTAGCTAAGTGAGGCTTGTAAGGTGTGTGAGAGATCCGACTTACCTGACACCAGACTCCTTGTCTGCCACTTAGCTAAGTGAGGCTTGTAAGTGTGTGAGAGATCTGACTTACCTGACACCAGACTCCTTGTCTGCCACTTAGCTAAGTGAGGCTTGTAAGGTGTGTGAGAGATCTGACTTACCTCACACCAGACTCCTTGTCTGCCACTGCTAAGTGAGGCTTGTAAGGTGTGTGAGAGATCTGACTTACCTGACACACCAGACTCCTTGTCTGCCACTTAGCTAAGTGAGGCTTGTAAGGTGTGTGAGAGATCCGACTTACCTGACACCAGACTCCTTGTCTGCCACTTAACTAAGTGAGGCTTGTAAGGTGTGTGAGAGATCCGACTTACCTGACACCAGACTCCTTGTCTGCCACTTAGCTAAGTGAGGCTTGTAAGGTGTGTGAGAGATCTGACTTACCTGACACCAGACTCCTTGTCTGCCACTGCTAAGTGAGGCTTGTAAGGTGTGTGAGAGATCCCACTTACCTGACACCAGACTCCTTGTCTGCCACTTAACTAAGTGAGGCTTGTAAGGTGTGTGAGAGATCCGACTTACCTCACACCAGACTCCTTGTCTGCCACTGCTAAGTGAGGCTTGTAAGGTGTGTGAGAGATCCGACTTACCTCACACCAGACTCCTTGTCTGCCACTAGCTAAGTGAGGCTTGTAAGGTGTGTGAGAGATCCGACTTACCTGACACCAGACTCCTTGTCTGCCACTGCTAAGTGAGGCTTGTAAGGTGTGTGAGAGATCCGACTTACCTGACACCAGACTCCTTGTCTGCCACTAGCTAAGTGAGGCTTGTAAGGTGTGTGAGAGATCTGACTTACCTCACACCAGACTCCTTGTCTGCCACTGCTAAGTGAGGCTTGTAAGGTGTGTGAGAGATCTGACTTACCTCACACCGGACTCCTTGTCTGCCACTGCTAAGTGAGGCTTGTAAGGGTGGAACTTGACCACTGATGGAGGGTACTGGTTACGGTTCACAAAGATCTGGTCATCCAGCCGACTGAAACCTGGAGATATACATCACATCAACTTGGTTGTCATTTGTATAGTATACCTTTGCACTACTATCGTCAATGAGATAAATGTCAAGTTTTGTTTGTTTGCTGGTTACCATACCATATTTAAGGGCCCACCTTAATGTTAAATGCTGATAACACATATACACTACAATTCACTTGGTAATTTATCAAATCCATATCCTAGAGAAACACTAAACTTTGTCCAGTAGTAAAACAAACTAACATGTTAACGTAACTATAGTATGATACTATACTGAGTAAATCATGAGTGAGGTGATATCAAGGGACTAACCAGCTCTAATCTGGTCTTCACGGGCGTCTCTGCGGACATGTGAGTTACGCAGAAAACAGTACTCTCGCCGATGGTGCGGCTCACTCTCTGGGTCACTCATCTCTCTCATTCTGTGAACTGGCTGCGCAAAATGTCGAAAACTCCACTGGAAGAACTCGGTGGAAACAGGGCCGATGTTCTGTGAACTGGATGCGTTGGAGGTAGTAATGTTGGGCACCTCCTCCTCCTTCTCCTCAATCTACAGCATCATAGTCTCCATTCATACATAATCACAGGTGGGTAGTGGCCACAACATTGTACTGCCACATATTGCGGTGCAGGTATCCCTACATTCTAACTATAAATTACAGACACCGAGTTGTATGTAGAAAATTGGAAATTCTAACTATAAATTGTATAAATGTAATACTTATCCTATCATTGTGAGATGGGCTAAATTTAAAAACTAGGACTTGTATGTAAAAACTGAATATTACTAAGCATGATCAGTCACTGCCATTTTGTATGCATGAATACAGGGCAGGTAACACGAGAGATCATTCCTCCTTCTGCCTATTCCACATATTGTCAAGTTTGTCAATCAATCTTGCAGGGAAACATCCTTACAGAATAGATTTCTCTGAAGATTTAGGCTAAACAATACAAATAAAAATGAGTGAGTGAGTGAGTTTTGTTTTACGCTGCTTTTAGCAATATTCCAGTAATATCATTGCGGGGAACACGAGAAATGGGCTTCACACAATATACCCATGTGGGGAATCGAACCTGGGTCTTCGGCGTGACGAGTGAACGCTTTAACCTCTAGGCTACCCCACCGCCCCCAAAAAATAATGCAACTTTAGTACTATGTACAGTTTAAAAAGTGTATGACTGTACTTGTTCTATAATGCAGTCTCAGATGTATAACACTTTACTACCTTCTCAACATCACAATCCCTTAATGCATTCAAATCAACATGACAAAGCTCTTACAAAACAACATATATGTAAATCTGCTTCAAGATATTACACCGTATCAATAATTACATATGTAACAAAATATGTCCTGAACATTTCCTAGCTTTGTGCAACATACTAGCATCCTTGTCTTTAAGTTGTCAACGCATGTGACTCACTGGTGTGGGACCTTTATCAAATATCTTCCTGTGACGGGAGAATTGCATGGAGTACGGTTGGTGAGGGGGCTGGGAGCTCTGCCCGGTCCCTCGAACTGGGGTCACAAGAATGTTGGTGCGCCCTGGGGACTGGTTGTCTCGGTTCCGAACTTCATCAACACTGTTTATCATGTCCGAATTTTGGGGAGGTGTCCTGTGTCAGATTAAAGCAGCAATGAACAGTGGTTATGTTGGGTTTAGTGCTTTTCAAGCAGGGAGCATGATGGGTTTAGAGCTTATATAAGAATCAGCTACGATGACTTCCACATGGACAATGTTAAATCAATGATATTCAGTGGCATCAATATGATGTGACAGAACATCTGTTTTAAGTAACTGAGAAGGAGCTAAACACTCCTTTCAAATGTTTTCAGTAGCGGTAATATCATGGGGTTCCCTGTCCTAGTGTGAAGGAACAATACACTAATATGTTTCAAATTATGTCTAAACTGAAACCCACCCATCAGGTTATATAAACAGACAAATCTGGGATCCAAACCATAACCAGAGCATGGCTGCAGCAAGATACATACCCAAGTATCATGTTAGCTGGGGGCTTGTTTGAAGGACTGCAGGGAGCAGAGTGAGACATCTGACTGTTCTGAATCATCATCTTGGGCTTGGCACACAGCGACGCCTGACAGGACAGAACAAGCATGGTAACATTCTCCCAGTCACAGTACTCTTCTGTATATACGGAGTAAGTGCTATGTCAAATCCTCAAAGACAATTTTCATTTTACAGCCAAGCTAAGTTGATGTGTTGTGGCAACATTCCTTAAAATACACACAAGTATGTCAATGCAGTGTAACCTTGCTATGTGTCCTCATAGCAGTGTATGATTTCATAAATAGAAGGTTGCAGAACGTTAGTTATTGAGGGAACATCGTACATACAAATAATTTATTTGTGAAGATAGATGAGGCTGATCAGCAGAACAGCCCTGACTGACCCTGAGCCTGACAGAGTTGACAATCTTCTTGGCCATGTCTGCCACCTCCGTGTGGGGGTCCATGGCTAGCAGCAGCAGTGAGCGCCACACACACATGTGAACGTTCTTGAAGGCCAGGCCACTGAGGGAGGATGACGAGGAGTCTCTGCGTAGACCATCATGGCTGCCGGCACTCTCTTACGCTGGTGGAGCTACTACTGGTGTAGTTCTGTAGGGGCGTCATGGAGGTGGGAGTGGCTACAACATCAGGAGGGGGGCATGGTCTAACAACTGAGGGGTGTGGTTGATGCCAACATTATTTCAGTATATCACACTGTGACATGTAAATGAAGGCAAAATGTGCGCTATTAAATTGTAGCTCACCAAGATAAGAAGACAACAGTTTAAAATGTCAACAAACAGGCACTTGAGAAAAAGTCTGCACAAGCGCTGGCAACCTAACACTAAAATCCTTTGCTTACAAATCTTAAAGATGTCACCATGATAGGAAACATATATACCAAAGTTGACCTTTCTCAGAATGGCAAGGTAAGATGCATGCAGATCCAATTATGGACTACAGAATATAAAAGCATGGTCAAAACACAAAAATCAAAAAGGTAGAATTCAAATTAAAGAGGCAAAAGTGAACGTATGTTGGAACTCCAAAACTAACTACATCTGTGCCATATTTGGTAACATTTGAACAGAACTGACCACAAACAGCTTTTTCTATATGATTGCCATAATGGCAATAGTGAAAAGCAGAATCCTCTTCTCCTCATTGGTGCAGTTCATTGATCTAGTCCTGCGTCCAGAGAAATTGTTAACAATTTTGGTATTATTCAACATGGCCAGTAGGGCTGTGTATTGGCAAATGAATCGTTAGCCATATATTGAAATACTGCATCTGTATTGTGATACGTATTGAGATATATTGGAAGCTAACATGTTTTACAGTATGTGGCACTGATTGTATATGTAATTTCAATCTACGACTGGCAGACCCTGGCTTAGTAAGGTGTAAATTACGGTTTGATACACCTGACAGTTGCCCTCATTTCAATGTTGTTACATCAACAGTTCCAATTCAGCATCTAATCATAAAAGCAAATAATTCCATATTCACTGACACAAATAGTATATAACATTTTTGACATTTTCACAACTGAATACTACTGCTCCTCAAATAGTAAATTAGTAGAACCATAACATCACTTCAACAAAAACAGCATGCTATCAACAGAATCATCCTGTACGTATCGAGTCACAAAATAGCTCAAATATCTTGTAAAGATAGTTGATTTATTTCTTGAGAAGACCCCTATCTGGGCATTATGAAGAGGTGTTTTATCAACATTTGATAAGATCTTCTTCTATACTACTAGCCATTACAACAATACCTATAAACATAATAGACAACAGTCACTGAACATACAAAGGAACCACTCTGAAACAATGGTGAATCAATACTGTCATCTTCACAAACTTACATCGTTGGTATATTTCTACTATACCTGCTGTGCAACATTCCATCAATTACTGTTTACATTTTTCTGCTGCTCGAGTTAACACAATTTGTAATCATACTTAGCTAAATGGGAAGATAGCTTATGCAAGTGGAGTGATATGCAGAGGAAAAGGTTCCCATAATGCAAGTGGGAGAAATGTCTTACAGGATAGCATGCCCTTCAGGCTACCGCGAGAAGCACTGCGCCGGATGCCAGCTGCACTCAAAGGTGAGAGCAAGCCATCTGAAATACATGGTGAAGGTCACATGGAACCTTAAGGTAAAGGCCATAAAGCTGTAAGGTTAAGGAGGGTGCTGATTGTAATTAATCTTTACTAACACGAATATATCAAAGACAATACCCATATTTAGTTCAGTTCAAAGACATAACATATGTTTGAACATTAGTAACATTATCATTATCATCAACATTAACAATGATTAAGAAATAATTCACACATCAATAGTATTACACTAACGTAACCTTGATTTGTGGATATAAGGGAATTTCTGTGAAAATCATATTTCAAATGCACAATTTCATTTTGTATGCTCATTGATTATTTTATTCTATGATTCAGCAAATTGAAAATGTCCATTAGTCCACTCGTGAACGAAACATTTGTTTACCGAAGCCATTTGCAAGCATCACCCATTTGTGTGCACACAAAATGTGACATCACCTTTTTCGGGGATAATGTAGTCAGTTACAATATATCACTGTACAACAGCCCATTGCAGTAAGTATTGACACTAAGAAAGCAGATGATGAGATGTGAGAAGGTTGACGCTAACGGTATCTTTTTCACTTGACATTTTGTAAAAACAAAATTTGGTATTAGTGCCATTAGTGATCTTGGGCTATTTATCTCAGTGCTGGAAAATTAGATTTATTGTACTTACTCTTAATGCACACATTCAGAACATTCTTGTCAGCAAGGCTTGGCATTGAGTGTATATCAAAAGTACCGCTTTGTGACATCATACAAGACTTAATTTACGACATAGCATGATAATAAGCGCAATCCACGAATCAAGGTTATCCACAAATTTAGGTTATGGTTCTGTAACTGATTAAAACACAAATATCATATGTGAAAAATGCGTTGTTTTACGCTTCAGTTATGAATTATATTAAATAAAAACTAACCTAAGCACTACATCCAGTTAAGTGTTAATGTATTTCCTGTCACAAACATCCTGTGACTGGCTATATTAGTGAAACCCTACAACACTAACATCAAGACTGATGATGTCCAAGTACTACCCACTGTTTCAGACATGCTACCCCCCCAACAAAGTACCAGTTGGTTATTACATGCATATATTGTGTGATGGTGGCAGGTTTCTGGAGGGGTTAGAGTTGGGAATGCAGACACTCAGCTCAAAAGAGAAAGAATCTTGATGCATAGACTTCATTCAAGCCAAACTGAGTAAGATAACTCACAAGTTAAAGGTATTTTTTATCACATTAAAAATCAAGGTGTTCATTTAACTGTATCAATATCCAAAATATGCACAGATTCTGATAGTTTAGTTGTCCAAATTCTGGTTGTTACAATGACAGAAAAATATATGCTAATTTCAAGACACATTTCCCGAGATATGAAACATGTATTTATGATGAATTTGAACAAAATGGAGAATCATAAAATATATATGATACATCAGGGCCCCATAGCTATCGTAGCGCTACGACAGTCGTAAGCCAATGTTAAAATATGGTAGTTACGATCATCTTAGCACTACGATTGCTTTGAGGAACGGGGCCCAGATAATCTAAACTGTTTTGTCAAACTAGTTTTGTGGTGACTTTGAGCAGAGTATCTGTGTAGGAATGCATACCAGTGCCAGGGGTGACAACATTCCACCCACCGGGGGCCTCGGCTGACACGATCTGGCGTGTTACGATCCTTCAACTTCTCCTCCTCCAACATCTGAGAGGCTACAGCAGCGAACTGCCCTTCAAACTGCACCACTAGACCACCAAAAGCCACAGCCAGCTCCTGCAAGCCACAGCCACACTTATACACAGTCAAGGCAGGGTGGACCAGACCAGCTCATACTGACCGTGTGGACATCTCACATCAAGAACTGGTGCAACACATACTGGACATAATTCAGCAGTATTAATATCATTTTCAATTCTTTACAATTGTGAACACAGGTTAATCATTAACAAACACATTTTGTTTGCATGAAATCGTATTTGAATAATAAAGTGTAAAACAACATCAATTAGTCAAAATGTATGCAAACATTTAAGAAGATCTACTAAATAGTATTTTGTTCTGGAAACAGTGTGATGAGCAGATGAAAAGATGTCCTCTCAAACTTGTGGTAGGGAGAGACGGGGCAGTTTCTTTTGATCACTTAATCATGATGATGTTGAATGTATTTACTAGAACAGGTTGACAACAACTCAACTGTCTTCTGTTACTGGACTATCTTCTGTCATGACAATCTTACAGAAATCTGAATGATGAATTTGATCACTGTTTATTTCAATGGCCTTGACAAAAGGTTCTTGTTTCTGCCTTGTAACCATGGTTCCTGACACAAATGAGTGAGATGACCTTGCTCACCTTCCTGACCAGGGGACTGCCGTCAGAAGCGACCTCTGCCAATCTCATCCCGACCCCCAGGTCGATCTGGATCGCATGGTCACTTCGTTCAGACCTGTTGCTTATGAATGTCCCCAGAGCAAATACAGCTGCTGCACGAACCTGCCACAAGAACATTGAGTGAGGTTTACCCTGCAGTCAGCAAACAACCAGGGCCAAGTGAAGATACCAATTAGGAACGATCCTATGTATCATAGCACTCAGAAACAAACTAACCCAGGAAAAGCAGTGTAACATTCAATCCTATAGGGAATTCCGCAGAGATGACAGGGGATACATGCTTTTCTGGCCTCACTTGAAACTTGACATGTCTGAGAATGGCAGGTTATTGTAAAGGTTAAATAATAGTTATAGCTGTCATATTTCATGGACAACGATGCTGTGTCCTGCACAAAACCAGTTAACATTAAACACTACAGAAGGTTTCAGTGTGTAGCTGTACTGTAAGAGCCATCCCAATTGAATGGCTCACCTCTGGTACTGGATCCATCAGTAGTTTGTAGAGCTTCTCATGTGCGCTATCTCTCACACCACACCACCTTGCATTGTCAAAGTTAGTCCACACCTACAAAAATAAATCTAAATAGATACTAGTTCCATATTAATTTCACCATATACCCTGTTACTCTTCACAGGTTGAGTAGTTTCATATAAAACATGAAACAATTAAGTTTGGTGTATCATGGAATACAAGAAGTATCCCTAGTTATTGATATTCAGCACCTACCACACGGAAGGCTGCAGTGTGTGGACTCACCTTGCCCAGACAGAGAGCCAGCCACTGTCGGAGGGTGGAGTTGCGGTCGCCCAGTTGTTCCAGACACACTGATATGACGCCCCCTTGTAAGGCAGCTTCCTGGAGACACACATACACTACTTCATCACCTCTAGTTGCAACATACAGCTATCAGACAGATCTGGCAGCATTGTGAAAGTCCAAACAGCTGCCTGCCTGAACTGTTCAGATACTTGTCACAGTTGAAATATTGGATATCATTTGCTTGTTACGACTGCCTTTTTCAAAAATTGATATACCACACTGAAGAGTCTGGTGGCCATCACAAGATATTGTTGCTGCACAAATATTTCAATATTTCGCTGTAATTTGTGAACCTGCATCAGAAATTTCCACTAAGGCCTTCTGATGTGACAGATCATAACACCATAGACATTACAGTATTGACACCTAGAACTCACAGTACAAACATCAATGTCTGCAGGATACCTACATCTGGATCTAGTCACAATGTCAACATTCTTCTTCTAACAACACCACAGTTGCTCCAACACATCAGATATTATTATGTTTTATGTATTTCTATGATGTATAAACTTCACACAGACACAAGACATAACGAGTGGGACCACTGACCTGACCCTGCTGGTATTCATTTACTATCATTGCCAGGACGAAGGCTGCCATTGTCCGGTGCTCAGCCTGAAGAAATACATATAAATGAGTCGGTGTTTGCTTGAAAACTGCCTTGTATGGTGTGTCGGCTCCATATGGGATTCAAACCCACTCTCAAAGGCATGCAAGTGTTGTGAGCACAAACGGCCATTGTGATTTACCTGTTGTACTAATTGCTGACCAAGCTGCACCTTAACTTAAATCCTAATAAACACAGCGTTGCCACTCTTTCACCTCACACATACAGCTGATTTCATGCCATATCACTTGGGGCAAATACTGGCTGATGAGAGGCTCCCTTCTGTATGGATACCTCAATCTCTATCAGGACCATAATTCACATGTAAAGTTGACATCACCAGAAATAAGTACAACTGGCAAAATACCACCCTCACAAGATAAGGAGAACACCTACCGGCAAATATGGATCAGCAAGAATAGACAGGAAGTACTTATGACCATTGTCCTTCACAAGGTCTGCCTGGCAGGACTGAAAACCACAATAGATTAAGTAAATTCATTAAATTCAGAAATAAGGTCGCAAAATATACTCAGTTCTAACACTCTGTTACTGTTTTGTTTAACACTTATCAATATACCAGCTATAATAGCGGCCTGGGATCAATTATCCAACATAATAACCAGTGATGAATATAATGAACAATATCCAACAGTCTCAGTACTCTGACACAATCAATCCAGTAACCAAGTCCGTCACCCTAACATTTAATTGCCTGTCATGACAAGCACTCTGCTGGATTTCCCTCTGTAAATAACCTATAACACCTACACTGTCCACAGCCAGTATTTTGGCCCAGATGAACACCAGTAGAGGTCGAAGCTCTCTTGCCGAGCTCTGAAGGAGCTTCAACACATAGGGGAAGATACCAACTGACAGGGCCTGGAACATGAAGAAATCATTGGGTGAGAACCTACCTCAGGATCATTGACCTGCCTGAAAAAGTCACAAAGCGTTTGTTTAATTTGAATTATTGTGTATTCACATCTCCAAATTCTTTTGATCCATGGGCACTTTGGCAGATCAGGTGTTTTGTTCAATCTTTTTTATGTAGATTATTTCACGCATTTGTTTTACATGTTTGATGTAATATAAGACCAAAACTTCCTCCCTGGTCATGACGTACCAGACTCACAGCCCAGGGACCAAGGTCCAGGAACTTGCCCAGCAGATCAAGGGCTCGCAGTCGATGAACTTGACTCAGCAACACCTGGGGATATGAAACAAACTTGTAATAACAAGTAGCTCTGTTCAATAACACAGTGTTACACTGGCATCATTTGATGTACAGTTCGATGCCATTTAACTTATATGACTCAGAAGTTTATATTCACAAAAGCACAGTGTCAGATACTTTTGGCAGCGTTTGAGGACATATCTTGTTTTATGTACAATCACACATTGTTTGATTCAAAATGTAATGGATTCCTCTGACAAAATTGATGGATCATGGGAAATTTTCTGTCCTGGAAAATCTACTTAGCCAGGTCTCACATACTCTTCAAACTGTTTCTGATACACTGATAAATGGTGACATGTAAATATGGTGGATCAGCATCAATATCATAGTGTCACATTATTCAAGTGTGATTGTCATTTTTCAAAATCAGACTGTCTAACGTTGTGTTTATTATTATTCAAGCAATATGGCAACAGACTGCTTGAGGCCAAGTCCAAGCATAAACACACAAATATTTTCAAGACTGACTTGACCTTGACATGAATGTCGGTGTATGAAATATGCAAAAATGGTACTAAAGAAACTGCTTATTGAAAAACATTCATGGGAAGTCTTGAAAGTCTATGAAGAAAATCCACTGAATTCAGGTTAACATGTTGAAATCTTCAAAGTTTTGCTGTGACCTTGAAAATTAAGTGAAGGTGACCAAAATCGACTGGGCCCTGCGCCTTCACTGGATGAAGCTTGGCGCCAAATATGAAGAAAATCCAGTGAATGGTTCTTGAGGTATCTCGCTGACAAGCATAACATGCAGGTTAATATGCTGAAATCTTCAAAGTGTCGCTATGACCTTGAAAATCATGTGTAGGTGACCAAAATCGACTGGGCCCTGCGCCTTCCCTAGATAAAGCTTGGTTTTGAATAGGAAGAAAATCTAGCTAATGGTTCTTGAGATATCTCGCTGACAAGAGTAAAACGTTTAAAGTCCCCTTGTGACCTTGAAATTAAGGTCAAGGTCACCAAACCTGACTGGGGCCTTTCTTATACTGTTATGAACCTAGGTACCAAATATGAAAAGAATCTAGTCAACGGTTCTTAAGATATTCCAATTCGTACGTACGGACGGAGCCTAATAGTATATCCACCGCTTCGCGAAGCGTTAAACGTGCGACGGGGATAATATTATAAGTAGACAGAGTGTAGACAAAACTATTGGATCACAATTGATAGTGTCCTAGAAGGTGACATTTACCTGTAGTACAATAGGCAGTTGCTCAGGGGGCCTGCGGTCTTCCCTACCAAATGACAACCACACCTGGAAAGCAGTTAGCTGCTCAGCAAAGAAAGGGCTGTGCTTGAATGCTGAGCCATCTTCCTCATTGACCCGAGGCAGTTGGCAAAGACAGAGGTCAAGAGCAAGATCCCATGCTTGCCTGAAAGAAATCGTGTAGGAAAATTACAGTGAACCTTCCCCATACCAAGTTAACTCCAAAACTCTGAATATAAACCTGTCAACGTAAACATTAGTGGAGGAGTGAGCCTTCATACTACAGAGAGACACTGCATGGGAGTCCACTGAAGGACCCAAATGATGACCCTCCTCATTAAAACAGACTACTTGCATCCTTGGACAATGCTTTCCACACTGCCTTCGTACAAAGCAACCTCAGCGCTACTCCTGTCATGTCTATGTTAAGGTATGGGAGTTACAATCACCTTAAAGCTAAGACGGATTTGTAAAACAACACACAGACCATTGGGGCATTATCAATCACCATGGCATCTCAATTCAATGACATCACTAATCTCTCTGCTATCGAAGCTAGTCAGCTGTACTTTTCACACTCAAGATGTTTACAAACTGAAAGTCAGCAAACCCCTAGGCTTAGTTCTTATGTTGTTTCAATATACTCATACACTTCACTGTTTGTTTTACACAAGGCTCTCACCACATGGGGTGCTGATAGGTTGGAGGTAGTTTCGGACTAGAGATCGGGGTACAGTTGTAAGAACGCATGATGCGCTCGGCAAGCAGAAAGTTCCTGAATAAACTCGCCACAAGCAGGTCCTGGCGAAATAACTTCTGGAACAGCTCTGAAACAAGGAAAAAGAACCAAAGTCATCAGTTGATGACATATATCTCGGTGCAATTTGGATATGGAGTTTGTAAACAGATACTCCACTTTCGGTTCCTTGGCACTGGGTACCTTAAGTTCAGTGAAGAATAAAATAATGCTGTTCAGTATTTCTCAATATCCAAACATCCCTGCTTACAAACTGGGAGGACAATAGTTGATCTTCAAAGGTTAACATCAGAGAGATGGCAAAAGTGCTTGTTGAAAAAGCAGTTAGTATGAAGATAGTGTTTGCAGTAAAAGCTCTAAAAATATTGCTACAATGCTTATGAAGGATCTATGTTTATGTGATTGCAAGTTACACACATATATATTATGTGTAATGACTCACATATTTCTTTTCCATGCCTTCAAAAAGTTAAAATTCCGCTTTAAGTGCTTTCTAAAAAGTTCCGCTCATCAACAGATTCGTACAAACCTGTAGAGGTTACTGATTCTTTGAATAAAGTCCTCCTTGGGGTACATATAAGCATTAAAATGTCCATTTTAAAATCTCTGACAGTTGTAACTTTATTTTTTAATAAAATATTTACAAAACAAAAAGATGTCTTTGTCTTGTGAGACCACCTCTACAGGGCCCCTCAGGGCCCCCTACAGCCAAGAGCAGGTAACTCTAGCCGTCTACCTCACACCCCACTTTTCATGCTGAACGAATCAGACAGAATGAGGGGAGGCGGATGGCCGTACCCAAGAATCAGTAACCTCTACAGGTTTGTACGATTCATTTTCAGAAGAAGTCCTCCTTGGGGTACATATAAGTGTAAGACAGACTCCCACAGATATTTGAGTTGGGAGTGGCATTCTGTCTGACATAACGATCCATTGGAAGTAACATTCTACAACCGAGAAGAGACACTTACCCAGTCACCTGACCGCTGATGTCAATCAAGTGTGTGTGTGTGTGTGTGTTTGTGTGTGTTATGGCTAGGGCGAGGATCTGGAATGTCTTAGCCTATATCTGATTGGCTAACAGTGTCCTGTCACTTAAATAACCCCAACCCCCAACCCAAGGTTTGGAGGAGTAGCCTCTAAAAACTCCAGTATTTTGACTAAAGTCAAAGAAAAGGGATCAAGAATCCCTCTCTTTCCACACCAGTGCACATAACAGGCCCTTCTATCCTCATATTGAACGTTTGTCGAAACCCTCTGCGAAGCCAGAATTGTGTCTGCAACTGGTGCAGGAATTCTGCTCGCGTGGAGGTGATTACGGACAAAGGCCAAGCCACCCACTGCATCCTAGGATTTGGGTGTGGCGCTCCGTTCTGGGATAGTAGGTCCGGCCTCATGGGTAATAGTACAGGAGGCTGATCTAGCAGCCTGAGTGTTACAGGAAACCAGTGTTGAGACGACCACAGAGGTGCAAGTAGCACAAGTAGTCACGCTGGTTGGGTGGCTAGCTGCGATAGGACCCTGGGTATCAGGGGTATCGTTGGGAAAGCCGACAGAACCTTGTCCGTCCAATCGAGCTGGAAGGCATCAGAGGCAATCGTCCTCGGATCCGGAATCCGAGAGCAAAACACAGGCATCTGGTTTGTCACCCCAGAGGCAAACAGATCCACCTGGAACGACCCGAACAACTGGGAGATAATCCAGAATATCTCCCAGTCAAGTAACCACTCGTGAGGGGCTAGTATATGTCGTGAGAGCGCTGATGCACGGACGTTGTCTACCCCCCGGGAGATAAACAGGCATAACCTGTATGTCAAGCTGATCGCACCAGAGTAGGAACTGCCATGCCTCCTGAAGGAGTGACGGAGACACCGTACCGCCCTGCTTCAGGATGTAGGACATCGACGTCTGGCTGTCCATTTCTAGACGAACCACTCGGCTCTGAACCTGCTCCATGAAGCATTCTAATACCTACCGGACTGCTCTCAATTCAAGCACATAGATGTGCAGGGTTGCCTGTGGTCCAACCTGTAAGGGAGGCATCCGTCTGAATTGTGAGTGTCAGCACTGGGGTCTCCAGCGAGGTACCCCTGGATGGATTCCCGGTGTCGTTCCACCACCGTAAGTGAGGAATGAGCCACTCCGGAGTTGCCAGAATTTTCTTGTAACTCTCCGAGTGAGACCACAGCTGCACCAATGCTTGCTGAATAGGTCGCATCCTCAGACGCGCACGCTAAACTATGTCCACTGTCGCCACCATGTTGCTCAGTAACTCGAGCCATGTCCGAGCTGAGGCCCTGGGGGACTGGAGGAATTGTAAAACAATCTGCTGAACTTTGGATATGAGGTCTCGAGACAGGGACACTATGTCTCGAATCTCATCCCCAAGAAACCCCGAAGCTGTGTCGGGACCAGCTCTGATTTCTTGAGGTTGATAATACAACCTCACTTGGTGAGAGTATCCATCACAGCCTGTGTGGATCCCGACTCAAGTGGGTGGCGAGCGCTCAAAGTAGCCAGTCGTCCAGGTACGAGTAACAAAAGTTGCCCTGTGCCCTGGTGACCTGAGCTGGAATGAGCATGAGTTTGGTGAACACGCTTGCGAGGCAGCTGACAGAGGTGCACTCGCATCTGGCCTGTGACGCCAAATGGTCGTGCGCAAACTTTGGTTGTTGGCTTTGGTTGTCGGTCACCCGGTAGTGCCTGCCCAGACCAGAGGATGCCGAGGCAACCGGGAGTACCGATGCACTCAGGGGACCCATAGCCTGAGCGCCGGTCAACATCGGTACGGGACCCGAGTGACCGGGCCGGGAGGTTGAACTGTGCCTGCCGGAGACCGGACATCGCGTCCGAGATAAGTGACTTTAGCGGCTGTAAAATAGATGACAGATCAGACAAGGTTATGGGTGCAGACTGAGCAGACTGTGCAGAAGTGGAGGGGGTAGGGGAAGAAGGGTTTTTTTCCGCCGCCTTGGCCTGCTTACCCCCCACATCTACAGAAGAGGAGGAACTCTTCTTCTTAGAAGCTTTTTTAGAAGGGGGGTCCTGTGCCCATATGTCCCCCACCCACCCCCCTAAAAAATATAGTTGCAACTGTTGTAAGTTTTAAAATGGACATTTTAATGCATATATGTACCCAAGGAGGACGACTTCTGAGAAAGAATCCTTTTAAAAGTTAACACAGAATAAATTGTGAAAATACACGAGATGACAGGGTGAAACAGAGTGAGAGTTCCATGAGACAGCACAACTCACCTTTAGGGAGAATGTTCCAGGCAATCGTGTCGGTGATGGCTGTGAAGATCCAGTTGAGCTCACCCCACATTGTCCGCCGGTCATTCTGCTGACCTGGGATCCTGATGACAACAATGCATGTTCTTTTAATTCAGTAGCAATGTACAACGGTATAGTTGGGTTAGTAACATTGAACCGCTTTAGTCTTTGCCTTTAGCAATATAGTTTCAACTGGAAACTGAAATATATTTTAATGCGGAACAAACTTTACATACACTGATACAAAGCAAAGATCGTGAGCTACAATATTGGAACTTTTAACATAAATTGTATATTTATATACTTATCCTATCTCACGCTATGCACCTCTCTTGTTCTTCTACGACCATGTGTGGAACAAGCTGTAGACTAAGTTGAATCAAACTTTCTGGCCTCTGACCCCTGACCCACTCCATAGCAGCACCTGTCAATCATCTCAATAAGCGTGCAGATTGTTCCGATAATCACCTGACAGCCTGCCCTTGTCATTCTCGTCTTGGAGCTCCCAGTAATCTGTGATGTGGGGCAGGTCGGGCGGGTATCCTTCGCGTGAGATAGGATAAGTATATAAATATACGATTTATGTTAAAATTTCCAAATTTTTAAACTTATCCTAACTCACGCTATGCATTATCCCACGGTTGGAAAGGCGGGCCGCAGATTACTCTGTGTGACTCTACAACCGTGAGGTCGCATACCACAAGGAGGCCAGGAGAAAGCACCAACTCCTGCTATGCTAACCCCAAACTTGTGACGGGTTGCTTCGGATAACCCCTTGGCTTACTCTGCACAAAAACTCTAGGGAGTGGGCGCTCCCGAAATAATGTGGTTTTCAGCCGCAACTTTTGACAAGCAATAGGACGCAGTTTGGCAAGTGGACCTCACTACCCCGCGATTTTTCAAGTGACCCCAGTGAATTAAAGTCAAAGACCATAATCTGGCCAGTCCCTGCTCGGAACTATCCCCCACAGACACGCCCTGGAGACGGTGAAAGAGGGAATAGCCCGGTGGCTCGACTTGTTTAACGTTCGGTACCGATCTCCCTCCCAGAGGCGAGAAAGGACTTAGGAGCGGAACGCTTCGAAAACCACGTAGGTAATCGGATATCAACACTTCACTGACGTGATTGCTCGAGGAGTAGAGGTCAGTAAGCGGAGTGTCAACTACCTCTGCATGTAGCTGTGACTCCAAGCAAGAGGATCTGGAATCGGAGACACGAACAGAGGTAGCTGGTGGTTGAAGTTGGTGGCGAAGAGATCCACTGTTGGAGTCATCAGTGGGAAACAGAAGGTCTGGAACACATGGGGATGTAGTTTCCATTCTGTCGGAGAGGGACGAAGTGGATGGGAAAGCAAGTCCGCAATGACGTTCTTCACTCCCGGAATATGGTCCACCCGAACGGAGATGTTGAGACTGTCTAGCAACTGGAAAAATTGTTGCGTCCACTGCAGGAGCTGAGGAGACCCTGTCGACCCCATCCGGTTGATGTGCCACACGACTGCTGAGTTGTCCGACCGAACCATGAGAGAGGTCGATCCTGCCAGTGAGTGATGGACAGAATCACCACCCTGAACTCTAGAACGTTGATGTGGGAGGCACGATCTGTGAGAACCGATCTGATCGAGAAGGTGAGCTCCCCACCCGTGTAGAGATGCGTCCACATACAGGTGGTGAGATGGGACGAACGGCCTTAAACAGATTCCACTGCAGACGTTCGATTCGTCCATCCACCATAGGAGATGAGGATGGAGTTCTAGAGGAAGCTTGATCAGGGAGAGCAGGTCGCCCCTCCTGATGTGCGCAGCCAGGAACAACTGCAGCGGTCGAAGTTGGAGTTGACCTCTGAGAGTCAACGCGTGGGCAGACCCAAGAGACTCAGAAGCTCCTGCCATTGGCGAAGAGTCCTGGGATGAGCCAACGCAAGGGGAATCTGTATCTTGACAAAGCGTTCCTTCGGTACAAACACTTTGTTGAGTTCCGTGTCAAACACCGCCCCGATTAACTGCAGGCAACGCGACGGGACTAGTTCCGACTTCTTGATATTGACCAGCCAGCCTAACTGGTGAAGTAGCTGCATCATGAGCTGCATTTGACGTAGTAGAAAGACACGGTCAGTCTGAGCCTGGATGCGGTCGTCTATATATGCTTCGAAGCATATCCCCTTGCGATGGAGAAATCTGTTGATGGGCTTTGTCACCCGTGTAATCAGCCACGGGGCCGAAGAAATTCCAAACGGGAGGACACGCCATTGATAATGGGTGCCCTCGAAGACGAAACGAAGAAACTTGCATCCTGAAGGTCACATCCTCAAGGTTGAGGCTGATCATGTAATCCCCCGGCTTGATGTGACACCATGCGAAAGTGAGGCGGAGGTTGTAGAAACATCTCGTTGAAGACTTTCATGTTGAAGATGAGCCTCAACTTGTCAGAGTCCTTCTTCGGTACCAAGAACAGATCCATCCAGATGCACCAACTCACGGTCTTCTACCAAGAAGGGAGAGTAGGCCCTCTGCTTAGAACCCAGCCACGTGATGTCGTCATCTACCGGAGGGGAGGTAATCAAGGTTGAAAAACCATGGACATGAGAGGACGCCAAGTTGAAACGGGGTGTCGCAAATCCATCCTTGATCTTCCTGAGATTGTCGAACGCCTCATCCAGGGAGGCCGCCAGTTGCGTGATGCAAGGAAGAGGAGGAAGGTGATGGAGCCACAGTCATCCGGTCTCATGTTGAAGCTGGATAATAAGTCTGCTGACTAACATTTGGGGTGCGTCGACAGCATCAATGCTCACATCGGAGGATGAGGAACCACCTGAAATAGGCGAAGGTGTGGCTGACGGAGGAACTTCCTCCACGGGTTGAAGCGGAACGGTGAAAGGGCCGGCAGGCTGTACAGACGAGGAAGGTGCTGAAACTTGTTGACCCAACGCTGAAGCCACCGCCTGAACGATAGCATTAAAGTCCATGTGCCGAGATGCTGCACTATCAGTAGACAGGTCCCAAGAAACTGGTAGGATAGGTCTGGTCACAGTTCCCGAACGGGGAGGCAGAGTAGAACCCGGGGCAGACAAAGAGGAGCGACGTACAGATTCACTATCAGCTGAAGAGGAGCCCGCTGGTATAGTCAAATTCTGTTGATGAACCCACTGTAGGTGGTCCGCTTGAGGCAACAGTAGTGATTGTAGAAAATGTCGCTCTCGTGGAGCTGAATAAGACGATTGCAGTGCCGCACCTGGAGGGTAAGGAACCATAGACAAAGCCGGATGCCCAGGAAACAACGGCCAAGTTGAGCTAGGTGGCGCACCAGGAGTATGCGATAAACCAGCAGAGAGCGTCGCACTGGGAAGGATCTGTGCACCAGGTACCAGCGCCGAACTGGAAGCAAGCACGGAACTGGAACCAAGCTCCGAACGGGAATCAAGTGCCGGACCGACAGTAAGTGTTGAGCTGGATGCAAGCACTGAACTGGAACCAAGCACGGAACTGGAACCAAGCTCCGAACGGGAATCAAGTGCCGGACCGACAGTAAGTGTTGAGCTGGATGCAAGCACTGAACTGGAACCAAGCGCCGAACGGGGATCAAGCGCTGAACCAACAGTAAGCGTTGAGCTGGAGGTAAGCGCCGAACTAGAAGCAAGTGTCGCACTGGTAGTAAGTGGCGCTCTGAACAAGTACCGAACAGGGAGGGATCGATTCACTGGACAGCAAGCTCGAAGTAAACAGCGAACTGGAAACAGGTGGTGTCCTATAAATAAGAGGGACCACATACGGAATCGAAGTCGGCAAACCAGTAGATATCAAAGGCTGATAGGGAAGCGCCGAACCGGTAGCGATCGCTGAAGTAGATCTAAGCGCCGAACTGGATACAAGTGGCACACTGGCAGAAACCGTCGGACCAATCAGCGAGCTGAAGAGCGCCACACCCACAGTAAGCGGCGCTTGCGAGTGAGTGCCAGCCAATCCGAAAGCCATACTTGAAGCCACGCCCCTTGAAAGACTAGAGCCTTGTGAAACACCCAGGTGTTCGAGAAGCACGTTCACAGACAAAGTTATTTATTCATTAACCTCTGCTGTGCCGTCTCCATCCGTTCTCGAACACCTGGCTGTCCCTTTCTCTGCACTCCTCTCTCGTAACAAATAGTGAACTGTGTCAATATTTTAATGATAGATTGTTAAACAACTTTTTTATTTTTAGGACAAAATTTCTGCAAAAACCTCACAGAGTGGGTATGATGTTTTGATTATGATCAGCGTTTCATTGAGTATTTGATGTTTATTAATTTTCGAGTTAGATTGCAATTCATCGGTCCGCTTTTGAGCCAAACGGACTATAGATAATTCGACTATCCTGGATGGAGAACCATCGCCAGTGGTGACCGGACTGGACGACTGGGGAAGAAATAATTGTCGTAAGTTCTCGCTGAGATAAGAGTCTGACGCAACGTCCAAAAATTCTTCGATGGAGTATGAGAGCGACGAACGGCAGTCTTCTTATGACAATCAGGCTTAGACGGTTTCACACAAGGAGGACCCTCGGAGGGTCTACGACGATCTCGGTCAACTGTCCTTTTGGATGCTACCCGGCGATATTCTGAGAAGGCGTCGTCATCCAACCCAGCACAAAAATGACATCGTTTTGCCCAGTCGCATCGGCCTAAACAGTCCACGCAAAGTGAATGCGGGTCTGCAGCAGAGAGATTACTCCCGCACCTATCACAAAACTTTCGTTTATTCTTAGCTGCACTGCGACTAGATTTGCCAATGATTGAGAAAACAGTCAAATTCCTTGAATACACACACGTCTAGACAGCGTGGCAACAAGTAAGAGAATGACAAGGGCAGACTGGAGATGATTGGCAGGTGCTGCTATGGAGTGGGGCAGAGGTCAGGGATCAGAGGCCAGAAAGTTTGATTCAACTTAGCCTACAGCACGTTTCCACACATGGTCGTACAAGAACAAGAGAGGTGCATAGCGTGAGATAGGATAAGTTTAAAAGTTATACATGCTGAGCAGTTTCCCCATCACAGCACACTGTCAGCATGACGTGAACAAGATGGGACAGCTTTAGGGTTACCCATTGCTGGGATGAATGTGGGTACGGAACGGAAACCCTGCTCAATGGATTTTGTTAGAGGGGAGCCCTAGAACATATGCAGCATCTCAGTACAGTCAGAATTCAAGATCATTGTCTATCTATATACACTGTACAGTGACAGGTTTCTGCAAGAAATTCCTGAAACCATGAAGTATCAGGTGAACTACACAGCGAACATAGCCAAGGTGAAGTCAGGATGAACTCACTTATCAACCATTTCCAGGGTGAGACCTGGCACCAGTTTGCTTGTGTTCTGAAGAACATACCTACAAAGGAAACAAGGAAAGCTGTCATGGAAATGGACACTTTGCAAATTAACAGACCACATATTTAGAGTCAATATGAAAATGACTTCACTGATCATTAAACATGCTAAGATCTGAGTCTAATATGTGATTAAAGAACTTAACCAAACCTGAAGAGGTTTTAAATTCTTCGAAGAGAGTCGTCCTTGGGGTACATATTATGCATTTTCCAAGCTGAAAATGTCCTGTGACAGTTGTATCAATGTTTTTGAATAAAAAGATTGTACAATAAATAAACTCTTTTATTTTTTATACGGCCCCCACCTCACGGAGTTACCTCCCGTTGCGCATGCGCACCAACTGGGTAAGCACCTAGGCCCGTATCATCATTCCTTCTGCTGAATATATCAGTGAACAGAATTGCGGGGAGGCGGGAGGCCCTACCCCAAGGGCGACTCTCTTGAAGAATTTAAAACCTCTTCAGGTTTGGTTAATTCTTCTTCAAAGAGATAGTCTTTGGGGTACATATTATGCATAAACACAGACTCCCAAAGACCGGAGGCCAGGGAGGAGGGAATTCTGTCCAAGCACACACAAATAGCTATCGTTAATGGAAAAAAATGTAACAGACGCCATAACACTCACCTGTCACATGTCCCAGTTTCGCTTCCGCGAGAGGCATTATGGGAGGGGAACTGACAGGGAGGATTTGTGCTCAAAGACGACCTCCATATGTTAGCATAGGCAATCGCACGGTACGAATGTAAACAAAGCCCCACCCACCACGTGTCGATTAGTGAGCACCGTAGGGGGGAATGTCAAACACTCACAATCGACTTTAATACTCCGTAGAGAATCGAAATGTGGGTAGTTAGCTCCCAGTAGCGGACATGTCAATAACACACAGTATTGCACAGTAGCGTCAAACAAAACCAATGAACCAAGACTCACTCGGTCAGGGTGGCAGGACACTGTCCACTGGAGAGAACAGAACGCCAAAGCTTCGCCGCGATTACGGGAATGTATCGAGCTTATAATGCCGAATAAGCGTGCTAGGCGGCTCCAAATAGCGGCAGAGCAGATCTCTTCAATGGGAGTGCGATGCAAAAGCTTTTGATGCAGCTACTGCCCTGACCGAAAGTGAGCCTTCAACCCCTCAGGGGAGACTTGCCCTTAGCCTGATAAGCGGCACAAATACGAAACCAGCCAGCGAGACAAAGTCTGCTTGCTCGCCGGCACACCAGCCTTCCCGCCACCGTAACAACAGAACAGCTGGGTACCCGTACGGATTTCCTGCGTTCGTTTGATATAGACTTTGAGGGTCTTACGGACATCCAACGGGTGAATGCTCGTTGCAGAGGTCCCCGATGTGGAAGGCTGGGTAAAGTGGGAAGTTCGATAGGAGCTGTCACATGGAAAGCGTGATCGACCTTCGGCACGATGCGTATCCGGAGGCCGAATACTGACACGATCAGTGTGAAACACAGTCAGCGCCGGGTCGGACGACATAGCATGTAAATCGCCGACCCTACGCCCAGACTTTACCGCCACCAGAAAAACAGCCTTCCAAGTTAACAACTGAATGGAAATAGCCGATAGGTGTGAGAAAGTTGGACCGGACAGCCAATCGAGCACAATTGACAAATCCCAAGGTGGACTGGTTCACCTGACAGCAGGTCGAACCCGTTCGGGCGCCAGCGAAAAGCTGTCACGAGAGGTGCTGCCCCAGAAGAGCACCATCGACAGGGGTGTGAAAAGTGGAAATATAGCGGTGGAGTAGCGCGCGAATGGTCGAAGCCGCCAGGCCTTCTTCCAAAGCGGGCTTGCAAAAACTCCAATACTCGGACTAAATCAACAGAAAAGGGATCTGCAATCCCCTTTCTGAACACCAGCGGCGCATAAGCGGGACCACCTATCCTCATACTGAGCGTTTGTCGAATCCGCTTCGAAGCCAGAATTGTGTCTGCAACTGCTGCAGGAATTCAGCGTGCCTCGAGGCTAGACCTGACAGAGGCCAAGTCACCCACTGAATCCTTGGATTTGGGTGGGGCTCCGTTCTGAGTGAGAATGTCGATCGTAAAAGGTAATAGAACAGGAGGCTGAGCCAGAAACCTGAGAATTACCGGAAACCAGCTCTGTGCCCGGCCAAAGCGGTGCCAGTAGCACAAGCAGCCGAGCTGGCTGGGTGGACAGCTGTGAAAGGACCGCGGGGAATGAGTGGTAACGGCGGAAGGCCCAGAGCACTTTGCCCGTCCAATCCAGCAGGAAGGCGTCGGCAGCCAGCAGCCCTGGGGCTGGTATTCGAGAGCAGAACACGGTGTCTGATTCGGCCCCGGCCGGACGCAAACAGATCCACCTCGAACGACCCGTACAACTGGGAAATAACTCTGAAAATCTGCCTGTCGAGCATCCACTCGTGCGGGGCCAGGATCCGGCGAGAGAGCGCGTCTGCTCGCACATTCTCCAGCCCCGGGAGATAAACAGGGAGTACCTGACAATCGCACTGGTCGCACCAGAGGAGAAAGTCCCACGCCTCCCGGAGGAGCGCTGGGGACACCGTGCCGCCTTGCTTCAGGATGTCCGACATGGCCGTCTGGTTGTCCAACTGAAGACGGACTACCTGGCCCTGGACATGCTCTCTGAAGCGTTCGAAAACCAACCGCACAGCTCTCAGTTCCAACACGTTGATGTGAAGGTGGGGCCGACCGGACCAGAGTCCGGACACCGACAGACTGCCCAGAACACCCCCAGCCCGTGAGGGACGCATCGGTCTGAACTGTGAGAGCTGGCGTCGGGATTTCCAAGGGGACCCCCCTGGTGAGATTCCCGACATTGGTCCACCACTGAAGGTGAGGTGTCAACCACCCGGGGACTGTGAGACTGCGCTCCAGGTCCTCCGAGTGAGCCCACAGACTCGCCAAAGCTTGCTGTATAGGGCGCATCCTCAACCGCGCCCGCCACACTACAGAGATCGTCGCCGCCATATGGCCCAGTAGACGGAGCCAAGTCCGTGCTGGTGCCTGGGGCTGGGAGAGGAACGAAGACACCATCTCCCGTACTCTGGTGATCCGGTCGGGCGACAAGGAAACTAGATCCTTGTGCGTTTGGAACCTCGCCCCGAGAAAAACCAAGTCCTGGGTGGGTACCAGGTCGGATTTCTTGAGGTTGATGATCCACCCCAGTCGAACTAGAATGTCTATCACTGTGTGAGTAGCATCTAGGCTCGCTGGCTGTGTTAGTGCTCCGAGCAACCAGTCGTCAAGGTAAGGGTAACAACGCCTTCCTTCGCTTGCGGCGGCGAGGGTAGCCGGACTAACATGAGCTTGGTGAACACCCTGGGGGCAGTCGATATGCGAAGGAGCACCGTGAATTGGTAACACATCCCGTCGTAAAGAGAACCGAAGGTACTGCTTGAACGATGGATGTATGGGCACATGCAGATACGCATCCTTGAGGTCGATTGGCGTGAGCCAATCGCCGGGCTGAACAGATGAGATCACCGAGCGCAGTGTCTCCATCTTGAAGGATGGTACTTCTAGCATGCGGTTCAACCCCTTGAGGTTGAGAATGGGGCCGGAACCCGCCGTCTTTCTTCGGGACGAGGGAGTACGTGGAGTAAAATCCCGCCTGTTCCTCTCCCGGTGGAATGCGCTCGATTGCGGACTTGTCCAGCAGAGCCTGAACTTCGTCGTGAATATGTCCGCCCTTGCCTGACATGACGGCACCGGAGTGCGACGTATGCGGGTGAAGTCGGGCGGACCTCGCTTCCACAGTGGTAAATGGCCTACACTGATGGTGGACAGCACCCAAGTGTTTTGTGTAGCCTTCTCCCATTCCGGTAGGAATAGAGAGAGGCGGCCTCCCACTGGGACGTCGGGTAAGAGCTGCCTAGGGGCAAACGCCTCGCCTGGCAAGCGGAACTCAGCAATCCTTAGCCGGACCTCCCGCAGAGCCGAAGAGAAACGGAAGGCACCCTCCTGCTCCTCGACCTCCCCAGTATCGCGAAGAGGACCCGAACCCCGACCCGGTGAGAGGGAGGAGCAGACAGAGCGCCCCGCGTCAGTGCCTGCAGGCATGCACGGACCCCGGTCCCGAGACGCTGGAGGCATACCAGACTGGTGCCTCCGCTCTCATGGGGTGGGAGGGCGCAGGGATCGGAACCCCAGGAATCATCAACGGTCCCTGCGCCAACTCCGAGAGGGGGACTGGGAGCACCTCCCCGTCCGGGGCAGCCGAGGCGTCCGGACCCGAAGCCAGAGGCAACGGATCGACAGGCGCCTCAAGGCCTAGGGATCGAGCCGGCTCGGCGATCCCCCCCAGACTCTCCTCGCCCCACTCAGAGTGGGCGAGAACTCCTGCCGGAGTCCTCCAACCGTCTCATGAACGAAGGACCTCATCGAGTCTGTGAAACATCTGTGTGATTATAGTCATATCAAAACCGCTACTAGGAGCGGGAGAAGGGGACTGGCTACGGGATTTTTTTCCCTTAGAGCGCAGCTTTTTAGCCTTAGACGGGGGGACCTGGGTAAGTTCCCCTCCCGCCTCCCGCATCTCTCTATAAAAGAGAGTATCGGCAGCTCTCCGCTTCTGGGTCCGGGGGGAAATCCCCAGACAAATTTCACAAGTTTCGGCCTCATGGCCGGTCTTTTCCAAGCACACGATACACTTGTCGTGTCTGTCGGCCCGTGGAATACTTTGTCCACAGAGCGAACAGGAGGAAAACGCCTGAAAGCAAACACGCAAGCATGTAGCTAACGGCGGACCAGCAGCTAAGATACACGTAGAAAACATTGAAAAATACATGAAGGCTACCACGGGAAGAAATAGTTGGTTCAATACGCAATATTACAACCACGTGGCACGCTAAACTTCCCGCCATGGCAGAGCAACATGTGCGTAAACCACGGGAAAGTTAGCGTAAAATAATTAATACAAAGTCACAATTATGAAACAACCGACCGCAAAGCTTTACTGTTCCTTAACAAGGACAAAATAAAGACCATACATACAGGTGGTGTCTCAGACATTATACTCTTTCTCTCAGAAAAGGTCAGCTCCGCTCGACACATACGTCTGTTAGAGGCAGTGACAGCAGAAGGAATGATGATACGGGCCTAGGTGCTTACCCAGTTGGTGCGCATGCGTAACGGGAGGTAACTCCGTGAGGTGGGGGCCGTATAATAAATAAAAGAGTTTATTTATTGTACAATCTTTTTATTCAAAAACATTGATACAACTGTCACAGGACATTTTCAGCTCGGAAAATGCATAATATGTACCCCAAGGACGATCTCTATGAAGAAGAATGACATGTTTATCATGGCAAACATCATTCATGAATGAAAGGAAACCTACCATCTCAGGGCTATTTTAATTGGTGTAGTTAGACATGATGTGAAGAGGTCAGCAGGTAGTTCTGGATTCATGGGTAGCAGTTCCTTGGCACCACAAGCAGCTAGTTGTATGCAGTGCTTGTTGGAGGAGGGGGGACCCTGGCCACTATACCACTGGCTGCCGTTTGTGGTTTCACTCTGAACAAAGAACATATCACCCACTGTGACATTCTACCTAAAAACGATATGATTGGCTTATGGTATCATTTTAGTCCATTGTAACTTAACATGGTAAATAGATAGACCGATAACATGTTCACGTAGTTCTCATGCTAGACAACACCAAAACCAATGATACTAAACTCAGGCTTCAAACAAGTGTCAAATCTCCTACCGCTATGATGAAACACAAAACATTTCAGTTGAAACTGTTATCAAAACAAGTGTCACCAACAGTAACCAGTAAAGTTACATTAACTTACATCCATTTCCTGGTCCCTCTGTTGAGAGAACTGTCTAAACGACTCCACAATGATGCCGGCGTTGGAACAGTCGAAAACGTAGATGGAAGGACTCCCCATCCAAGTCTGCAGGTCATACACTGACAGTGGTATGTACTGAGTGTAACTCTGAGGGGACAAACATCATCATCCTTGTTTACACAGTTACCATGGTTACTTCTGTCAGCTTACATTGTATATACAGGAACAGTGTGGTCACTTTTTCGTTGTTGTTTCAACATGTTCAAATACATGGGATCATGTCACTTTGGATACTAGGCAAGAGAATTAAACGGAAACCACACAACAAAGTTTGGTTTTCATGTGTGACAGACATTTGTTTTGCACCATTACAATAAATGGTTTATCCACCACTTCTAAGATAATTCCAGCAATGTAACAGGTCAAGACACAAGCATCCATTCAATAAAGATTTTTGTGTTCGACTTGCACATGAGATACGTCCGATATCTGAATGTACGCCGACATTCTCAAACATGCACTGATAACGGCAGATAGTTAACCAACTAGAGTGCCATCTGTGAAACAGACGTTGCTTCTTCTGACCATTCATAAACCGTACCAGTGCTATCATCCAGAATAACATAATTACCTTGTTAAAGACCCAAATTTCTCCATTTACTGTTGGACGAGGTACACCATGGCCATTATAGTGAAACAGGACCCTCTCCTCCTGAAACATGCAGCATACTTTAGCCATAGTACTAGTGCTAGAAGCTACCAGGAGTTATCTATTATTTAAGCTTGAGGTCACAGGAATCAGACGTTATTAGAATGAAAGTATCTTTCAAACTATTCACCAACAGTTTGCTTTCTATCATGTCTATAGCATGCTGAGTGTAACCAGTGACGACAGTTTCCCAGGACTGAAGTATCTACATAGATGATACTTGGTCATTTTTATCGATTACCGGTACATTAAGTTTGGAAAAGGAACAGGATGAGATACCCCCTACCTTGGCATTCCTCCTGAGAGACGTACAGAGTTTCTTGACCTCATCTACTGTTGGGTCGAGGCTCTGCTTGTATCGAGCTCTGGGCTGCCATCGCTCATACTGTTTCTGCAGATTGCCTCCAATGGACTCCAAGGCCTTTTGGGGGCTTGTGGAGAGGGGATCTGTTCACAGAACCATCAACTATCACCATGGTGACCACTGTGTTAACTATTGCTTGCGATTAAACAACTGCTCAATGAAAATAACCTGTTCCCAACTTCCCATTTAAAAAGAAGACAGTCTGATCTTAGAGCTTTAGCATAATTAATATTTTATTACATTGTAGTGAAGTCTCAATTTATTCATTTGTCCTTATGAAGTCAATCTGAATAGTGACAGACCTATCCAGCATTCCAGTCTTGCACAGGGAGATGTCTTCACTACATCTGGAGGGTCAACACCAACATTGAGACACATGACTAGAGCCACACTGACGGTCTTCATCTGAAACAATGCACACCCCAGGTACTATAATATATTATACTTATCTCAGTGTTCTGTGTTGTTTTACACTGAAGTCATCACAAGGGGTGTAAATGTGTAACGCAATACGATCACTGTGAATCAGTTTTAGTGACATAGCAAGATCACTTTGGTAGTTTCCTGTTAAAAATGTTAATGACTGCATATGACATTCAGAAAGGTTGAGTATTACATGAAACTTTTACATGGCCAAACACGAATGTAGGTCATACCAAACAACAGAAGTAAGGCAGCTGCTGGAAATATTTTGGACCTTAAATTCTAGATCTTGGGGAAATTGTTATGCAGTAGAAGTCACTATACATTACATTACATAGTGCTTTCTAGCATGTTGTACGTTCAATACATTGCAATTCGGAATTCCTGCCAATACCCATCCCTTGTCAGTATGAAGACAGTTAATCAATTGTTTCACTGAAAGTAACCATGGTGATCATGCTGACTACCCCAAGCCAATGCTTGAAGATTATTCAAACCTTCGTCTCTGCGAAGGCAGTTTTCTGTGCTGACTGAAAACTCTAATATTACTGGAAACAAGCCATGACCGATCAATATTATCAGGGTGACAGTGTTGGTCAGGTGTATTCCCTCATGCCTACTGCCCATCATTGCATCTCAAACACTGATCTTACTTCTGATGATGGTGTGATGTCTTTATTTTTGTAAAGTTGTAAATTTGGTCTGTGCCCTGTTTGACCTGCCATTTTCACTAGGGTTTAATTAGGGTGAAAAAGGATTCAAAATGTACATCAGAGATGACTGGAATGTCTGGGGAACATAACTCTGCAGAGGAACTCCAACCAACTGTCAAAAAAGAGCATTTTCCTCGTCTTGATTAATAATTGTTCCCTTCACTAGAAAATGTGTCTACAAACTGTTGTGCCTTATGTATACTGAAATCCATTAGAAATGCATCACCAAATTAAAACTTGTACAAACCTGTAGAGGTTACTGATTCTTTGAAGAAAGTCTTCCTTGGGGTACATATAAGCATTTAAATGTCCATTTTAAAAAACCTACGACACCTGCAACTATATCTTAATAAAAATATTTACAAAACAAAACACATGTTTTTGTCTTGTTCGACCACCCCTACAGGGCCCCTCAGGACCCCCTACAGCCAAGAGCAGGTAACTCTAGCCATCTACCTCGCACCTCACTTTTCATGCTGAACGTAATCAGACAGAATGTGGGGAGGTGGGTATCTGTACCCCAAGGAGGACTTTCTTCAAAGAATCAATAACCTCTACAGGTTTGTACAATTCTTTTTCAGAAGAAGTCCTCCTTGTGGTACATATAAGCATAAGACAGACTCCCAAAGATAGTGTGTCGAGAGCGGCAAAACAGACCCCAGGGCTCCAGATATTTTTTCATGATCAGGAGTAGGTACTCCTTATTATTTCAATATGTAATGTAAACTCAAAAGCTCAATCGGCAAGAGAGGTACTACTCTGCCCACTGTGGAGAACTGTCTGGCCAAACTGAGCATGCTCACGTGTGTGTTTGTCCAGCTGATAATGATGGATGAACGTACTCAGCCGGCTCCAAATAATGGCGGGGCAGATCTCCTCAATGGGCAGAGCCGCAGCATATGCCTTAGGGGTGGCCACTACCCTAACCAAATGAGCTTTCAACCCATCCGGGGAAGTTAAGCCTTTGTTAATATAGCAACATACAAATGGCAGAGACAAGCCACCTAAAAATGATCTGCTTGTTCGCCGGAAGGCCAGCATTACCACCGCCATAACAGCAGAACAGTTGTTCATCCTTACAGATAGATGCTGTTCGTTTGATATAAACCTTAAGTGTTTTATGGACATCTGAGATGTGAGCGTGTTGATGGTAGGTACTGGACGATGGAGGCTGAGTGAAAGCCAGAAGTTTGATAGGCTCCGTTACATGAAAGGAACCTGCCATCTTAAGATGGTACAAGTCTGGCAACCGAATACTGACCCGATCCTTGTGAAAAACGGTTAGCTCAGGAATTGCATGAATGTCACCGACCTGTCTGCCAGACATTACCATCACAAGAAAGGCTGCCTTCCAACTTAACAGCTGGAGAAAGAGAGAGGCTACAGATTGTAAAAGAGAGGACCGGACATCCAATCAAAAACGACTGACAAGTCCCAAAGGGGACATATCCGCCCGACAGTCGGATGGACAGACAGGTATGTGAAAGGCAGAAATAGCTGTGGAGTAGCCTCTGATAGTAGAAGCGGCGAGACTGGCTTCTAACCTAGATTGCAAAAACTCCAGCAAAGTGACTAAATCTGTAGAAAAGGGATCGAGATTCCCCTGCCGACACATCAGCGCACATAACAAGCCCATCTATCCTCATATCTAATGTTTGTTGAATCCATCCGCGAAGCCAGAAATGTGTCTGCAACTGAAAGCGAGAATTCCGCTCGCCTTGAGGCGATTCTGGACATTGGCCAAGCCACCCACTGAATCCTGGGATTCGGGTGGGGCACTCCATTCTGGGATAGTAGGTCCCGTAACAGGACTGGAAGCTGAGCCAGAAACCTGATGAGTACCGGAAACCAGCGTTGCGCCGACCAAAGGTGCAAGGAGTACAAGTAGTCGAGCTGGTTGGGGGGCAAGCTGCAAGAGGACCCTTGTAATCAGGGGTAACCCAGCCTGCGAGGGAGGCATCCATCTGAATTGAGAATGACGGCACTGGGGTCTCCAGGGGGAGCCCACTGGATAGATTCCCGGCGTCTGTCCACCACCGCAAGTGAAGAATTTACCACTCCGGAGTCATGAGAAGCCTCTTGTAACTCTCCGAGTGAGACCACAACTGCGCTAACGCCTGCTGTAAAGGTCGCATCCTCAGATGTGCACGCCAAACTATGTCCACAGTCACCACCATGTTGCCTAGCAACTGGAGCCATGTCCGCGTTGAGGCCCTGGGGGACTTGAGGAATTGCAAAACAACCCTCTGAATTATGAGGTCTCTCGAGTGAAAGACCATGCCCCGCTGTGTCTTGAATCTCGCACCCAAGAAAACCAGATCCTGCGTCGGAACGAGTTCTGATTTCTTGAGGTTGATAATCCAACCCAACTTGGTGAGAATATCCATCACTGCATGTGTCACATTGTGTGGCTTCTCGCCTCAAGTGAGTGGCAAGCGCTCTGAGTAGCCAGTCGTCGACATTACTGACAACACCTGGCAACCTGCGCTGGAATTAACATAAGTTTGGTAAACACCCTTGGCTCTGTGGAGATGCCGAATGGGAGCTTACAAAACTGATAGCCAAACTGAAGTACCAAAGGTATTTCCTGAAATCAGGGTGTATTGGGACATGAAGGTATGCATCTTTGAGGTTGATTGACGTGAGCGAATCCCCTGCCTCGACAGATGAGATCACTGAGCGCAGTGTCCATCTTGAAAGATGTGTCCATCTCTATCATGTTGTTCAGCCCTTTGAGATTTAGTATGGGTCTGAACCCTCCATCCTTCTTGGTGACCAGGAAATAAGTGGAGTAGTACCCCCCATTTTCCTGCCCCAACGGAACCATCTTGATGGCTGCCTTGTCCAGCAATGACTGGACCTCGGCACGGAGCGTGTCTGCCTTCTCCTGTGATGTCGGGCCTCGCTTCCACTGCGGCAAATGGCCATTCCTGAGTGTGGACAGGACCCAGGGATTTGAGGTGACTTTCTCACACTCCCGAAGGAATATGGAAAGTCAGCAGCCAACAGGGATGTCGGGTAAAAGGCAATGGATCCCAGCAGTCTGCAATGCAACGACTGCATGCGCTGGGTCTTCTGAGGGTACCCAAGGATAATGTACTGGGAAGCCGGGGCCGACTTCCGCTTCCTCTGAAAAAGCTGCTGGGACTGAGTAGCCTTGCCCTTACCTTTGCCCCTGCCTTTGTGAGTCTGCAGTGGAGCAGTCCACTTAGAAGATTCCTTCACAGAAGTGGAAGGATATGCAGTGGCAAGGACTGGGCCCCAGAAGTGGAGGGTTGCTCAACTCCTTGAATATGCTAACTGCTTCTGCAGCCTCCTATACAACTGTCAAAGCCCCCAGAAACAGGGTAGAACCCATCCGGTGGGGAAGTGACAGAGGCACCTGTTGCGTAGCCGGCAAATACCGGGCTACAGACAACCAGAGCCAACGGAGGCCCATAACAGCGTTCATTATAATATTGTGGGTTTTTTTTGCAAACATTTTTATTAACATATAGTTAAAACTGTCGTAGGTTTTAAAAATGGAAATTTTAATGCTTATATGTACCCCAAGGAGGACGTCTTCTGAAAAAGAATTCATATCGCCGTGACCAATGAAGAAAAGAACTAGTCTGTACTGTGATCTAAATTGTCAATCATGATGGAAACACAAGAAGAAGGTAAAGAAGTCATTCATATTTTAGTGCAACCATGAATAACAATAACAATGACGGGGGTGCAATTAAAATTTCACACTCAAAAGTTTACACAGTCAATGTCAGTAACAGATATAGCCACCTTTTCCATCTAGCACAGTTACGTTACACATCTCACAAAGTGAGTTTGCAAATCATGGACGCTATTTCCTTGTTCCCAAGTGAAAAGTCTTCTCTCCATCTTATCCCACATGTTCTACTGGTTCATTGATGGCTATGGCAGGAGAGGAATATTGTTTGATGAAGATGGTTCAGGTTGTATCTAGCAGTATGAGGGTGGAGCATTATCCTGTTGCGGAATGTGAAGACGTTGATTTGCTGCCATATGTGGAACAAATATTATTTTCAGTACCTCCACTATGTATTTTCAGCTGTACATATGCAGAGAGGTGTTCTGCCATGGACATTAATCCCTCCCCAAACCATAATGCTTCCACCACCCCATAGGTTCACCTGTTGAATGCAACAATCAGCATAACATCCTCCATGTTGATACTGTACCCTGATGATTCCATCTGCATGACTGAGATGACTTGTCAGAAAAAGAGAACACCTTCACACATCTAAGGATCCAGTGCTGATATGTACAGCACCTTAGTACGTTGTCGGTATCTTGAGTGAGTATCTGACCAATATATGGTCTACGCGCATGCAGTAATTGCTGACACAATCAACTCTGTACCGCTTAGGGGGTGATTCTCTTTCGTCCACAGATGGTAGTGTCTGTTCGGGAAGCTGTCTTGAACTTGTTCCATAAGTGAGTGAGGGGGATATGACGATCTTGGGTTAAGGTTGCGACACATGGTTGTACTTGGCATGGTCGATCACTGGTTGTGCCAGTTTGTCATAGGCGCAGTGATAACCTGACATTTGTTGAATTGACAGGTAAACTCTTCTGCTGACCTGTAGACAAAACAGCCTCAAGGAACACAACAGCTCTTTTCTCTCTCATCAGATGATAAATGTGACATAATGTAAAGTCAACAACATAGTGCTGTTCAAAACTAATTTTGGCATGCAATTGAATTAACTGTCAGTGGGTAGTGGTAACTGCCACATTTGGCCTACCTTTAGAATACAGCACCACAAACTTTAAAAATACGTCATAATACCTTTTTACGTAATGTAATGTGATTTTGTTTGAAAGCACGTTCTCGAAACAATGCCCTATGACGCCTGCATGGCAACACAGTTTTCTGGCTCAACGAGTGCGTATAAGCTCCGCTCACTGGTGTTTCATCTCTACGAGCTATGTCATTGCATAAGCCCAACGATGTTGAGAGTTTCCAGTGGTTGTATACCAGCAGATGCGCAATGTTTTGCAAGCACCAGTTTGAAATATTTTTTCCTTTTTCACTAGTACACTCATATTTACTTGTATTACGGGGTGCTGAGATGTTATGTTTTGTGTATTATTGTATTTTGCATTTTTTAAATTTACAAATATGTTTTTGTCATTCAGTAATTTGCACCATTACATAGAAAGTTTTTTATTAGTATTTTATTTTTCGAAGCGGTAATAATGCATTACACTGGACACGTCAGTCATGTTTGTGCCTGTTCGGTCAATGCATTCTATTTATTTGGATTAATTCAAGGGTTAGGGTTAGGGTTAGGGTTAGGTTAGGTACATGTCCGGTGTAATACGTGAGTACCATTTGTTGTTTTTCCTTTTGCATTTTAATACTGCGTGTTCGGTCAATGCATTCTATTTATTAGGATAATTTCAAGGGATTAGGGTTAGGGCTGAGGGTTTAGGGTTAGGGACCTAATCCAATATAATAGGTACATGTCCGGTGTAATACGTAAATACCATTTGTTGTTTTTCCTTTTGCATTTTAATACTTTTTTTCACACAAAAACCGGAAATCAAAAACGTCAAAAGTACACTATGAAATGGTTTAATGTAGAAATTTTGGGCTAATGGAAATTGGCCTGGAATTTGCACTCAAGCCTCTTTCACACGCAACATTTGTTCAGTAATGATTCGAAGGCTAACTCACCCTCGTGCCGTCACTACACATGCTCATGTCTCCCTCGTTCCTTAGTGCGATCCACATTATCCTTACAGTGTTCCCTACATCACTTTTCTGTCACAAAATCACCGATTTATATAAAAGCGCGTCATTCATGCATGCACCGTGAAATCTACGCCTAACGCCTGACGTCAACAACCCTTTTCAGTTTGAGGCATATCGGCTCATTCCCGCCGCGACGTTATCTTGTAGATTATGGAATGGGACTGGTGTGCCAAATGGCATCGGGTCCATTCGGCAGGTGTCCGTAGATTAAAATCACGAGACACCAAGTCTACCCGTAACCTTCGTAATTGTCCGTGACCTATTCGACTCTTTACGTTCATTTCCGTGACGTCACAGGAATGACTCGATACATTTGCACATTGTGCAACAGTGTGGACGTAGCTCAGACGGTTAGCTGTCAAGCTAACAATCCGAAGGTCGCGGGTTTCGCGTCCGACGGGTTCTCACAAACTGGTTGCTTGTCTTAATGACACGTGACCGACGGAAGAGATCGTCCTCACGAGAAGTTGTGGTGCTGTATTCTAAAGGTGCTCCCCACATTTTATGCATTTTCAAGTGATCTTCACAGGAAGACTTAATTTTCAGCAAATGCTGAGGCACTTGATCACACTTTGATGTATCATGTTTATCAGATGACTATAAGCACAATTTAGATTCAAAATTCGTTTAGGGTATTCCATGATCAATGATAATAAGGTGATGCGTATCTAATGGATTTCAGTATACATAATTTGCTTACTGCGCTTGATGTGCTTATGTGACAACTTGTCAAACTTTGAAAACGAAGTTTACTGGTAGTAGCAATCTTGTGATGACAAATGCAGTATGTTGACTACGGGTACATAGTGTGACACTTATTGTAAACAAAGAGGTATCCTCGTTCAGGTATACTATCCATAAAAATTTCATGACAATCATGCTAACCCTTTCTTTCATCCTCCATGTTTCTGTTACTGGACGAGAACCTTCAATCTTTTCCGTGTGTCTATTTTCGTTGAAGGCAACTGGTAACTGCCAGTCCACCAACTCCCCCTTCCCTTCTTCATACACGTCAACCTCATTTTCACCTGCCATGTTAATTTTCTAGATGTGAATCTTTCGAAAGCTTGACGGAAATTGTGTTAGAAGGTGTAATCAAGGAATTATTTCCATGCGTAAATTTCTCACGGACGGCATGGGCATCCGCCATTTTGTCTGTTATTGGAAGAGAATACCCTTTAAATATAACATTTTTCCAAATCGTATACTATTTTATAGCAAACAAATTATTTTGTAATCTAATTAAGTCATAAAGACACCAATGCCGTTAGTCATTTGAAAACTAAGAATAATAAGTTGTTATTGTCTTCTAGTACGATGTGCTTCAAGAGTATGCCATAAGGGGAGATAACCACATTTCAACTATGGAAGCAGAAAGTTTTGGAGAGCTTGGAGTGTCGGGTCCCATGGGAGACAGTTCAGAAGAGTCTGACGATCTGGATGAATGTGACAGTTATGGTTATGAGGCTATAGACAGATCTTGCAAAATTATTTATGCAGATCAACCCAATCCTCTACAGTCTACACCAAGGGTGCAAATATGGTAGGTTGCCGACTGAGCTTGTCAAACTGGTTAACCTAGTAACTTCGTACTTTTATTGCGACTTGGTATTTGGCACAGTGATGAATGACAATAAGCTTCAATGGGGACATCCCGACATCTGAACTCTCATAAGAATCTGCTGAGCGAGGAAAATGTAATTTCCATTCAAATCCAAATTGCCCATTGTCGATGGTGGACGAGGTGTAACACTATTTTGGGAGCCTCCGTACACTAAGTTCGTCAACATTTTTCGTGAGTGGGATGGGCTAACCTACTTTGACAACTTAATAACTTACCCCAAGGATCGGAGAGGTATATCACAGAATTGCAATATCATAGAATTGTCCTGACATCATATCTATTTCTTATAACGGTTCTCATTGAGTGGCAAACAGATTCTATAATCACATTTATTTTTATCATGATTTTGCTCTTTTGATGCCACACATTTTGATATACTAAATTCATTCTGGTGTCGACCTCATTGGGGGGTTGATGTATGGAACTTGGTATTGCCAAATTTATTAAGGTACAGATTTTTGTTTAAATATTAAATAAAAGATCTGTCTGAACTGGCTTATATCATGCCTTAATATAGAAATGTAGAAATGATATACTGATGTGACTGTTACAAAGATGGTGTATTTAAAATGTGACAGCATTCTTATTTCTTCACCCAGTGCTCCCAAATTTTATCCAAAATACACCCACATGTATATTTTATTTTGTGTTACAAATGACAAATCAGGCAAAATAAAATGTTTTTCTTTCTTAGTGCGTGTATTGGTCATTTTGGGGATTTCTTACAATAGACAATTGATCAGCCAGAGCTAAAAGTCAGCCGGGGCACTATTCAAGTTAATTTCAATTATAAATTAACTACCAGAGTAAGAAATCTGTTCTTAATTACATTGTATTAACATTACATCGCCTATATGGGGAAATGCTTCCAGATAGGAAATATTTCTTTTGTTTTGTACCATGTGTATAAGTTTTGATATGAGTTTAATGCAATAATAGGTATGGGATACACAGCTTATTATCTTTTCAGGTTAGGTGGACCAGACCCTCTTGACTTTATCCGCATATATTCTAATGAAGGAGATTTGTCCAAGAACATTCCACCCCACTGGCACTTCATCACTTTCGGCTTCAGTGATTTGTATGGCGATGGAAGAGTTCACCGGTAACATAAAACACAATGTTAAACATCATATCATTCACTTTGAACAACCTGATGCAGTTGATTACTTGTCTAGGTTTGTCACTGTCAGCTGCATACTTGTGCTTGTGTGTTTGACTTAAATGCCTGAAAGGGGGCGGTGGGGTAACCTAGTGGTTAAAGTGTTTGCTCCTCACGCCGAAGGCCTGGGTTCGATTCCCCACATGGGTATAATATATGAAGTCCATTTCTGGTGTCCCCCGTTGTGATATAAATTATTGCTGGAACATTGCTAAAAGCGACGTAAAACCATACTCACTCTCTCATAAATGCCTGAGACCCTCATTACTGATATTGTAAAGCATGTATCAGATAAACACAAATCATCTTTTACTGATTTACAGCATGTAGATGACAGACCAGACTAGACACTAAAAAAACTTTGATGTTTTGTTCTAGGTTAACTGAATTTAATTAAGGCTCTGACTTTTAACATGTCTGACTAAGATTTCATCTGCCAGTATGTCTTGTTGGTTGATCATGTCTACAACATTTGATGACTTTCTGAAAGGCATTTTGTATTCATAGAATACTGATGTCATGTTTCAGGCGAGAAGAGCGTGGGGAACCTAGTGGCTTTGGGTTTGAGCTGACACTGCGTGTACAGAGGAAAGTTGAGGATACTGTGCCGCCAGACTGGGCCCCTTCTCTCATCAACAAGCTGGCTCGATATGTCTTCCACACGGGTGAGATACACTGAGAACATCAAACATGAGGTCATATTGTTATCCTCCTGTTTGAGAACTGTCTATCTGCTTTCTGTTTCAGGAGCAGAACTCCAAATCTGTTGAATATTTCTTGTTAATTGCTACAGATCAGTCAAGTGGGGAACTGGTGGATTTTGATGATTTGGGATATTCTGTTTTCATTTTATGTTTGTTTTCATGATATCAATGAAACTGAGGGTTGTTCTTATTTTCTGGAGCAGTTTAATATTTTGCTGGTTGATATTTGCTATACAGATGAGACTACTTGTGAACTGGTTCCTTGTGATGATTTGGGATATAGATGAATACCGAACAGCATTATCTTCTCCTTCACTGAACTAGGTGGTATCTAAAGGCAGTTACCAAAAAAGAGGAGTTTAAGTGGCTAAATTCCATTTGCAAATTGCACCAGACCAGGGTGATATCTCTTGATGATTTTTGTTATGCAATGTACTGGAAAGTACAATATTCTTATCACTATGGCAACTTACTTAAAGTGTTAAAAATTGTTGTTTTACAATTGCTACATTTTTTACCTCAAAGGAGCAAAGAGTTTACACAGAAAAAAAGAACTATCCACAGGTCATTCTTCGCAAATGGCGCACAATAAAATACTGATGTTCAAAAAGTAGGTACTGAATGTACATCCCTGATGCTAAAATCACTATGCATGGGTTTGTTTCTCTAAAGTGCTCTCAGTTTTGCGGTCAAAAGGTGCAGAGATCAATTAGTCCCTGGTGTTGGTGCCATTCTTCAAAAGTCATAACCAAGAACAAGTAGGGCTTCCTCTCTGAGCCTGATATGTAGCAATTCAAATTTATTAATTTAGCGAGGGATGTGTACATGCAGTTAGGTGTTGTCATTGAACAATTCAGTCTTCCAACAAGATATGGTTTTGTTGTAACTAGCACAAGTGGCAAGTGCTCCTGGTGCAGTGTAGGGGCGGTGGGGTAGCCTAATGGTTAAAGCGTTGACTCGTCACGCCGAAGACCCGGGTTCAAATCCCCACATGGGTACAATGTGTGAAGCCCATTTCTGGTGTCCCCCGCCGTGATGTTGCTGGCATATTGCTAAAAGCGGCATAAAACCAAACTCAGTCAGTCAGTCCTGGTGCAGTGTGAAATGCAGGATGGCACATTTGATCTATGAAAGCTCTACAACAGGATTTTGTAGAAAAAAGATAAATATTTACAAAAGCAGAGCGCAACACAAGAATGTGGAGGTTGTCTCTAAATTGAAGGAAATGTTATTGTGCATTTAACTTTGAATGTTTGAGCTGGTCCCCAGCATTAAAACTTTGAACTTTTGAACTGGTCCCTAATAAAGATTTACTGCCACATGCTTGTCACATATATTTTTCGGTATTTGTGTATCTGATGTTTGCTCAGAATGCTCAGACAATCTTTGTGAGGTTACATATATGACCTGGAACTGTTTCTGCTTCAGGGAATGTGTTGCATGTTGGAGACCACGTCCCATGGCACAAGCCCCTGAATGGGGAGAGCTCCTGCAGGATACAGCATATGCTGGTGGCAGAGGACCCTCAGCTGCTCGACCTAGACACACCGTACGGCACCGTCGAGTTCAGACAGGTGCCTGCACAAACATTCCTCATCAACTGCAACTTAGAACTTTCCAACACAGGATGGACAGCTTACCTTTGTAACAATCAAGGGTAGATACCCTTGGTCACTAATCCTACTAATCCACAGCTCACTTCATAGAAAAATATCACTTACATGGTAAAAATAACTATTATGGTAATCACATATGAGTGATTTTACCCAGCATGCAACATGTGAATGTGGACATTATTATCCAGTGATCCATAGCATTACCGTACTTGTTGTAGTAGTTATAAGGATAGACATTACAAATAGTTTGTACTGCTGGATTAGTGAAAAATTAGAGGAACAGACTTCTCTAACATTAATTATTTTCATGCAAATGACAATAGAACATTTTCATGAGTCTCTCAACTTTTGATACAAGCTTCTTCCATATCCAAATTTAAGAAGTATTGTCAGTTCACTTTTGATAATGATGAGTCAGTGTACTAGGTAATGAACCGACTCCCTAGATATGGCTGCAAAATTGCATATCGGTTTACAAAAGCACACACTGTGACACATATAGTTCAGTGTGGTGTTGTAAAGTAGATTTAGCTTGTCCTGAGTACTGTATTCCTGTGTTGCCAGTTGGTTGGTGTCATGGATGAGGAGATCAAGGCAGCACAGAAGTGGAAGGGAGCTGGCATGTTGCAGCTGCTCAAAGACTCACCAGAGTGGGTCTTCTTCACAATTCTTATGTCAATTTGGGAATTAGGCCAGACCAACTTTATTTCTTGTATTTTTTACCTTACCCTTCATTACCCCTTAATGCATTTACTGCTTTCCCTTGACAAGACAAGGCTATGCGATGGAAACATCGAAGAGAAGTTGTTCCAACTAAGCGAGCCGCCATATTGCCATCGCACTGCGCCCACGTGACCTGGAAGAAGCTGACGTCACATATCCTCACATTACTGCTTGTCACCAGCCTGACAGGCCGTGCGATTTTTTCTGGGATTAAATTGCGACTTTACTCATTTGTTGTGTTTCTTTGTCACTTTCTTTTTGATAGTTTCTTCAGAAACGGTTTGTGGTTTTATCTTCTTACCATTTATTTGAAGAGAAGTGTTTTGTGTATTTGCCTTATTATCTGTTTCACGTTTAACTCGTGCGGCTCAGTGTTCCATTAAGCCATGTTGATTCTTTTTCAGAAGAAGTCCTCCTTGGGGTACTTATAAGCATTAAAATGTCCATTTTAAAAGCCTACGACAGTTGTAACTATATTTTAATAAAAAATATTTACAAAACGAAAAACACGTTCTACGTTATGAGACCACCCCTACAGGGCCCCCGCGGGGACCCCTACCGGCAAGAGCAGGTAACTCTAGCTGACAACCTCGCACCTCACTTTTCATGCTGTCGTTTTCCATGTGAGACGTGCGTGTTGTTCATTGGAGTTTTACTACTTCGAGCCTTGGAAATGAGTGCTAAAGAATCAACTAATGTATGTATGGTTCCTTTTTCTCTCGCACGGGCGCTAGATGGAATTGTAGGTTGATTTTTTCATTCATGATTGTTGTAACTTTGTCGGACAGGCTCCATTTTCCAGCCATGTGGCAGGCAAGATGGCGGTCGGTTTGGCTTCCTTCTGTCCTACGGTTGTAACTTTTTGGGTTACATCGCTAGGTCGGTGGGGTTTTTCTTGTACATTTACTATTGTAGGATTGCCTAACGTTTTCACTTTCAGCAATGTAAGGTGAGTTGGGTAAGTTTTTCATATTTTACAAAAATTTGCTGGAGGCGGGGGGAGACTTATGGGCTCAGGACCCACCATCTAAAGTGGGTAAAAGCAAGAAGATTTTTCTTTCTAGCGGGGGTGGGGGTAAGCGGGCCAAGACGGCGGAAAAACCTTCTTCCCCTATCCCCTCCACTTCTACTCAATCTGATTCCGCACCCTTACGTATAACAGATTTAACCTCTATTTTGCAGCAACACATGACCTTGGTTCGCTTGCTTATCTCGGACGCGATGTCCGGTCTCCGTGAGAAGATCGGTTTCCGTTCGGGGGTTAGCGGCGCTCTGGGGACGTCTGTCGGGGGTTCCCCTGCCTCGGGCTTCGACCCAGGGACGGGTTCTACCCCCGGAGGGGTGCTTGCCTTGAGCCTCGGCTCTGGCAACCCCTCTGCTGGCGCGCCTGTGTCTGGCCCGAGCTTCGGCTCCTGTTCAGCGCAGCGTACTAGCGCTGTGGCTACGGGTCTCGTACCGTTGTCCATCAGCTCACAAGCGGGGGTTACCCGAGCGCCGGTGTTACCGGTCGACTCGGTGCCTTCCGTTACTCCGGGGAATCCTGTTTCGGCAGGCTCTTCCCTGGGTCCTTGGTGACCTGGCTCATCCTCGAGCCTAGGGTCGGACGGGCCAGGCGCCTCGGCTCTTATTGCTCCCCTATCCTTGTGCGTGGAGCCGACTTCCGTGCTTTCGGAGGTGACTCTTGACACAGAGTTCGCTTCCGGGGGAGCGGGAGGAGGAAGCCATGGATGAGGACGGGGGGGCATGAGGCGTCAGGGGAAGGTTCCTTCGCGCTTGGTCCGTCCCTGCGGCAAGTGCGGGAACGCATTGCTTCCATTTTGCCGCAGGTGGTCGTGCAGTCGGACGACCCCACCCCGCGGAGTTTTGTCTCCCTGGGGAGGCGTTTGCTCCGTGTCGGGTCGCAGAGGCCCACTTACGCATTTTACCTTCACTTATTAGTGAGGTCATTAACCCTCTCCTCTCAGGTGGCAGGTCACGCTTCGATCTCCCGGAGCTGAACCGGCGCTACTTGATGGGAGAGGGGGCTCTTTATGACCCCCCGGTGGTAGATGAGTGCATTTTTATCCTAGGGGACCTCACGGCTTCCGGACTTTGGTCCGTGAACGAGGCGACCTTGCACATCAATGTGTTAGAATTGAGAGCGGTCCAACTGGTATTCGAACGCTTCATGGAGCAGGTTCGGAACCGTGTGGTTCGTCTAGAAATGGACAATCAAACGGCGATGTCCTATATCCTGAAGCAGGGCGGTACGGTGTCTCCGTCACTCCTCCAGGAGGCGTGGCAGTTTCTACTGTGGTGCGACCGGTTCAACACCGGTTCTCCCGGGAGAGGACAACGTTCATGCGGATGCACTCTCACGTCGTATCCTGGCCCCTCACGAGTGGTTACTCGACCGGGAGATATTCGGGGTTATCTCCCAGTTGTTCGGGTCGTTCGAGGTGGATCTGTTTGCCTCTGGGGTGACGAACCAGACTCCGGTGTTTTGCTCCAGGATCCCGGATCCGGGAGCGATCGCCTCCGATGCCTTCCAGCTCGATTGGACGGACAGGGTTCTGTGGGCTTTCCCACCGATACCTCTGATTCCAAGAGTCCTATCGCAGCTCGCCACCCAACCAGCGCGACTACTTGTGCTTCTTGCACCTCTGTGGTCGTCTCAACGCTGGTTCCCGGTAATACTCAGATCGCTCGTGCTGTCCATTGCTGTGGGTGGCTTGGCCACTGTCAGGAGTCGCCTCTATGCGAGCTGAATTCCTGCACCAGTTGCAGACACAATTCTGGCTTCGCGGAGGGATTCGACTAACTTACAGTATGAGGAAAGATGGGCCTGTTATGCGCGCTGGTGTGGAAACAGAGGGATACTTGATCCCTTTTCCTCGACTGTAGTCGAAGTTTTGGAGTTTTTACAGTCTCGGTTAGAAGCCGGCCTAGCCGCGTCTACTATCCGAGGCTACTCCACGGCTATTTCAGCTTTCCACATTCCTACCGAGGGTGCCCTTTTGGGACAACACCCTCTGGTCCAGCGTTTCTTAGCAGGTGTGGACAGAGTGCGTCCGGTCGTCTGACGGACAAGTCCGCCATTGGATCTGTCCATCGTTTTAGATTGGCTATCTAGTCCTTTCTTCTACGATATGTCGGGGTTGTCGCTTCAACTGTTAAGTTGGAAAGCGGCATTTTTGTTGGCCATTACTTCAGGTAGACGGGTTGGGGACAGAGTACATGTGTTGGATGTACGTAAGACACTTAAAACGTATGTCAAGAGAACAACGTCCATCCGTAAAGAGAAGCAGTTATTCTGTTGTTACGGGGGCAGTAAAGTAGGTCACCCAGCTACCACACAGACCATATCGAGGTTATGAATTCTTTGAAGAAAGTCCCCCTTGGGGTACGGCCACCCGCCTCCCCTCATTCTGTCTGATCCGTTCAGCATGAAAAGTGAGGTGCGAGGTGCGAGGTTGTCGGCTAGAGTTACCTGCTCTTGCCGGTAGGGGTCCCCGCGGGGGCCCTGTAGGGGTGGTCTCATAACGTAGAACGTGTTTTTCGTTTTGTAAATATTTTTTATTAAAATATAGTTACAACTGTCGTAGGCTTTTAAAATGGACATTTTAATGCTTATAAGGTACCCCAAGGAGGACTTTCTTCAAAGAATTCATAACCTCTACAGGTTTGTATAAATTCTGAATACTTGGGTATTTATTTAGTATTTTGTTGCAAGCTTGTCGTTTTTTCCCTTAACCATTTTCCTTTGGTTGGCGGGAAATATTGGTTGTCTATTGATTTTGTGTGTGTTTTCTTACAAACTTTATTATTGTGGGCTTATGCTTATATTGCAGATTTATGCCATGTTGTATTGCTTGCAATGGCAGCAAGCAGGGACCCCCATCCAAGGTGTTTGAACTGTACGCGGCAGTGTTCCCTGACATCCAAGTGTTCACATTGTCTTCGACTTTCCCTCTCAGCTTTCAATAAGTATCTGCGGGTTTCTCGGAAACGACTCACGCAACAGGCATATAGACGTAGGATATCGGCTTCTCAGGACTTTCCCCGGCTACTGTGGAAGTGCAGGGTTCTTCATAGGAGATGTCACCCCCACCGACTACGGCAATGTCTGGTTTGTCTTCCTCAGTGTCTTTTAGGGGATTGTCGACACCTGCCGCTGCGTCGGTGACTCCGTCTGCTATGGCATCGACACTGGTTACTCCGACTCCGTCTACGTTCCCGGCACCCTTGGTGTCGTCTGTGATGTCTACTTCAGCGTCTGTGGCGCCTCCTACTTTACCTGCCGACCAGGGTGCGCCTACGGAGCCTTACATGGATCCAGGGTGGATGCAGTCTTATATACAGTCTATGTTTCAACAGAGGATGGCGCCTTCGGGGATCCCTCCATTTACTCCACAGTTGGCGTTCTCCTCCCTCCCGGGACATGCAGCAGTTGCAGCGCCTCTGGCGACTGGGGCGCCTCTCCCTACGGCCACCCAACGCTACAGTTCATAGGGGGTTTGTTTCAGATACATCCGGATCTTTTATCCGTTCCGAGGGATCGCTGGCTCAAGATTCTGCAGCATCTTTACCCAGTGCTCCATCAATCTCGTACTCTTCGCCAGTGGCAAGTACTTCTGGGGTTACTAACGTCAGCCCAGGATCTGACTACCAGGGGTCGCCTTCAACTGCGCCGATCCAAATTTTTCTTGCCCCCTTCCTCAGGCGCCAAGATCAGTCAATTTCCATGTCTCTCCCATCTCACCTCAAGATGTACCTACAGTGGTGGATGATAGAGTCGAACGTCTTAGGAGGCGTCTCCTTGACCGAGTTAACACCCACTCTATGCCTCTTCGTAGATGTGTCTCTCCAGGGTTGGGGAGCATCCCAAGGGCGAGGTCATCTCAGTGCGGTGGTCCGCCGACCAACGCCAGTGGCATATCAACAATCTGGAATTGGAGGCAGTCATTCTGTCCGTGTCTCATTGGCAGTTGCGTCTTCAGCATGCCGAACTCATCAACTCCAGACCGGACAGTGTAGCACCCACGGAATGGAAGCTTCACCCAGAGGCGTTCGACATAGATTTGTTTGCCACCAGTCAGAACTTTCAGATCCGAACCTACATATCTCCGGTTCCGGATCCACAAGCATGGGCGCTGGACGCTCTCAGCATTCCTTGGGAAAACCTAAGCGTGTACGCTTTTCCACCCCGGTCCTTCTGCCCAGGATTCTGCAAAAGGTCAGGGCGACCCACCATCTCTCTGATTTTGATTGCGCCTTGGTGGCCAACCAAGAGTTGGTTCGTGGATTTAAGAAAGCTTGTCACCCGCGAGCCTCTAAGGCTGCCACAGTGGCCAAACCTGTTGATACACCCACACAGCAGGCTTCCACACCTGGCTCCAGGTCAGTTTCATCTGCACGCCTGGTACATTTGCAAAGGGCTTTTAGTGCCAAGGGTTATTGAGCTAGAGCGGCAAGGGCCATAACCTTGGCACATAGGCCTTCTACTCGAGGTTTATATGATGACAAATGGAGATCCTTTGAGAGTTTTTGCAAGACCAAACACCAGGATCCTGTTACCTCTTCACCTCAATTCTTGGCTGAATTTTTCTGTTTTTACGGAATCATAGACACCTCAAGGGCAGTACTATTATGACATATTTGGTGGCTTTGAACTCTGTATTGGTGGTTCCTGAGGACAGGAGGATGACCAAGATTCCAGAGTTGCAAGCTTTGTTGTGTTCATTCCGTTTAGAGGACCAGAAGGCCAAGTTCAGGCGCCTGGGCGTGGTTTGAGCCACTTCACACCATATCTTTTTACAATCTCACCAAGAAGACTGTATTTCTGCTTGTGTTGGCCACGGCAGCTAGGGTGAGCGAGCTGCATGCTCTTGATGTCACTCGTGTTCATTTTGAACAGACCCCACATGGAGCTGTTCACCTTGGACTGTGCTGGGACTTCATCGCAAAAAATCAACTCCCTGGACAGCCCAACAGGGCTTTCACGATTCCCCCTCTCTCTTCTATTGTGGGATCTGAGGATGAGGCAGAACTTCATTTATGCCTGGTCCGTGCCCTGCGGTGTTTTCTGCGTTGGTCTAAGGCTCATCGTGGTGCAAGGACATGACTTTTCATTCCTGTCTCCATGTCATCTAAGGCGGAAGTTAGTCGTAACACCTTGGCATTATGGTTGCGTGCCATCATTCTTCAGGCTTATGAAGCCGCCAACTTGGACCCTCCTTGGGCAAACAACCCTCATAAGATTACAGCGGTAGCCTCCACGATGGCCCTCCATTGTAATATTCTACTACATCCATCATGGAAGGATGCTTTTGGAAATCCGATATAGTTTTCGCCAGTCACTACTTGAGGGACGTGGCACTGGAAGATGTAGAGGGCGTACACAGTTTTGGTCCCCTGGTGGTGGCACAGCAGGTTACCAATCCCAATCGCCATTAACTCCACGGCAGTCCTGAACGAGCCTTGTGACTCTCTTTGTGTATGTCACCCTAGACGAGCAGGTTACATGATGTTTGCATACGTCGGAAGGTCAGTTTCAGATTGTAGCGTTTGCTCCTCTTTTACTGCCATCCTACCTGGACGCCTTCCATTCCTCACACTCTCATTTATCCTGGCAGGGATGGTCTTTGGGATTCATCTACCACAACTACTGCCAGATTATCTCCTGTGGTGTGAGAGGTTTCTTTTTATCATGAGTATCCCATCTTAAGGTTTGGCCGCCTCCTTTCCGTCGGATACAGATGCATTAAGGAGTAATGCAGGATAAGGTAAAAAGGTAAAAAATCTAGTAAAATCTAGATATTTTTTATATTTGTATGCTTATCCTGCATTACTCAGTCTTGTAGCCCGCTGCCTCCCCACGATGTTTTTCTTCAGATGTTTCGATCCAGCAGTAATGTGAGGATGTGTGACGTCAGCTTCTTCCAGGTCACGTGGGCGCAGTGCAATGGCAATATGCCGGCTCGCTTAGTTGGAACAACTTCTCTTCGATGTTTCCATTGCACAGCTTCGTCTTGTCAAGGGAAAGCAGTAAATGCATTAAGGAGTAATGCAGGATAAGTATACAAATATAAAAAATATCTAGATTTTACTAGTTCACGGAAAACCTAAAGGCAGGAGGGAAACAAAATAAAAATAAAATGACCTGTCAAAGTAATATTCCTTCTAAGTACTAAAAGTCTTTTACTTTTTGGAATTTATGAAGTGTATATGGGGCAAAAAAAAACAATCTAAAAGGAGTTATCTTGTAAGTTTACAATTTTGGCCAATAAAAACATTAGGATTTTATTATTTGAGTGTGGAAAATTAATTTATATTTGTTTTCTTATTCTTTAAAAAATACGACCGCTGGATCCGTAAAACAAGAAAAAAAATTGGTCATTCCTCACCTCATTTTAATTGGTCATTCTAAGGTTTTAAGTCAGATTGACCCCTTTGATTTCAACAGCTGATTTGCCAACAGCATTGTGGAAATTAACATTAAAGAAAACTATTTATCAATCATTGTTGGTGGGCATTTTGAAATAATGATATTTATTACCTAAGAGGGCGAAAATATAGGGGTTAATATTTTTCATATGATGCCCTAGGGCAAAATTTCACTTTGTCATGGTGACGTGACGTCATGAACAATGCTATGACGTCACATTTCTTCTATGACAGTGGACTCAACATGCAGCGACAACGGGTAGCCAGCCTATGTTTGAAAGAAGATTTGGGTGTATTTTCCTCAATTTGACATCTTGGGTAATAAATAGAACATTATATTCGTGCTCATATCATGTGCCTAAATATTGATATATATCCCTTGCTCTCGCTCGGGAAATACCAACATTTAGGCACTCATATTATGAACATAGGATGACATGGGCACTCATATAATATCCTCTATGTACATATCCATTACATCTCATAATAACCAATTTTCAGTGTTGGCCCATTCTTCGTAACTGACATGTCACGTAAGGAGTCCCTGTTTGAGAAGAATCCCAGTTTACAGGCGATGGTGATGGATGGGATAGAGAAAGATGGGTCTAATATGGGCCATGTCACCCGCCGTATTCACATGGAGGCTGTTGTAAGTACAAATCCACACATCACTGGTTTCATTCTATGACAATTAATACCCAGGCCCATTCAATGGCTTTGTTTTGAAGCATGTTTGAATAACGCACTTGAAATAGACATCCTATCAGCTGAAATCCATATGTGAGAGGAAACATTTGCAAAGTAAGTAGTAAGAAGGATGGAGATGGTTGCATTGTTCTCCAGATGAAAGTGGTGGCTAACTGGATCAGATACTGGATAACTAATGTTGTGTACACATAGGAGGGAACTGTTTGAAGCAAATACAGACACAACATGAAGGGTCCCCACGTATTCATTGTTATAAAAATTACATATGGTACATGTATGTAGAGAGTTTTTAGGTAAGATGTAAGCTATGATCTCAACAGTTCCTTCTTAAGAGGGTGGTGTAACTTCAAGGGCCATTTTGTCAGTTTAAGTCTTGATTTGACATGAGTTGTTTTTCTTGGTCAGAAAAGGAGAGTCGCGTGATGTCACACCTAAGAGACGTATCAAGATGAAGGAGACAGGAGCCACACCTGCAGATAACAACAATGACAATAAGGAGAACATAGTCCGGGATGAGGACTCAGACCAGGAGGACGACCAGCATGTGGAGCCAATCCAGGATGTCCAGTTGTGTTTTGATGCAGAGGCTGCTGAGCTGCTGCCTATGGTGGTCAAGTGTGTACCCATCACAGATAGTGTCTTCATTGATAGTGTCATCACAGATCGTGTCTCCACAGATAGTGTCTTCATTGATAGTGTCTTAATTTAGCTGTTGTCTACCCATAACAGATAGTGTCTCCACAGATAGTATCATCACAGATAAAGTCATCACAGATGCCCTCACAGATAGTGTCTCCACAGATAGTATCTTAACAGATAGTATCATCACAGATAAAGTCATCACAGATGCCCTCACAGATAGTGTCTCCACAGATAGTATCTTAACAGATAGTATCATCACAGATAAAGTCATCACAGATGCCCTCACAGATAGTGTCTCCACAGATAGTGTCTTAACAGATAGTATCATCACAGATAAAGTCATCACAGATGCCCTCACAGATAGTGTCTCCACAGATAGTATCTTAACAGATAGTATCATCACAGATAAAGTCATCACAGATGCCCTCACAGATAGTGTCTCACAGATAGTATCTTAACAGATAGTATCATCACAGATAAAGTCATCACAGATGCCCTCACAGATAGTGTCTCCACAGATAGTATCTTAACAGATAGTATCATCACAGATAAAGTCATCACAGATGCCCTCACAGATAGTGTCTCCACAGATAGTATCTTAACAGATAGTATCATCACAGATAAAGTCATCACAGATGCCCTCACAGATAGTGTCTCCACAGATAGTGTCTTAACAGATAGTATCATCACAGATAAAGTCATCACAGATGCCCTCACAGATAGTGTTTCTACAGATAGTGTCTTAACAGATAGTATCATCACAGATAAAGTCATCACAGATGCCCTCACAGATAGTGTTTCTACAGATAGTGTCTTCACAGATAGTATCATCACAGATAGTGTCTCCATGTAACTGGCCTCTACCAATCACAGACTCTATATATATATCTAAATCTGTATATATATAATTATACATTTGAAGTGATTCTAAATTATATTTATATTCCCAACAATACCTGTTCACCATGACTCAGAAGCTATGCTTACCAGTGACCACTCTCCATTGTCTATAAGTAAGCTGGGGTAATGAAACAATGATGTTATGTAATTGTAGCTTGGGCTTTTGACTTTCTCAAGCAAGTTAAAACACAAAGTAATCAGTGCCCAGGTCGGGAGCAAAATGAGAGGTTTAACCATGTCGGCTAGTTAAACTGACTTTCTGAATGTGCCATGTCGGCATAGAGGGGATTTCATTTGATGGATTTATGTGTTTTTATTCTGAGGAATGTGATGGAACAGGAACAATTGTTTATCCAAAGTAAGACTTTTAACCATATCAAATGATACTTGTTTTGCACATTTGTACATATATATAGTCTGCCAGTATTAAAGTTAGTTTCAATTGTTGTGTGATCTCTCCCCTCGTAACAATAGTGTCATCACAGATAGTGTCTTAATGTGACTGTTTTCTACCCATCACAGATTGTGTCTTCACAGATAGTGTCATCACAGAGTGTCTTCACAGATAGTGTCATCACAGATAGTGTCTTCATGTATAGTGTCTTCACAGATAGTGTCTTCACAGATAGTGTCTTCACAGATAGTGTCTTCATGTATAGTGTCTTCACAGATAGTGTCATCACAGATAGTGTCTTCATGTATAGTGTCTTCACAGATAGTGTCATCACAGATAGTGTCTTCACAGATAGTGTCTTCTCAGATAGTGTCATCACAGATAGTGTCTTCACAGATAGTGTCATCACAGATAGTGTCTTTATGTATAGTGTCTCCACAGATAGTGTCTTCATTGATAGTGTCTTAATTTAGCTGTTGTCTACCCATAACAGATAGTGTCTCCACAGATAGTATCATCACAGATGAAGTCATCACAGATGCCCTCACAGATAGTGTTTCTACAGATAGTGTCTTCACAGATAGTATCATCACAGATAGTGTCTTCATGTCATTGTAGTTAAAAGTATTGATAGAAACATGTTGATAATATATTGGAATTAATTAATTTTTCTTTTGTTTTAGAGCTAGATTAAAGAAGGGAAGATTTTTCATCTTCCGCAGTGCAGACAATCATGCGGTCCACCTGGTCCCATCCACACATGATGAGAGTGTGTTGGTTAATGATGTCCAGCCCATGAAGGCTGTAGGCACGGATTTACAGGTGTGAAGCATTAAGCCAACCTTCAGACTCTTGTGAATACTTAAGGCTTAACTTGTGAATATCTACGTTAAAATTGCTCTCTACTAACCTATGCTTGTTGTCACAGGTAACTAACATATGGATGGTCAGACTTGCTGACTTAGTTATTGCATCCTATTTGCATTGATCAATGCTTATGATGTCAATCACTGGATTGTCTGATCCAGGTTGATATTTTACAGACTGCCATCACATAGCTGATATATTCGATTATTGGTGTTAAACCATGTTTAAAACTTATGGCTTATGTTTCTCCCTAACTGAAAGTGGTGTTGCAGGTAAGACACATATCATATTTGCTGTATAAGTACCAGAGTCTAAAGCAGTCTGTATGTAACCTATATTTATATGCACCCTTACTAAGACTGCAAATATACAACATAATCGGAAAGACTTCTGCCCGTATCCCCATTAAATTTCATTCTAGTCAAATAATATCACCTGAGTATATAATTCCTCATCTGATAAGGATGGGTTTTAACATGTTTCTTTAATTATACCTGAACATACTGAAAGATATATCCAATTTCTAAAAGTGCTACTCAAAGAATTGTTTGCTCATTGTTAAAATTTAGGTGGGATACGGGCGGAAGTCTTACCACATAGTCTGTGTTTTGTAGAGAACACTAGCGTAGTCTGGTAAATCATTGCCTAGCTATCACTATTTTGTTTCATCTATGTTTGGCCACTTTATTAAACAATTCTTTCTCAATTCTTTTTGGAGTGCTTATTGCAACACAACGGTAAAGGTCCATACTCTAACTTATCTCGACTGTTAGGAAACACGGGGATACTTGCAATCAGAATCAGAAGTCTAATTGAAATTCATTAGCACCCTAAGGTTTATGTCAATAGTGATTGAATCATATTTTTCATCTCACTTACATCCAGTCAGTTAAAAGAATATGACATTACATAATGTGAAATAGATTTACAATCAGAGCATATGAAAGGTTTTGAAAACATTTTTTTACATTGTCATATGGTTAAATATGATTTGTTTTAGATCTTTTGCACCCAAGCCCTTATCGAAGAAATGTCGGAAGCTTTGGACGAACTCCAAACTGTGGATGAGGTGAGACTATGTCAGATTTTGTTAATGTATCATGCTGACGTGATTCTTAAGCATATAAATATAGACAAATCCTACTTATACTGGCTATGAGATGCAGCTTAATGGATCAGATAGGCAGACTCGATTAATTAGTATCATTATACCCTTCAGACATATGTCACTGTCATTCACATTGTACATACTTCTCCATAAAAACCATCGTCACCCAGCTAACCATAAATTATGAACGGTCCCTAAGTGTTCCTTAATCATGCCAAAAAACCTAGGTTTGAACCCCCACATGAGTACAAGGTATAGAGAATACTACACGAGGTCTCATTACATACGAATTATACGAAACGAGTGTCCTTCCTATGGTATCTGACCGAGCGAAAGCGAGGTCAGATAACATAGGAATCACAGTTTCGTATAATTCGTATGTAATGAGACCGACAGTGGTATTTTATTTATTACCCGATCTTACATGCATTAAATTGACAAAATAACGTAGTTTTGTTAATATTTTGGTTTCAAACCGAAACCGGTTTCATAAAGAGGTTGCGGAAGAGTTTTGTACTGTAGTACAATATTTGCATGACGCCACTGTAATGACGTCACTGCCTTGGTAAACGACGTCACGATGCATGTCAGTTGTCTTCGCCCTCGTACAGCCTCCTACAGTAAACTACTCCGTAGCACCCGTTTCTTGGTTTGCAGTTGCTTCATTCGGCTAACATCACTGGTGGAAACATTGCGTTTACGTTTTTCGACGGTCATAATGTCTCAGTTCGACTCACAATAAAACAGAGACACGGCAACGTTCGCGATGTTTACATTCCCAAAATGCATTTAGTTGTAGAATGAATGGATCCACATGTTTGTTATGAATGAAAAAGTAGTTCCGTCACAACATGACCTAACTGAGAGGTCATCGGTTATCCAATCAAATCGTTAGAATCTCAGGTCAAGTCGTTACGACACAGGTCAACGCGATACGACACACGTGTGACGTACGAGATTAGTATGCAACTCCCATACGTTGACCACGTGGGTAATAAGTTGGGATACTCTCTGGTGTTCCATGCTGAGGTACTGCTAGAATATTGCTTATGTCAAACCATACTTACTCACTCACACTATGCAGAACTCATTTCAAAGAGGGGGCGGTGGGGTAGCCTAGTGGTTAAAGCGTTGGCTCGTCATGCTGAAGACCCGGGTTTGAATCCCCACATGGGTACAATATGAGAAACCCATTTCTGGTGTCCCCCGCCGTGATATTGCTGGAATATTGCTAAAAGCGGCGTAAAACCATACTCACTCACTCATTTCAAAGAGATCGACTTAACCAAGTTTTACTTGTATTGAAACTAATGACAATTTCATGGTTTGTTTCAGGACATATCCAGATATCCAAAGATATTTAAGTTTTCCAGTCCTTCAGTGCAGGTGGCTGTGTACCCTAGGGGTCAACTGTCCATGCCAAGGAAGGACAGTCCATCAAAGTAACTCTTGTCAGAACACCCATTCTGCGTACAGCAGCTCCAGTTAAATGGCAGCAGTGTGTGGAGGCCTAGTAGAGGAAGTGATTGCTAATCTTGCTGAGAGTACAGGTTTGATACTGCACATGGGTATTATTCATTATGGCCCATTTCCTGACACATTAACAGTACTGGTAAAAACAGCATAAAACCTTGCTTCACCTGATGAAGGCCTGATTGTCCAACATCCATCTTTTCTCTCCACAGAGACCTCTGAACCAATGAAGCTGAAACTTCGCTATTTGTTTCCGACAGTGAAGAATTTGTTCAAGAAGTTTTTAATATGTTCACCACAACAGACATAAAGAATCATCAGGCTATGTCTGTGGTCATTACTTTGCTGTTTTCAGACATATTTGTTTAGTTTGTTGTTGAATTTGACTCACGTTCTGTTAATATATATATCAATGCATGGTTTTCCCTGTTCATGGATAGTGTTTACAAGATGTCAGTAATATAGTCTCTGCGACTGGTGGAAGACTGTTTTGCATATTATTGAATGTTTTTAAAGGTTCATATATAAATCAAGTAATTATTATTGGTCAGTTCACTACCTGTCAGTAACATATTAATTATTTCTGTGATATGTTTTGAACAAAATATATCGGACCTCATGTGTTGCTTAAGTTCAAAAATAATAAGTATTTCTGGGTTAATGTTTTGTGATGTGAAATAATACTTACCATTTGGAACCAACTGATTAATGATAATGTGTCAACTGAGACATCTGAAGTGTTTTCCTACCAGTGCTGTGGAAGTGACACATGTAATAATCACAGTATGTACAGAGGAGCACCAAGAATCTGTAGTTCAGGCAGCATCAACAGTTTTAACATGGAAGATACTTAACCAAATATGTGTATGGTTCTATTTGAGATTTTCAGATGTAGTCCATCTTGTAATGTGCAATGTTTTATTCATACATTCCATTTAATGTTTGGCGTGTGTCATCACGCTGGGATGTTGGACTCAGACCAAGGGTCTTGTGGTGGATTGTGAAATCTCTTTGTCCATAATATCAACAAGGACAACTGCATGGTAGATTTTAGATTTGCCTATGAAAATAATTGCTGTTGATAATTAGGGTCTGTACACTAAACAGACAGAATATTGTGTTTAATATTGTTACAATATGTAAGTGTAGACATTGGGTATATGGTTGCAGGTCTGAGAATATGTCACAAACGTCTTACCACAGACCTCTACATAAACTGTGGAACCATGGTGATAAGACACAGGCATTTCAGTGGACATATCCTTGGTTCAGTCCTGTCCTGTTTATAGACATTTCAACTGGTCATTGCTCAGGAAGCTGTATTTCCATCAGAGCTTGAATGTATGAAAATATTTTAGTCATAATTGTACAGGGTTTAAATTGTTATACCTTTGTTTGATCTCCTCCTTCCTCAATATTTTGCAATGGCCATTCCCATGCTGCCAGCGTGCTGTGACTGCCCTTTGTGCTACACTATGCAAACTGTGCTGTGATATCATCCGTTAATAACAGGGTATTTAGGCTTTCATTGTTTATAGATATGTGAATATTTATCTTTGTTTGTTTGTATTTGCATCTGATCTCATAAGTCTTGTGTCCTGCTTGTGCCTTGCCATATCCTTGTCTTGTTTAGTTGTCATTAAAGCACTGCTGATAGATGAGAGGTTGTCATCTAGGCGGCATGTGGTCCAGTGTACAACTTACAGGTCACAAAGCGGGTGAAGTTGTTCACAGAGAGTTGTTGGCAGCTTGACTCCTGAGAGTTTCTTTGGCTTCAGTCCGGCTCAACACTGAAGTGGTGTCTCCTCAGGCAAGTAATTTCAAATTACTGTCCGTTTGATTTCATTTGAGACGGATGAATTGCTCACTAACACAAAATCTAATAATTGCAACAAAACCAAATTTTGCACAGTCACATGAAATCGACAGACCAACTCTGATTATTTGTCTCAAAAGTTAAAACACCCGAATAAAAAAGTTGTCTAACAAATGACCATTATTTTGTTGTCATTTTTCGCTATATTTTACGAGGGGGTACCATTTGCAGGTATAACAGCCAGGTGTGTGTGTTGCATGTGTGAAATTGAAATTTCACTACACATGCTTGTTGATTACCTGGCTGTTCTACCAGCAAGTGGTTACCCCTCGTAAAAAATAGACAACAAAGTAATAATTGTTTGTTAAACAATTTTTTTGTTCGGGTGTCCAAAATTATGGGACAAATCATCAGAGTTGGTCTGTCGATTTCATGTGACTGCAAAATGTGGTTTTGATGCAATTATTAGATTTTGTGCTAGTGAGCAATTCATCGGCCTCAAATGAAATCAAACGGACTGTAGCCTGATCACCCAACACTGAATGGGCCCCCAGAGATGGTCATGTGACTGAAACTTAATGCACCTCACAGGCATCTTGGGCTGTATACTCCCCAGGGTGATGCACACTGATTGTTGATATTTATTACACACAGAGACACACAGGCATGCACACAGGCACAGACAGACAGACAAACAGAGAAACACACAGAGACATGCACTAATACACATACACAGACAGAAATGCACACACTCAGACCCACACACTCCCACAGGCACGCACGCATGCACACACACACACACACACACACACATTCATTTTTTGGTAGATGTGCAGTGGACAGGTGGTTTTAGTGGAGAGTATGTGTCCTAACAATATCAGACATAAGGTTTTGTGGTGTAGCATACTAGTACTAGTCAACTCTTCTCATTGATTTACCTATCTGTGTTTTAATATCAACATGCCACCCCATATGTGTCCATATTTAGCTTTAGGCTGTATGGGAGAGAGTGTACTAGGGCTTGTTTGCTGCTTTGTGACAAATTGTTGGAACCTTTATAATCTTTGTTGGAACCTTTGTAAGATTAGTGATTGGTAATGTAATAATGCATATGAACATGCTCTCATGATCAAAAGGTGAGATATGCACAAAACTCCTTTATAGAACTAGAGATCTGACACTATGCTCTTCTTATGCATGATACCAGTCCGTAATATTTAACCAGCCAAAGGTCTTTTGGATTTACATATAATTTATAGAAGAATGGCACTCTGCTTCTGAGACAGTTGGCTGCTTGCTACATTCCTTATACAAATATGCCTTATGCCTTAGAGGAATGGGTGGTTGGACCAAATACAATAATACCAAATGTCTTGTCATGATCATATCAACATATGGGGTTGTGTCATAATTTTACACCTCATGCCGAACTTCAGGGTATGTGTTTATAATCTCATACCTCATGCCTAACTTCAGGGTATGTGTTTATAATCTCATACCTCATGCCTAACTTCAGGGTATGTGTTTATAATCTCATACCTCATGCCTAACTTCAGGGTATGTGTTTATAATCTCATACCTCATGCCTAACTTCAGGGTATGTGTTTATAATATTACACCTCATGTGTGTGTGTTATATTCATACATCTCATACATGATGTCTGGGTACATGTCATAATGATATACCTCATACCTAGCTTTACATCCTGCCCAGTACCTGGGTTTGGGTCACAATCTTTAACACTACTTTGCTCCAAGTATGATATCTTGTTGTAATTACAAACTAAAAGGTTACTGATGGCCATTCAAACCTATAACATAGTAACATTGTTTTCCCTTTTATTTATTTCCTATCACTGTCTTTTCTTGTTAGTTTTGGATAGGGACATTAAATATGTTTTCTCTCGACTATCATATTGCTATTCTTGATTGCTCAACATTCTGCTGAACCCCTGTGTGAACAATGGGCTTCCCTTAAAGATGAAAAAGGTTATCACTATTATGTCTCTTGCATTGTTCCAACTGACTGGTGTACAGAGTAGCGTGTTATTTGCTATGCCAGAATCTGCTGGTCAAATCGTAGATAACCTCTTTGTTGATAGTTAGTTGGCCAGCACCATATGCATATTCATGGGTTTCAACAAGTTGTAAACCCCCATGACTTGTATGACTCTCTCCAGCTAACCATATTAATTACAATGTCATCTATATTCAGCATAACAGCAGCAGTTACATCAGTACCTCAGGAATATATTTTGAGGCTGATACTTGGTCACATGCAGCAACAATTCCCAATCTGAATTAAAAATGTCCTATATTCTTATAAAAAGGAACATTAAAAACATTTGGAATCCTAGATATATCCCTGTACTCAGTAAAGTATTTTTTCTATGATCCAATGTCGGTATGCTTCCATCCATATTATATTTGTTCATGGTTCTGCTGTGATGCATTACCATTGCTTGTTAATGAATTGGCAGCTTGTTAAGCTTGTTTTATAACTCATATGTTGTCATGGTGTTTGAGTTTTTCTCATGTTATTTGGACATAATGAATGTTAATTATGCGAATGCAAACATAATACATAATCCTATTTTCTAATTGTATTTTAAGAGTTTATATGACATTCAAGGAAATAAACCTATTGTTTGACATTACATGTGTTTCTTAATGGAAAGAGCCACATGTCTCTTGCTTCATGGGGCCTGGCTGCTACAGTCAGATTGACCTATCATTTCCACAGGTAGGGTTTGTTTGTTGTTTAACGCCACACTCAGCACTAGTCCAGCTACATGATGTAACCTGTAGATAAATGAGTCTTGACCAGACAAACTGGTGATTGATATCAGCAGCAATGACCCAATGATCCGGGAAGTGGCCTCATATGAAGAGTTCAGGCTGGTGGGGACCAACTCAAAGCTATAACCTCTGGGTCAAAAGATAAAAGGTCTCATAAATTAAGAATTCAAAAAAGTATACAACTACACCAATCTACCAATCTACATCAGCTCAAAGCTAACCTTTTATTGGTCAGCTTATTACAAAACAGCATTTTGTCAGCTCTTTTGAGGTGGTCTTTTCCCAGTAAAGTTTTTTCCAAGGAGAAATATCTCTGCTGAATCAGGTCGACTGGCATCTGGTTTAACCACCCTCACTGTTGTGAATAACTGTTTCATGATATGCTCCAACCTAGGCTGCTCAGCCCCCTGCCACAGTTTACACAGCACAGCGCCCCCCTCCCTCAGCACGACACAGCTGAACTTTACTGTCTCCACACACAGGCTGATGATCCTGTCATGATCAAGGGACTTCACTCCGCTTGCCTGGGGAGCCATGTCACTCATAACAAGGTCGGCCAGCCTGCCTGATAAATGCTGCTTTACTTCATCCTGAGTTTCTGGTGCAGTGAAGTCTCTTTCACTCAAGATGACAGCCTTATGTATGGCAGTCATTGGCTGCAGGTCTATACTGACTACTTGTCCATGCTCTGAAAGATAAATTGTCATAACTGTGAGTGAAGTGATTTCATTGCAGTTGACTGAAAATTGATTTGGTATTTCCATTAACAGACTTCAGTGGTTGATAATGTAATTGATGGGGCTTGTGTATTATTATTATCATATTATATTGAAGTCAGCTCTAATACAGAATTCCACAAATATGAAAACCAGGATGGGAATTCCTGTGAATGCCTTTTGTCATATTCATTTGCAATCAGGTATTGGCTATGCATACTATACTTTCGGATACTAAACCAGATGTTACGTGAAATTCTTTATCAGATGCAGGGTAAGAATGAATGTCAGTTGTCTTTGGACATCACAATATCAGTTTCTCAGTAAGATTTTCATGCCAATGCTGTATTGATACTAAGTGGCACAGCTTCTATGTCCGAAAGCTCTGAATACAGACAAGTCAGCCGATCTAACCCACACAGCCACTCCCACGAAAATCCAAATTTGTCTTTCTTCCTGAAAATCCAAAATACATGAATAACATGTTATTAATTAATATATCACAGCAATGAAATGATAACATTTATTAAGATAAGCATGGTTGAAACTGACAATGAGAAGGCAGAATATTCACAAAGGGTAAGCCTGATTCATATTCAGTACTAAACTGATAAATTACAGATCTACATACAATTTTCATATCTATACACATATACAGACCAATGTTTCTTATACATTGACATACATGTACAGCTCATCTTGTTGTTGTACAAAGGTTCTTGTCATCAGTTACAGTGCCAATCATCATCTGATGTCTAGTTCAAATCAGTCGATGATCTGATCTAGTATTTATGGTAAGATGACTAGCTAGCCTGTCATATGTACATGTAAAATGGTACAGTTGTAGGATTGGATGGTGAATACAAATATGTCTTTTCAGGGGAATTGACATGCATAGTAGTATGGAAAAAATATTGTGCGCTGACAATGAGCTGTAATCATAATATGGTATATGTTAATTGAAAATGGTATTTAAATCCTTGAACCATCACTGTACTGGGTGTTCATCTACTTCAGAAGGTATTCATAGGTATCTGGCATTATTCCAGATAAGTGTTAATATTTTTCATTAAATTTTGTTTTCAACTTTGATTTCACATTTCTCTTATTCCATCAAATGTGATCATTCAAGGCACGAGCTCATTTCTTTCGGTGAGACGCCTGATAGTATTCTGTTTATAAATTTTTTTAATAAATTAATAATAAAATAGGACAAAGGCATTGGTGGAATTTAAGCACTGAATATATTCACCCTTGACTCTCTCCAGTGCGACCTGCGTCCAGGAACCAGGCGCTGCACCACAGTCGATGACCACGCCTCCCGGGTGAAGCAGCTTGTGTCTGTCATCTATCTCCAGCAGCTTGTAGGCGCTGCGACACAGATAATTATCTGCTGCAGCTTTCTCGACGTACGGGTCCTTTTGTTGCCTCATCAACCATAGTTGGGAGCTTATCTTTTTTCCTTTTGAATATTTCGCTGATCCATGAATATACCGTTTGCAGCAATAACTCAACGCCGATGGAATAACGGAAGTCATGCTACCATGCATGGATGAAGACTTCAACATAAACACGAAGTTTGCAAACATGGAAATACCCGTCATCACGTGATCGGAGGGGTTTTCCCAGTAGATGTCGCGTTTTAAGCTGGTTCGCGTCTCTGTCAGCGCGATATCAATGTGCTTAGTGTATAGACGGAATTCAGTACCAACCATTCAGACACTTGTTCTACAATCTTGCGTATCTCGGTTACTGTACTAAATATATTATTAGCTGTCCTATCTTCAACGATTTCTACAGAGTGTCTATCCACATGTGGGCCAATGATTGAGTTAGGGCATCGGGTTGTGATACATGACTTCTGAAATGGCATTTTCTTTCTGTAGATGCACGTGTCGACAGCCACTAGTCTTTTTACGTACACGACAATCATCTCCAGCGGCACCAAGAACATTCTGTTCTAAATCCAAGTGTGAGTAACTCTCTTGAACTTGAAATGTTGAGATGACATTTCCCGTTTACAACAGAGTGAGTGTTGTTTGACGTCTCAGCTTGTTGTCTCTGACTCTGATTAGACAGTGCAGACAGAGTATAACCAGATCACACAATGACCAGGTGTTCTACAAGAATGCATTTCAAACTCTCATCTACTTGACAAACATTGAAACTAATTACCATCATACCAGTTTTGAAATGCCACTTGAAATAAGTGCTTAGTCATGAAGTGAGTGAGTGAGTTTAGTTTTAAGCCCCACTCAGCAATATTCCAGCTATATGGCATCAGTCTGTAAATAATCGAGTCTGGACCAGACAATCCAGTGATCAACAGCATGAGCATCGATCTGCGCTATTGGGAACCGATGACATGTATGTCAACCAAGTCAGCGAGCCTGACCACCCGATCCCGTTAGTCGCCTCTTGCGACAAGCATGGATTACTGAAGATCAACATTCTGACCGGACCTTCACAGGTAGTCATGAAGTAATGTGAAGTACATCTATATACAAGAAAGGCTTTCAATGCCTTCAAAACATTTCAACAATGAAAAATGTTTGTATCTAGTAGTTTGTTCAGTTCCAGATATACCTGAATATTTGATAAAGACGGGAAAAAGGAGGGCTGTGAGAGAAGCCACAGAGATTGGCTCAGTGGAGCTGTTCCGCAAGGCCATGAGGAAAGTCCCCCAGCAAGGTTGGATAAAACACATAGAAACTGATACATTATTAGTTCAGCACATTCATAGAAATTCTGACAAGAACATTACATCATCATGATGGAGTTTCAGATGAGTTTAATATCTTTGACATTCAATACAAAATAAGGGATTATGCTAATATTGTCATAACATACAGGACTGTTCTAAAAATTGATAAAATCATGAAAATTAAGTAAAATACAAGGGTATCTGATCATACTGCCAACAGCAGAGTCAAAATTTGTTGAATCTATCCCAGGTTACTCAGAACTATCATGAAATACACAGGGATAAGATGAATTCCGTGGATTTGATCACACTGGGGTCATTCTTGTGAATCGACCCGCATGACCCCCCCGATCATTTTCCCAATTTTTCACTCATACCCATTCTCATCCCTGATGAGTAACTTACGTTTTTGCTTTGTTTAGTCTTGTCAAGATATTCAAGCGTAGCACTAAGGTGATAATAAATCTCATGCTGTTGTTATACTGCAATCCCTTTGTTTAACAGGGCTCTGAAACTGATGTGTTTGTTGCTTCTGTTCATGTGTTTGTACCTGGGATCTACTCCCCCCTCCAGTCCCATGTTTATTGCTGTTACAGTGGTAGTTGTAACATCAGCACAGCATACACCCGACGCTGGATCTTGGCACAAACGAGGAGTCACCTGCAGCACTTTCTCCAGTGTTTCTTTTGCCCCGCCTATCATCTCTTTTTGTCTACATAAACACAGGTTAGTCTTCTGTCGGGGGGTGAAATTAAGTCAAAGATTACATGTTGAAGATAAAGCTTAGTTGTTACTTGAAACATTATGAAAACATTAACGTCACATTAAATAGACAGTAAACTTATGAAATGTATTGTTCTAAGGGGACCCTGTTCCAGAAAGTGATCTCAGTGCTGTGACTGTCATGTCTATGTTAAAGATGGAAGTTACGTTCATCTTAATTCAAAGATTGTTTTTTTAAACATGGCTACGATGTTGCCTTGTAGCTTTCAGATTAGGTTTAGGGTGCACGGGTAGCCGCCTCATCTAAAGTGCTGCAGTTTTCTGTGCAGACTTGCATCCTTAGGGCACACAAAAACCTTGATATTCACGCCGTTTTGTTTCTAAGTTGGTCAGTACCATGCTGGTGCCCATGGATTTCACTTTAGTGGTAAATGTCTGAGGCCTGAATCAGTTTTGACGTTAAGTCCCTTTAAGCTGAAAATTTAACATAGTGGTGACGAAAACAGTGCCATATGATACAATGATTATTGTACTGGAAATGTCAGGTTTGTTGTTTTGAAATGTTTTTAGCCATAAAATTGATCTGTGAATGTATTTGTATGTTTTCAGTCGAATGCATGAACTGCTACAACAAACAGAACAATTTGCAGTCCATGTTTTGGGACAAGACCAAGTAAGCTATAAAATTTCATTAAATAAGTTCAGTTCTAAAGTAGCAGCTAACAAGTTTAAATGTTGAAATTATTATATCGGATGAGAAAAATCAAACCATGATAAGTTATTATGACTAGATCTTGGTAGAAAGTTTGACTTTTCCTATTTGTACTGGGACAATGGGGTAGCCTAATGGTTAAAACCATTCGCTCATCACGCTGAAAACACGGGTTCAATTCCCCTCGTTGGTTCAATGTGTGACGTCCATTTTGGGTGTCCCCCGCCTTGATATTGCTTGAATATTGTTGACAGCAGTGTAAAACCATACTTACTCACTCATATTTTTACTATTTTAGACTAACAGACTTGTGGCCATGTGAAATTTTTGCTTCAGTCCAGGCAAATGGAGGCAGTGGGGTAGCCTAAAGATTCAAACCTTTGCTCTTTAAAGGTCTTGCTGAAGGTCCGAGGTTGAATCTTCCCACTGGGGACATGTTTGAAGTAATTTTCTGGTGTCCCCAACTTTGATACTTTAAATATTGATAAAAGCTATCCCGATAAAAGCTAAAACAACCCAAAATCACTCCAGACACATGAAACTTGTTACAGATGCTACTGATTCTTTGTTATAACTTTACTTTGACTGAAGATTCTCCTGTTTCTCCCCAGATTCGTCATGCCATCCATTTCTCCACTACAGCCACAGATGATCAGTGTCAGTTTGACAAAGTTCCTCACTTTCAGGGAGAAGAGGTAGGCTGGGCTTCAGTCTCTTACACACAGTGATACCCCAGCTCAGTCAACAAGGGATAGATAACACATAAAAACTTTTGGGATCAATTACATAGAAACAGGGTCTTTTATACTTTTCAAGTATAAATGCAATCAGATAAATATTAATAATAATTTTGTTGGATAATGGTGATATTTTTGTGTATTGTGCACATGTAAGCAGGGTTTCCTTGTTGACATGCTGGTTTTGTGTTCAGGGGCTGCCCATCATCCTGGGGTCTCTGGCAGTCTTCCTCTGTGGCACACACTCCGTCCACACTGTGGGAGACCACCATGTTTGGTACGGCACAGTTCATGGCACCAGCATCTCTGAGAGTCAGATGGACCCTCTTCTCTACTTCACAAAGTAAGCTATTCAACTAAGCTGTCTGAAGAGCTTACATTGTAGTAAAGTAGTAGCTGTCATTGTTCCTCAAAGTGATCTTAACACTGCCTGTATGGTAAGTCAGTGTTATAGTAAAGGATTTATGATTGTCTTTTCGTTTCAAGTGTCTCAAGCAGTGTTTACATGGAAGACTAACAGCGGGGTATGAAACTCCCAAAAAATTTCAGCCAGGCCACAGGGCTGGTTAGATGTAAAACTTGCCAGCCCTGACCAAAACTTACCTGCCCACAAAATATCTTCATATACATGTCTAAATTTTAACGCTGCTAACAGTCGTCTCAGCAAGATTGCTCTGGGGCACGGGTTAGCAGCTGTGTAATTTAAGTCTTTATAGTAATGTCGTTATGGCCATAGTAAGAAAGGGAACCTCTTTTAACATTACATAGAACTTGTAACACTGGTGTAGGTAACATCTAAAAAACTGTCCAAGAAAAACATATAATGATGCAATCTGTTATATTAACATAAAAAAATTTTAACAGGTCATTCCGTTCAATAAGTGATGAAGTTTTCATCAAGGCATTTGAAGACGCCACCCTGCCGTTCGAGGACTGGACACATGAGGCTCACCTACGAATGGCCTGGAACTACCTCCGAGAATACGGCCATGATGGAGCCACACCCTACATCAAGTGAGTCTCTTTCCACAATCAGACTTGTGTATAATTTACTTGATCCCATCTTATGGTGTACCTGTACTCAGTAGGTAAAGTGGGGCGGTGGGATCTTGTGGGTCTAGTGGTTAAAGCAGCCGCTCCTTACGCCAAAGACCCGGGTTCGATTCCAACATGGGTACAAAGTATGGAGCCCATTTCTCGTGTCCCCTGCCGTGATATTGCTGTAATATTGCTAAAAGCGGTGTAAAACCATACGCCCTCACTCACTCAGTAGGTAGTGTGTTTGGCGTTTCTGTGACAAATCCTATTCCCTTTGGAAGATCAAGTGAGATGTGGCAAGGGGCACACAAGTGTCTTATATGCCAAGATTGCAAGATTGCGTCCCAAGGTCTACCGGAAACCTTTTGTCTTGGGTTCCCAGATTCAGCCTGTTTACATTTCTCTATTTCTCAGCATTACCATGGGTATTATAAAAGTGTTGAAAGTTCCCCCCACAAGTGAAATGCTGCGGCACAACAGAAATACTGTTCAAATTGCCTACTTATTTAAAAAAATACAGTCAGATTTAATCGTCTGAATATTTTTAATGTTACAGATTAGGAATTCAGAAATTCAATGAGCAGAATAAGTCGAAGGTAAGTTTTATTGTGCACTGCTATTGTTCAAATGTTTTAGACTGTGATTCGGTCCTATAGGATAAACTCTGGATACTTTGGTTCATCTAGTAGACTTCATCTGAGGTAGATTACTCTCTTGTGTTACAGATACTTCCCTTCAAGGGACTCCACAGTAGTTAGATTCTCCCATTATCAGCTGAGTGTTATTAAACCCTGGGACCATGTAGAATGTTGATGCTATATGTTTTGAAACACAAACTTGCAATGATTTGGTGACTGAAAATCATACTCTCACGTCTTGGCTTGGTACTCATACTGTCAATTATAGCTTTGTTTCAAGTCAGATAAATTACATAACATGTGCTCTCTACTCTAGTTAAAGACGGGCTACCATGAGACCCTGACCTTGTTCTTCATCCACGTGGTGTGGGATGCGTTGCAGCGGTGTCCGGGGGATGAGTTTGAGGCGTTCCTGCAGCAGAGTCAGCATCTAGTGGACAAGAACCTGCCCTTCCAGTACTATAACAAGGACACCCTCTTCAGGGAGGACGCAAGGCACAAGTCAGTACATCCTGCTTCTTGTAAACTTCATGGGGATGCTCAGAGAGTCACCTGTAACAATGCTGATTCTGAGGCTGAATAGTTTGTGTATATCCCTTAATTGTGACAGTTGAAATTCTAATGCTGAATAGTTTGTGTATACTTTTTGTGACAATGGGGATTCTAAATCAGAAAATGTTCCATGCATAGCCTTTCTTGTGAGCCAGGAATTCTATGGAGGAGAAGGTTATGTGTATACACCTTTCAAGATACCATGAAAATTATAATTCAGAATGGGTTTCAGTAAGTTTCTTTTAACAATGTTTATTCTGTGGCAGAGTAGACTCTGTTCATACCGTTTCTTGTGACATCAATTCTGACAGGAATACCTTGTTGCTGTCAATCAGCCATTCGATATCAGGACAGAAAACAAAGTGGAAACTTATTATTTTGTCTCATGATGGCAGTGATCATCTACATTTCATTATCTACAGACCCTACTGATATTTGCTGCCTGCAGTCGCATCACCTGACTCATGCATCTTTGTCTAGTGTTCAGTCACTGGAGGTCCCCTGATAGAAGTGTTTAAACACTCTCACCAGTTTTCATGTCTTGTATTCCTCCTAAGTTGAGGAAAGAGACATATATAAATGCATTTAGTAAAAATGTTCAATTTTTTACATGACCCACGCAAAACATGCGTGATATTTTTTGTGACCCCTTATTCCCTGTGACCCACCTTGCCTGATCATAATGACAGGTCCCTTATGAATGATTCAGTATATATATCAGATGATTCTCCAGTTAATGTCTTTATGAAACATGTTTTCATGGTTTGAGTTGACCATTGTGATGTTAAGTAGTTCTTCATCTATAATAATCTCAGCTTTACAAACTTCAAACTGGCAGATTGTTTTACTTTTAAGATACATTGAACCTCTTGTGTAGCAAATGTGCAAGAGATGCTTCCCTTTCAGCTTTCCTTAACATTCAACTGACATGCTGTAAATGAAATTGTTAAGCTAAACTCTCTGCCTCTCTGCATACGGTGTCACCTCTGACCACAGCTTGAACGACAGCTATTTTGAAATTTTAAGAATTATACCTAAGAAGATATATTGGTTTGATTTCAGGTTTGTTGCTCCAGATAAGAAATCTCTACCTTGACCACCGCGGACCTTAGTACCAAGAGTTTGGGAGGCAGGCTGGATACACGTGCTGTCAACAATGCGTGTACAACTGGTTGTGTGCAACACTTAACAAACACAACCATACGAATGCAATTTAACAGACAGAGTGAATACATTAGACTAACAAGACTTCAAGAGATATGGATATATTATTTTTGTGATCAGCAGATGAGATGCTTCTCAGTTCATCGTTGCCATAACACTGAGAAATGGTTCTCACACTAGTGGTGGTCCGATTAATTGAAATGATCGAAGATTGGTCGCAGTGACTAAGCGACCAAGCAATCGATCATGTTTTCTCATAATCGAACACAAACAATTCTGGAACACTTTTTGCATTAACAATATTTTTCACAAGGTTGGTATTGTAAGTGACATTTCATAACTACTACAAGCTTGTTCCAAGTCATGATTGAATTTATCTTAAAAGACTCAAGGAATTTTATGTTCCTAACATACTAGTTAAGTAGTAATCCTTTCGAGATGTGAAATTTGCCACAAAAAAACCCCCAAAGAACTACATGTTTTTTCATTGGTTTTTTTTTTCATTAACAAAAAAATAAATAAAAAAATCCAGGAAAATTTCATAAATGACGCTAACCAATTATTTTGATGATTGATCGGTTGTAATGAAGCAATCATCAATTATGAGGTTTTAACCAATTCCCAACACTATCTCACACACAAGTTCTACAGATTCACATGTCAACTGCACTTGCATAGTAGGAAGGCGATGTTTACTAAAGGTGAATGCAACAACAGTGAATGAAGCCAGATGTGGGGTCTGATCAACCTGTCTACTACCTCTTATATGTTGGGGCATTACTGGTTCAGGGTTACCTCTTCAGGGTTGATCGCTTGATAGTTGTGAAGGTGCAGGAAATACAATATCTTGTTTCCCACAAAAATATGAAATTGTTCATGAGACATGGTGGCTGATTTGATGCAAGTGTTGGGGTAAACATATTTTAAGTCTTAAGGCATAAGATCCCTAAGAATATTAGATGACTGACCCCTCAATATGAACATGAAAATTGTATGATATTATGTTATGCTCAGATATCTGAATATTTAGTCAGAATCTCCATTTTTACAGTTGTATGTTATATTTGCTGTTACTTTAATACTATGTTTTACATATTTGGGGATTAGTGTGAATGTGCTGGTCTGGTGTCATGATACTGACAATGCTTGGTTTATAATATTTAAAGTATCTTGTGCCGGTTTCAAAACAGACGGAGAAATGGAGAAAAGGAGTGGCAACAGCAGTAAGTAACAAGCCCTGTGATATATATTAGTTCAATTGCAAATATATATAATTTTGTTACTACCATGAACCGGTCCTCTCCAGTGTAGAAGTCAAGGTTGGTCTGGAAGCAGGCAGGACATAGATGTTTACATATCGGTATGTAAACTGCATTGGGCAAGTAGATAAGGTCCAGTAATAATTAAGCCTGTCATGTTCATGTTTTAAACAAACGCTGATAACTCTTAAGTTACTTGCTGCATACAATGGCTACATTAAGTCGGATGCTCTGAATATGAACTCATGGACTTTAATTGGACTGTGTGCAAATGTTGGATGTGTTGAATGTTTTGAATATAACCTGCCATACTTCTGAGTCCAACATTAGTCGAGATTATCGAGCTACACAGATACATGTGTGCCGTAGGATCGGTTTCATTATGTGTGGGCAGTTCACAAACTCTTCTGTGCCAGTCTGCTTTTGACAGGGATAATTTTTCTTTCAAAGATACTCAACAGTGTTTCACATGTCATGCAAATTTCACGTCTTGCAAATCTGCATATTTGTGCGACAAAATGTCAGATTGTATCCGGTGTGTAACAGGACTCCACCTTGCCAGTGGGACTTGCAGTTCATGGGGGTAGTGTTATTAGTGTGTTATTTAATTGTTACCCAGTTAAGATGATCTGCTGTCATTTGTGTATTATGTATAATAAATTTATAGTGTGTTTAACACTCTATTTTTAAACAGAGACTTATGTGTTATCCTTTTAATCAGATTGTCTGATATGATTCAGCAATATATAACGTTTACTGTTGGAGATTTTACATGTGCTTTCAGCTAACTGATTTTGCATCCAGATGTGTTTGAGCCCCGAGGGTGTGAAGTGAACAATTTGTTGTTCTCAACACCTGTCTCATTTCTGAGGGATCAAAACAAATAAAATGCTGTTGAAAAATAATGTTTTCCATTTCTTAATTCTTGAGATTTTGGAGATTTTAATCACAATGAAATGGGTGATTATTAACTTTCACATTCTTCCCAACATGGCATCAGATATGATTAAACAAAATATAAGTCATATGAAAGTTTGCACACAGGGTTATACATAGTGTTCCTTGGGTATAATGGTTTGTACACATTACTCAGCAGGATTCCAACAACATCACAGTGACCTTCAAATAATAGGACCTGATAAACAATTGATGTGCTAAAGCAGCAATCCACACACTCAGGGCATGAAATAGGGCATGATTACATCTGACTCACCCTGAGCAGCTTATCCACACTCTCACAACTCAAGTGAACCAAGTCACCCAGTCTGATGAACCAGGTCACCCAGTCTGACTCAACGATCCCACACTCTCTCAGGGCATGAGCTGAGCAGCGATCCACACACTCAGGGCATGATGACAGTGAACCAGGTCACCCAGTCTGAAGACCCACCCTGAGCAGCAGACCCATCCACCCTCCATCCACACTCAGGGCATGATGACAGTGAACCAGGTCACCCAGTCTGAAGACTCCCCCCTGAGCAGCGATCCACACACTCACTGCATGATGACAGTGAACCAAGTCACCCAGTCTGAAGACCCACACTCCTGAGAGCAGCGATCCACACACTCAGGGCATGATGACAGTGAACCAGGTCACCCAGTCTGAAGACCCACCCTGAGCAGCACTAGTCTGATCCACACACTCAGGGCATGATGACAGTGAACCAAGTCACCCAGTCTGAAGACCCACCCTGAGCAGCGATCCACACACTCAGGGCATGATGACAGTGAACCAAGTCACCCAGTCTGAAGACCCACCCTGAGCAGCGATCCACACACTCAGGGCATGATGACAGTGAACCAAGTCACCCAGTCTGAAGACCCACCCTGAGCAGCGATCCACACACTCAGGGCATGATGACAGTGAACCAAGTCACCCAGTCTGAAGACCCACCCTGAGCAGCGATCCACACACTCAGGGCATGATGACAGTGAACCAAGTCACCCAGTCTGAAGACCCACCCTGAGCAGCGATCCACACACTCAGGGCATGATGACAGTGAACCAAGTCACCCAGTCTGAAGACCCACCCTGAGCAGCGATCCACACACTCAGGGCATGATGACAGTGAACCAAGTCACCCAGTCTGAAGACCCACCCTGAGCAGCGATCCACACTCTCAGGGCATGATGACAGTGAACCAAGTCACCCAGTCTGAAGACCCACCCTGAGCAGCGATCCACACACTCAGGGCATGATGACAGTGAACCAAGTCACCCAGTCTGAAGACCCACCCTGAGCAGCGATCCACACACTCAGGGCATGATGACAGTGAACCAAGTCACCCAGTCTGAAGACCCACCCTGAGCAGCGATCCACACACTCAGGGCATGATGACAGTGAACCAGGTCACCCAGTCTGAAGACCCACCCTGAGCAGCGATCCACACTCTCAGGGCATGATGACAGTGAACCAAGGTCACCCAGTCTGAAGACCCACCCTGAGCAGCGATCCACACTCAGGGCATGATGACAGTGAACCCAGGTCACCCAGTCTGAAGACCCACCCTGAGCAGCGATCCACACACTCAGGGCATGATGACAGTGAACCAAGTCACCCAGTCTGAAGACCCACCCTGAGCAGCGATCCACACTCTCAGGGCATGATGACAGTGAACCAAGTCACCCAGTCTGAAGACCCACCCTGAGCAGCGATCCACACTCTCAGGGCATGGGCATGATGACAGTGAACCAAGTCACCCAGTCTGAAGACCCACCCTGAGCAGCGATCCACACACTCAGGGCATGATGACAGTGAACCAAGTCACCCAGTCTCAAGACCCACCCTGAGCAGCGATCCACACACTCAGGGCATGATGACAGTGAACCAAGTCACCCAGTCTGAAGACCCACCCTGAGCAGCGATCCACACACTCAGGGCATGATGACAGTGAACCAAGTCACCCAGTCTGAAGACCCACCCTGAGCAGCGATCCACACACTCAGGGCATGATGACAGTGAACCAAGTCACCCAGTCTGAAGACCCACCCTGAGCAGCGATCCACACTCTCAGGGCATGATGACAGTGAACCAAGTCACCCAGTCTGAAGACCCACCCTGAGCACTAAAACATATACTTACAACGTAGACTACGACAGCTTTTTGAAACGGGATCCTGGTCATACGAGATGCATTCCAATAGTAGTCGGCCTAACTATATTCTCGATGTCCAATATTTTCACATGATTTCAAGCAGACGTATTGTATTAACCTTTGCAAAACCGTGTTTTTTTTCCTACATCTGTTATTTCCAAGAGTTTACAGTGATGTACTTAGAAGATAAACATCATGTGTTGGCCAATTTCCGGATGTTATTTAGGAGATAAACATCATGTGTTGGCCAATTACCGGGTGTTATTGAGTATTTGAAGCACGGGAATTCATTTAGAACCGACCATGCGATGTTTGTCAAGGGGAGATGGGGTAAGACTATCAGTGTTACGACCCAGCCGGGAGTTCGCCCGGCGCACACTGCACGTGCCAGGTGCCGTATAGTGTATTTGATATACAGTATATTGCACTTGATATGCTGTATACTGCATATGATATTTGCGTGAAAGGGTCGTCGCTTTTCAATTACAAACCCTATTTTTCCTATGCGACAAAGATTTTTATTATAAGCTTGTCAGAAAACTGTGAGCGAATAAAATCATCTCTGATGTATGAACGAGACAAATATGCAGGTAATTTATACATGTGGACATCGGTCAAGCCACGTATACAAATTAAATCACGTATTGCAAATATTCCAAACTTTCCTCGCGGAAGACGTTATAAAGGTATGCGTCTTTTAGAGTGGGTAGGTGCGCCAACATTGGCCCAAAATCAGTAGTACATAGGACAATGAATTTATATTATTTTATGGCGATATATAAGTATTGAATTATTAACTAGAAAATGCTGAATTGTAGACACTTGTAGCAGCAAGAAAACCTTTGGTGCGATGCATCAACACCGCGGCAAACTCTTTGTTCATCAATTTTCACCAAATATTATATCAACATAGGTAGGCCTTTTACGCAACATGGTCTTGTCATCAATACAAAGTGGTTATATTAAATTGAGAAATATAGACAAAACGAAGGCGGTGCAAACTGTACTTGTTTAAAATGTAAACAAATCATCACAATTCAGATGTTACAACTGTGTAGTTTATAGATTTATGAACGTTTGATAATTAGTTGGTTTGATCATACTTATAAAAGGAAATTGACAATGTTAGAGTTGAAAACAAAATCTCGTACCTTTAGACAAGTGTCAGCAGATCTAAATGTATTCTATATCTGAACATACTGTAATAGTCGGAGGACCGTAGATCCAATGCAACGTTCACTTTTCCGCATCCAGTGGTTGTATTATTTTCAGTAATTTCATTACATTTGACTGACTGACTGAGTTTGGTTTTACGCCGCTTTTAGCAATATTACAGCAACATCACGGCGGGGGACACCAGAAATGGGCTTCACACATTGTACCCACATTAAATTTGAAGATATGGCTAGTACCTTATTAATAATGATGCAAAATTAGTCAAACGTCCGTATCAACAACAAATTCTCTCCAAGTATTCTGAGTTACATTGACCTAGTGTTAAGCATACGTGTATGGCCTCTCTGTCGTCGTTTGACGTCATGGAACAAAATCCTTTTTCGACATTTATTACGAGTCACTTTTAAGATTGAGCGTATAACGTTATGCATAAACACACAAACCCATTTCATATATACTTTTATCACTCCCCCGTTGAAGATATCACTGTTTAATAAATTTACAATGTTATTACACATTGTGTAATAAAATCGCGTGATGTCGTACGTATGACACCAAAGTGGTTTACAGTTATGACGTCACAATGCTAATACCTCTGTCACAATAGTATAAGACCTTGCTTGACTCGCGGAAAGCTTAGTCATCACACTCGTTGAATTCTCAGAAAAAAACTTTGCACGATATTATTTTGCTAATGTTGGGTGAGTAAAAATAAAATACTAAACGATGTCCCGTGTAATACCATATTTATGAAACGAGTGAATGATTTGGTATCTAACAAGCGAAAGCGAGTTAGATACCAATACCATTCACGAGTTTCATAAATATGGTATTGCACGTGACATAGTTTAGTATTTTACTTTAGATTTTAGCGTTAGATACCAAATCATTCACTCGTTTAATAAATATGGTATTACACGGGACATCGTTTAGTATTCTCTATATGTCGTTCAGATATCAGGTTGTATTTTCTTCGCTCACACTTTCCGTAAAGATGTCAAATTAAAAAAAATCGTAGCACAGTGCTTTCATCTGTACACGATCAAAACAGAACACATTTACTGTTTTTTAACGCATAACAAAAAATTGGACAACATTTAACAGTGCCTATTTCTCAAACCGCCGAGGTAGGTGCACGTATATTTATACCAACGGATAGGAAATTTAATATTCTACATTTCTATGTAAGTTTATAGCCATACGCAAATCCAGGACCACGTAAGGGCAATTCTCGTACAACGCTCACTTTTCAAGTCTTATGATTCCCAGATCTTTCAGCGCGACGGAGTCCAGCTTGACCAATCCGAATGTGACGTCAAATAAACGAGCAGAGCGTATAAATGAATGCCTATACCGGCTCCTTGCTTTGGCGCAATTAACGCGCGCAAAGGGAGCCGGGAAAGAACTAAGCTGGTTTTCATTTTCTGTCTTTCTCACTTTTGTGCCAATGTTGGCGCACCTACCCGCTCAAAAACATGCATCGTTCTGACGTTGTCAGCGAGGAAAGACGTATGAAGTTTAAAATATTTGCCATACGAGATTTAACCCCTGGATGCCACAGGGACATATATGTCCTTCCCCTTCAACCCTCAATTTCAAGTCCAATAAAAATCAAAATATCTCACGCACACAAATACACTTCACAGTTTCGAATTCTGCGGGAAATTCCTGTTTCTTGATACCATCCACTATTATTTTAGACAAAGCTCAAGTGCTGAAAATGACCTTTCAAAATAGGCTTCTACATTTCTGTGTAATTGTATAGCCGTACGTAGATCCAGGACCACGCGAGTGCAATTCTCGCACAACGTTCACTTTTCAAACCGTATGAAAATGTGCGCCTGAAAAAAACCTCGGCATCCAGGGGCTTAATATGTATGCGTATATTGCGATATGCGAGACCGGGGCCAGCTTAGGAAAGAATTTACTGGCCGTTTCAGTTGGTTCACAATATGAATAGTCTTGCAATTTCCGGGAATCGAATACCATGCGATCATGTTTTTCAACCAATCACATTAAGAACACGGTGACTTTGGGTTTACAATTATGCATAAACGTTTAGGTATGTCGATTGAGGTGGAACATCGTTAAATGGGAGTGTCATGAGGGTTTCAAGTGTATGGCAGACACTTTTCGCGTTTCATTCACTTTTACTTTGAAAGTTACGCCAGTACAGAAATGTTGGAAGGATGGAAAGAGATCTAAATATGCTATCCCACGCAGCTCAATGACCAGAATGCTGATGTCCGACACCAATTGGCGGGATTGCCCGTGCAGTGAGGCACACCTCGCTAGATGATAGACTAATACTGACAAGGCAGGGACTGGAGTTTGTGTGGAGTAAATCACTTATGCATAGAAGATTAGGCATGTCGATGGAGGTGGAGCATGATAACATGGGTGAGATGGGGTTTTCAGGTGTATTGCAGTCAGTTTTCGCGTTTTCCTGTTATGTATAGTGGTGCTCATACGGGTCCTTTATTTGGTCATGTATATTGCTTCAACTTTGAAAGTTTTTTTCACTACAAATATATTGGAAGCAGGTATTCCGGAGACCTAAAAATGCTATCCCATCCGGCTAAATGACCAGAATGCTGATGTGCGACGCCAACATAAGATACACAGGGATTGGGAAACGGTCCACAGGAACGGAAATGTGTGGTCGCCCAGCAGTAACCGGCGACGGCGACAATGGAGCTACGTCACGCCCTATTGTGTCCCCTAAACTTTTGACATCACAGAGCGATTACGTCAACAATCAGTTGACGTCAGAGAGAAATCAGGTTGTCTGCACTGAAGAGGGATGGCGGGATTGCCCGTGCAGTGAGGCACACCTCGCTAGATGATAGGCTAATACTGACAAGGCTTGGAGTGGAGTTTGTGTGGGGTAAATCACTTATGCATAGAAGTTTAGGCATGTCGATGGAGGTGGAACATGATTACATGGGTGTGTAATGATTGTTTCAGTTGCATGGCAGTCAGTTTTGGCGTTTTCCTATTATGTATAGTGGTGCTCATACGGGTCCTTTATTAGGTCATGTATATTGCTTCAACTTTGAAAGCTTTCTTCACTACAGATATATTGGAAGCAGGAATCCCTGAGAGCTAAATATGCTATCCCACCCGGCTCAATGACCAGAATGCTGATGTCCGACACCAACATGAGATACACAGGGATTGGGAAACGGCCATGAATGGAACTGTGTGGTCGCCCAGCAGTAACCGGCGACGGCGACAATGGAGCTACGTCACGCCCTATTGTGTTCCCTAAACCTTTGACATCACAGAGCGATTACGTCAACAATCAGTTGACGTCAGAGAGAAATCAGGTTGTCTGCACTGAAGAGGGATGGCGGGATTGCCCGTGCAGTGAGGCACACCTCGCTAGATGATATGCTAATACTGACAAGGCAGGGACTGGAGTTTGTGTGGAGTAAATCACTTATGCATAGAAGTTTAGGCATGTCGATGGAGGTGGAGCATGATAACATGGGTGAGATGGGGTTTTCAGGTGTATTGCAGTCAGTTTTCGCGTTTTCCTATTATGTATAGTGGTGCTCATACGGGTCCTTTATTTGGTCATGTATATTGCTTCAACTTTGAAAGTTTTCTTCACTACAAATATATTGGAAGCAGGTATTCCTGAGACCTAAAAATGCTATCCCATCCGGCTAAATGACCAGAATGCTGATGTGCGACGCCAACATAAGATACACAGGGATTGGGAAACGGCCAGGAACGGAACTGTGTGGTCGCCCAGCAGTAACCGGCGACGGCGACAATGGAGCTACGTCACGCCCTATTGTGTCCCCTAAACTTTTGACATCACAGAGCGATTACGTCAACAATCAGTTGACGTCAGAGAGAAATCAGGTTGTCTGCACTGAAGAGGGATGGCGGGATTGCCCGTGCAGTGAGGCACACCTCGCTAGATGATAGGCTAATACTGACAAGGCAGGGACTGGAGTTTGTGTGGAGTAAATCACTTATGCATAGAAGTTTAGGCATGTCGATGGAGGTGGAACATGATAACATGGGTGAGATGGGGTTTTCAGGTGTATTGCAGTCAGTTTTCTCGTTTTCCTATTATGTATAGTGGTGCTCATACGGGTTCTTTATTTGGTCATGTATATTGCTTGAGCTATGAAAGTTTTTTTCACTACAAATATATTGGAAGCAGGTATTCCTGAGAACTAAAAATGCTATCCCATCCGGCTAAATGACCAGAATGCTGATGTGCGACGCCAACATAAGATACACAGGGATTGGGAAACGGTCCACAGGAACGGAAATGTGTGGTCGCCCAGCAGTAACCGGCGACGGCGACAATGGAGCTACGTCACGCCCTATTGTGTCCCCTAAACTTTTGACATCACAGAGCGATTACGTCAACAATCAGTTGACGTCAGAGAGAAATCAGGTTGTCTGCACTGAAGAGGGATGGCGGGATTGCCCGTGCAGTGAGGCACACCTCGCTAGATGATAGGTTAATACTGACAAGGCTTGGAGTGGAGTTTGTGTGGGGTAAATCACTTATGCATAGAAGTTTAGGCATGTCGATGGAGGTGGAACATGATTACATGGGTGTGTAATGATTGTTTCAGTTGCATGGCAGTCAGTTTTCGCGTTTTCCTGTTATGTACAGCGGTGCTCATACTGGGCGTTTATTTTGTCATGTATATTGTTTTTATTTTGAAAGTTTCGCAAGTACAGATACATGTATATTGGAAGGATGGAAAGAGATCTAAATATGCTATCTCGTCCCGCTTAATGACCAGAATGCTGATGTGCGACGCCAAGATAAGATACACAGGGATTGGGAAACGGCCATGAATGGAACTGTGTGGTCGCCCAGCAGTAACCGGCGACGGCGACAATGGAGCTACGTCACGCCCTATTGTGTCCCCTAAACTTTTGACATCACAGAGCGATTACGTCAACAATCAGTTGACGTCAGAGAGAAATCAGGTTGTCTGCACTGAAGAGGGATGGCGGGATTGCCCGTGCAGTGAGGCACACCTCGCTAGATGATAGGCTAATACTGACAAGGCTTGGACTGGAGTTTGTGTGGGGTAAATCACTTATGCATAGAAGTTTAGGCATGTCGATGGAGGTGGAACATGATTACATGGGTGTGTAATGATTGTTTCAGTTGTATGGCAGTCAGTTTTCGCGTTTTCCTATTATGTATAGTGGTGCTCATACTGGGCCTTTATTTTGTCATGTATATTGTTTTATTTTGAAAGTTTCTTCACTACAGATATATTGGAAAGGATGGAAAGAGATCTAAAAATATGCTATCTCGTCCCGCTCAATGACCAGAATGCTGATGTGCGACGCCAACATAAGATACACAGGGATTGGGAAACGGCCATGAATGGAACTGTGTGGTCGCCCAGCAGTAACCGGCGACGGCGACAATGGAGCTACGTCACGCCCTATTGTGTCCCCTAAACTTTTGACATCACAGAGCGATTACGTCAACAATCAGTTGACGTCAGAGAGAAATCAGGTTGTCTGCACTGAAGAGGGATGGCGGGATTGCCCGTGCAGTGAGGCACACCTCGCTAGATGATAGGCTAATACTGACAAGGCAGGGACTGGAGTTTGTGTGGAGTAAATCACTTATGCATAGAAGTTTAGGCATGTCGATGGAGGTGGAACATGATAACATGGGTGAGATGGGGTTTCAGTTGTATTGCAGTCAGTTTTCGCGTTTTCCTATTATGTATAGTGGTGCTCATACGGGCCTTTATTTGGTCATGTATATTGCTTCAGCTTTGAAAGTTTTCTTCACTACAGATATATTGGAAGCAGGTATGGAAAGAGACCTAAATATGCTATCCCATCCGGCTCAATGACCAGAATGCTGATGTGCGACGCCAACATAAGATACACAGGGATTGGGAAACGGCCATGAATGGAACTGTGTGGTCGCCCAGCAGTAACCGGCGACGGCGACAATGGAGCTACGTCACGCCCTATTGTGTCCCCTAAACTTTTGACATCACAGAGCGATTACGTCAACAATCAGTTGACGTCAGAGAGAAATCAGGTTGTCTGCACTGAAGAGGGATGGCGGGATTGCCCGTGCAGTGAGGCACACCTCGCTAGATGATAGGCTAATACTGACAAGGCTTGGAGTGGAGTTTGTGTGGGGTAAATCACTTATGCATAGAAGTTTAGGCATGTCGATGGAGGTGGAACATGATTACATGGGTGTGTAATGATTGTTTCAGTTGTATGGCAGTCAGTTTTCGCGTTTTCCTGTTATGTACAGTGGTGCTCATACTGGGCGTTTATTTTGTCATGTATATTGTTTTTATTTTGAAAGTTTCGCCAGTACAGATATATTGGAAGGATGGAAAGAGATCTAAATATGCTATCTCGTCCCGCTCAATGACCAGAATGCTGATGTGCGACGCCAACATAAGATACACAGGGATTGGGAAACGGCCATGAATGGAACTGTGTGTCGCCCAGCAGTAACCGGCGACGGCGACAATGGAGCTACGTCACGCCCTATTGTGTCCCCTAAACTTTTGACATCACAGAGCGATTACGTCAACAATCAGTTGACGTCAGAGAGAAATCAGGTTGTCTGCACTGAAGAGGGATGGCGGGATTGCCCGTGCAGTGAGGCACACCTCGCTAGATGATAGGCTAATACTGACAAGGCAGGGACTGGAGTTTGTGTGGGGTAAATCACTTATGCATAGAAGTTTAGGCATGTCGATGGAGGTGGAACATGATTACATGGGTGTGTGTGATGACTGTTTCAGTTGTATGGCAGTCAGTTTTCGCGTTTTCCTGTTATGTACAGCGGTGCTCATACTGGTTCTTTATTTTGTCATGTATATTGTTTTATTTTGAAAGTTTTTTCAGTACAGATATATTGGAAGGATGGAAAGAGATCTAAATATGCTATCTCGTCCCGCTCAATGACCAGAATGCTGATGTGCGACGCCAACATAAGATACACAGGGATTGGGAAACGGCCATGAATGGAACTGTGTGTCGCCCAGCAGTAACCGGCGACGGCGACAATGGAGCTACGTCACGCCCTATTGTGTCCCCTAAACTTTTGACATCACAGAGCGATTACGTCAACAATCAGTTGACGTCAGAGAGAAATCAGGTTGTCTGCACTGAAGAGGGATGGCGGGATTGCCCGTGCAGTGAGGCACACCTCGCTAGATGATAGGCTAATACTGACAAGGCTTGGAGTGGAGTTTGTGTGGGGTAAATCACTTATGCATAGAAGTTTAGGCATGTCGATGGAGGTGGAACATGATTACATGGGTGTGTAATGATTGTTTCAGTTGTATGGCAGTCAGTTTTCGCGTTTTCCTGTTATGTACAGCGGTGCTCATACTGGGCGTTTATTTTGTCATGTATATTGTTTTTATTTTGAAAGTTTCGCCAGTACAGATATATTGGAAGGATGGAAAGAGATCTAAATATGCTATCTCGTCCCGCTCAATGACCAGAATGCTGATGTGCGACGCCAACATAAGATACACAGGGATTGGGAAACGGCCATGAATGGAACTGTGTGTCGCCCAGCAGTAACCGGCGACGGCGACAATGGAGCTACGTCACGCCCTATTGTGTCCCCTAAACTTTTGACATCACAGAGCGATTACGTCAACAATCAGTTGACGTCAGAGAGAAATCAGGTTGTCTGCACTGAAGAGGGATGGCGGGATTGCCCGTGCAGTGAGGCACACCTCGCTAGATGATAGGCTAATACTGACAAGGCAGGGACTGGAGTTTGTGTGGGGTAAATCGCTTATGCATAGAAGTTTAGGCATGTCGATGGAGGTGGAACATGATTACATGGGTGTGTGATGACTGTTTCAGTTGTATGGCAGTCAGTTTTCGCGTTTTCCTGTTATGTACAGCAGTGCTCATACTGGGCCTTTATTTTGTCATGTATATTGTTTTTATTTTGAAAGTGACGGCAGTACAGATATATTGGAAGGATGGAAAGAGATGTAAATATGCTATCTCGTCCGGCTCAATGACCAGAATGCTGATGTGCGACGCCAACATAAGATACACAGGGATTGGGAAACGGCCATGAATGGAACTGTGTGTCGCCCAGCAGTAACCGGCGACGGCGACAATGGAGCTACGTCACGCCCTATTGTGTCCCCTAATGTTTTGACATCACAGAGCGATTACGTCAACAATCAGTTGACGTCAGAGAGAAATCAGGTCGTCTGCACTGAAGAGGGATGGCGGGATTGCCCGTGCAGTGAGGCACACCTCGCTAGATGATAGGCTAATACTGACAAGGCAGGGACTGGAGTTTGTCTGGGGTAAATCGCTTATGCAATAGAAGTTTAGGCATGTCGATGGAGGTGGAACATGATTACATGGGTGTGTGATGACTGTTTCAGTTGTATGGCAGTCAGTTTTCGCGTTTTCCTGTTATGTACAGCAGTGCTCATACTGGGCCTTTATTTTGTCATGTATATTGTTTTTATTTTGAAAGTGACGGCAGTACAGATATATTGGAAGGATGGAAAGAGATGTAAATATGCTATCTCGTCCGGCTCAATGACCAGAATGCTGATGTGCGACGCCAACATAAGATACACAGGGATTGGGAAACGGCCATGAATGGAACTGTGTGTCGCCCAGCAGTAACCGGCGACGGCGACAATGGAGCTACGTCACGCCCTATTGTGTCCCCTAATGTTTTGACATCACAGAGCGATTACGTCAACAATCAGTTGACGTTAGAGAGAAATCAGGTCGTCTGCACTGAAGAGGGATGGCGGGATTGCCCGTGCAGTGAGGCACACCTCGCTAGATGATAGGCTAATACTGAGAAGGCAGGGATTGGAGTTTGTCTGGGGTAAATCGCTTATGCAATAGAAGTTTAGGCATGTCGATGGAGGTGGAACATGATTACATGGGTGTGTGATGACTGTTTCAGTTGTATGGCAGTCAGTTTTCGCGTTTTCCTGTTATGTACAGCAGTGCTCATACTGGGCCTTTATTTTGTCATGTATATTGTTTTTATTTTGAAAGTGACGGCAGTACAGATATATTGGAAGGGTCGAAAGAGATGTAATTATGCTATCTCGTCCGCCTCAATGACCAGAATGCTGATGTGCGACGCCAACATAAGATACACAGGGATTGGGAAACGGCCATGAATGGAACTGTGTGTCGCCCAGCACTAACCGGCGACGGCGACAATGGAGCTACGTCACGCCCTATTGTGTCCCCTAAACTTTTGACATCACAGAGCGATTACGTCAACAATCAGTTGACGTCAGAGAGAAATCAGGTTGTCTGCACTGAAGAGGGATGGCGGGATTGCCCGTGCAGTGAGGCACACCTCGCTAGATGATAGGCTAATACTGACAAGGCAGGGACTGGAGTTTGTCTGAGGTAAATCGCTTATGCAATAGAAGTTTAGGCATGTCGATGGAGGTGGAACATGATTACATGGTGTGTGTGATGACTGTTTCAGTTGTATGGCAGTCAGTTTTCGCGTTTTCCTGTTATGTACAGCAGTGCTCATACTGGGCCTTTATTTTGTCATGTATATTGTTTTATTTTGAAAGTTTCGCCAGTACAGATATATTGGAAGGATGGAAAGAGATGTAAATATGCTATCTCGTCCGGCTCAATGACCAGAATGCTGATGTGCGACGCCAACATAAGATACACAGGGATTGGGAAACGGCCATGAATGGAACTGTGTGTCGCCCAGCAGTAACCGGCGACGGCGACAATGGAGCTACGTCACGCCCTATTGTGTCCCCTAAACTTTTTGACATCACAGAGCGATTACGTCAACAATCAGTTGACGTCAGAGAGAAATCAGGTTGTGTGCACTGAAGAGGGATGGCGGGATTGCCCGTGGAGTGAGGCACGTGTCGCTAGATGATAGGCTAATACTGTCAAGGCAGGGACTGGAGTTTGTCTGGGGTAAATTGCTTATGCAATAGAAGTTTAGGCATGTCGATGGAGGTGGAACATGATTACATGGGTGTGTGATGACTGTTTCAGTTGTATTGCAGTCAGTTTTTCGCGTTTTCCTGTTATGTACAGCAGTGCTCATACTGGGCCTTTATTTTGTCATGTATATTGTTTTTATTTTGAAAGTTTCGCCAGTACAGATATATTGGAAGGATGGAAAGAGATGTAAATATGCTCTCGTCCGGCTCAATGACCAGAATGCTGATGTGCGACGCCAACATAAGATACACAGGGATTGGGAAACGGCAAGGAACGGAAGTGTGTGTGTCGCCCAGCAGTAACCGGCGACGGCGACAATGGAGCTACGTCACGCCCTATTGTGTCCCCTAAACTTTTGACATCACAGAGCGATTACGTCAACAATCAGTTGACGTCAGAGAGAAATCAGGTTGTGTGCACTGAAGAGGGATGGCGGGATTGCCCGTGCAGTGAGGCATGCCTCGCTAGATGATAGGCTAATACTGTCAAGGCAGGGACTGGAGTTTGTCTGAGGTAAATCGCTTATGTAATAGAAGTTTAGGCATGTCGATGGAGGTGGAACATGATTACATGGGTGTGTGTGATGACTGTTTCAGTTGTATTGCAGTCAGTTTTCGCGTTTTCCTGTTATGTACAGCAGTGCTCATAGTAGGCCTTTATTTCGTCATGTATATTGTTTTATTTTGAAAGTTTCGCCAGTACAGATATATTGGAAGGATGGAAAGAGATCTAAAAATATGCTCTCGTCCGGCTCAATGACCAGAATGCTGATGTGCGACGCCAACATAAGATACACAGGGATTGGGAAACGGCCATGAATGGAACTGTGTGTCGCCCAGTAGTAACCGGCGACGGTGACAATGGAGCTACGTCACGCCCTATTGTGTCCCCTAAACTTTTGACATCACAGAGCGCGATTACGTCAACAATCAGTTGACGTCAGAGAGAAAATCAGGCTGTGTGCACTGAAGAGGGATGGTGGGATTGCCCGTGCAGTGAGGCATGCCTCGCTAGATGATAGGCTAATACTGTCAAGGCAGGGACTGGAGTTTGTCTGAGGTAAATCGCTTATGCAATAGAAGTTTAGGCATGTCGATGGAGGTGGAACATGATTACATGTGTGTGTGTGATAACTGTTTCAGTTGTATGGCAGTCAGTTTTCGCGTTTTCCTGTTATGTACAGCAGTGCTCATACTGGGCCTTTATTTTGTCATGTATATTGTTTTTATTTTGAAAGTTTCGCCAGTACAGATATATTGTAAGGATGGAAAGGGATCTAAATATGCTATCTCGTCCGGCTCAATGACCAGAATGCTGATGTGCGACGCCAACATAAGATACACAGGGATTGGGAAACGACAAGGAACGGAAGTGTGTGTGTCGCCCAGCAGTAACCGGCGACGGCGACAATGGAGCTACGTCACGCCCTATTGTGTCCCCTAAACTTTTGACATCACAGAGCGATTACGTCAACAATCAGTTGACGTCAGAGAGAAATCAGGTTGTGTGCACTGAAGAGGGATGGCGGGATTGCCCGTGCAGTGGGGCATGCCTCGCTAGATGATAGGCTAATACTGTCAAGGCAGGGACTGGAGTTTGTCTGGGGTAAATCGCTTATGCAATAGAAGTTTAGGCATGTCGATGGAGGTGGAACATGATTACATGGGTGTGTGATGACTGTTTCAGTTGTATTGCAGTCAGTTTTCGCGTTTTCCTGTTATGTACAGCAGTGCTCATACTGGGCCTTTATTTTGTCATATATAGTGTTTTTATTTTGAAAGTTACGGCAGTACAGATATATTGTAAGGATGGAAAGGGATCTAAATATGCTATCTCGTCCGGCTCAATGACCAGAATGCTGATGTGCGACGCCAACATAAGATACACAGGGATTGGGAAACGACAAGGAACGGAAGTGTGTGTGCCGCCCAGCAGTAACCGGCGACGGCGACAATGGAGCTACGTCACGCCCTATTGTGTCCCCTAAACTTTTGACATCACAGAGCGATTACGTCAACAATCAGTTGACGTCAGAGAGAAATCAGGTTGTGTGCACTGAAGAGGGATGGTGGGATTGCCCGTGCAGTGGGGCATGCCTCGCTAGATGATAGGCTAATACTGTCAAGGCAGGGACTGGAGTTTGTCTGAGGTAAATCGCTTATGCAATAGAAGTTTAGGCATGTCGATGGAGGTGGAACATGATTACATGTGTGTGTGTGATAACTGTTTCAGTTGTATGGCAGTCAGTTTTCGCGTTTTCCTGTTATGTACAGCAGTGCTCATACTGGGCCTTTATTTTGTCATGTATGTTGTTTTTATTTTGAAAGTTTCGCCAGTACAGATATATTGTAAGGATGGAAAGAGATCTAAATATGCTCTCTCGTCCGGCTCAATGACCAGAATGCTGATGTGCGACGCCAACATAAGATACACAGGGATTGGGAAACGACAAGGAACGGAAGTGTGTGTGTCGCCCAGCACTAACCGGCGACGGCGACAATGGAGCTACGTCACGCCCTATTGTGTCCCCTAAACTTTTGACATCACAGAGCGATTACGTCAACAATCAGTTGACGTCAGAGAGAAATCAGGTTGTGTGCACTGAAGAGGGATGGCGGGATTGCCCGTGCAGTGGGGCATGCCTCGCTAGATGATAGGCTAATACTGACTAGGCAGGGACTGGAGTTTGTCTGGGGTAAATCGCTTATGCAATAGAAGTTTAGGCATATCGATGGAGGTGGAACATGATTACATGTGTGTGTGATAACTGTTTCAGTTGTATTGCAGTCAGTTTTCGCGTTTTCCTGTTATGTACAGCAGTGCTCATACTGGGCCTTTATTTTGTCATGTATATTGTTTCCATTTTGAAAGTGACGGCAGTACAGATATATTGGAAGGATGGAAAGAGATGTAAATATGCTCTCTCGTCCGGCTCAATGACCAGAATGCTGATGTGCAACGCCAACATAAGATACACAGGGATTGGCAAACGGCCATGAATGGAACTGTGTGTCGCCCAGCAGTAACCGGCGACGGCGACAATGGAGCTACGTTACGCCCTATTGTGTCCCCTAAACTTTTGACATCACAGAGCGATTACGTCAACAATCAGTTGACGTCAGAGAGAAATCAGGTTGTGTGCACTGAAGAGGGATGGCGGGATTGCCCGTGCAGTGGGTCATGCCTCGCTAGATGATAGGCTAATACTGACTAGGCAGGGACTGGAGTTTGTCTGGGGTAAATCGCTTATGCAATAGAAGTTTAGGCATATCGATGGAGGTGGAACGTGATTACATGGGTGTGTGATGACTGTTTCAGGTGTATTGCAGTCAGTTTTTCGCGTTTTCCTGTTATGCACAGCAGTGCTCATAGTAGGCCTTGATTTTGTCATGTATAGTGTTTTTATTTTGAAAGTTACGGCAGTACAGATATATTGGAAGGATGGAAAGAGATGTAAATATGCTCTCTCGTCCGGCTCAATGACCAGAATGCTGATGTGCAACGCCAACATAAGATACACAGGGATTGGCAAACGGCCATGAATGGAACTGTGTGTCGCCCATCAGTAACCGGCGACGGCGACAATGGAGCTTCGTCACGCCCTATTGTGTCCCCTAAACTTTTGACATCACAGAGCGATTACGTCAACAATTAGTTGACGTCAGAGAGAAAACAGGTTGTGTGCACTGAAGAGGGATGGCGGGATTGCCCGTGCAGTGAGGCACACCTCGCTAGATGATAGGCTAATACTGACTAGGCAGGGACTGGAGTTTGTCTGGGGTAAATTGCTTATGCAATAGAAGTTTAGGCATATCGATGAAGGTGGAGCATGATTACATGGGCGTGTGATGACTGTTTCAGTTGTATTGCAGTCAGTTTTTCGCGTTTTCCTGTTATGTACAGCAGTGCTCATACTGGGCCTCTATTTTGTCATGTATATTGTTTTTATTTTGAAAGTGACGGCAGTACAGATATATTGGAAGGATGGAAAGAGATCTAAATATGCTCTCGTCCGGCTCAATGACCAGAATGCTGATGTGCGACGCCAACATAAGATACACAGGGATTGGGAAGCGACAAGGAACGGAAGTGTGTGTGTCGCCCAGCAGTAACCGGCGACGGCGACAATGGAGCTACGTCACGCCCTATTGTGTCCCCTAAACTTTTGACATCACAGAGCGATTACGTCAACAATCAGTTGACGTCAGAGAGAAATCAGGTTGTGTGCACTGAAGAGGGATGGCGGGATTGCCCGTGCAGTGAGGCATGCCTCGCTAGATGATAGGCTAATACTGACAAGGAAAGGACGGGAGTTTGTCTGGGGTAAATCGCTTATGTAATAGAAGTTTAGGCATGTCGATGGAGGTGGAACATGATTACATGTGTGTGTGTGATGACTGTTTCAGTTGTATGGCAGTCAGTTTTCGCGTTTTCCTGTTATGTACAGCAGTGCTCATACTGGGCCTTTATTTCGTCATAAATATAGTTTTTATTTTGAAAGTTTCGCCAGTACACATATATTGTAAGGATGGAAGGAGATGTAAATATGCTCTCTCGTCCGGCTCAATGACCAGAATGCTGATGTCCGACGCCAACATAAGATACACAGGGATTGGCAAACGGCCATGAATGGAACTGTGTGTCGTCCAGTAGTAACCGGGAACGGTGACAATGGAGCTACGTCACGCCCTATTGTGTCCCCTAAACTTTTGACATCACAGAGCGATTACGTCAACAATCAGTTGACGTCAGAGAGAAAACAGGCTGTGTGCACTGAAGAGGGATGGTGGGATTGCCCGTGCAGTGAGGCATGCCTCGCTAGATGATAGGCTAATACTGTCAAGGCAGGGACTGGAGTTTGTCTGAGGTAAATCGCTTATGCAACAGAAGTTTAGGCATGTCGATGGAGGTGAAACATGATTACATGTGTGTGTGTGATAACTGTTTCAGTTGTATGGCAGTCAGTTTTCGCGTTTTCCTGTTATGTACAGCAGTGCTCATACTGGGCCTTTATTTTGTCATGTATATTGTTTTTATTTTGAAAGTTTCGCCAGTACAGATATATTGTAAGGATGGAAAGAGATCTAAATATGCTCTCGTCCGGCTCAATGACCAGAATGCTGATGTGCGACGCCAACATAAGATACACAGGGATTGGGAAACGACAAGGAACGGAAGTGTGTGTGTCGCCCAGCACTAACCGGCGACGGCGACAATGGAGCTACGTCACGCCCTATTGTGTCCCCTAAACTTTTGACATCATTAGAGCGATTACGTCAACAATCAGTTGACGTCAGAGAGAAATCAGGTTGTGTGCACTGAAGAGGGATGGCGGGATTGCCCGTGCAGTGGGTCATGCCTCGCTAGATGATAGGCTAATACTGACTAGGCAGGGACTGGAGTTTGTCTGGGGTAAATCGCTTATGCAATAGAAGTTTAGGCATATCGATGGAGGTGGAACGTGATTACATGGGTGTGTGATGACTGTTTCAGGTGTATTGCAGTCAGTTTTTCGCGTTTTCCTGTTATGCACAGCAGTGCTCATAGTAGGCCTTGATTTTGTCATGTATAGTGTTTTTATTTTGAAAGTTACGGCAGTACAGATATATTGGAAGGATGGAAAGAGATCTAAATATGCTCTCTCGTCCGGCTCAATGACCAGAATGCTGATGTGCGACGCCAACATAAGATACACAGGGATTGGCAAACGGCCATGAATGGAACTGTGTGTCGCCCATCAGTAACCGGCGACGGCGACAACTGAGCTACGTCACGCCCTATTGTGTCCCCTAAACTTTTGACATCACAGAGCGATTACGTCAACAATTAGTTGACGTCAGAGAGAAAACAGGTTGTGTGCACTGAAGAGGGATGGCGGGATTGCCCGTGCAGTGGGGCACACCTCGCTAGATGATAGGCTAATACTGACTAGGCAGGGACTGGAGTTTGTCTGGGGTAAATCGCTTATGCAATAGAAGTTTAGGCATGTCGATGGAGGTGGAACATGATTACATGGGTGTGTGATGACTGTTTCAGTTGTATTGCAGTCAGTTTTCGCGTTTTCCTGTTATGTACAGCAGTGCTCATACTGGGCCTTTTTTTTGTCATGTATATTGTTTTTATTTTGAAAGTGACGGCAGTACAGATATATTGTAAGGATGGAAAGAGATCTAAATATGCTCTCTCGTCAGGCTCAATGACCAGAATGCTGATGTGCGACGCCAACATAAGATACACAGGGATTGGGAAACGGCCATAAATGGAACTGTGTGTCGTCCAGCAGTAACCGGCGACGGCGACAATGGAGCTACGTCACGCCCTATTGTGTCCCCTAAACTTTTGACATCACAGAGCGATTACGTCAACAATCAGTTGACGTCAGACAGAAATCAGGTTGTGTGCACTGAAGAGGGATGGCGGGATTGCCCGTGGAGTGAGGCACGTCTCGCTAGATGATAGGCTAATACTGACAAGGCAGGGACTGGAGTTTGTCTGGGGTAAATTGCTTATGCAATAGAAGTTTAGGCATATCGATGAAGGTGGAGCATGATTACATGGGCGTGTGATGACTGTTTCAGTTGTATTGCAGTCAGTTTTTCGCGTTTTCCTGTTATGTACAGCAGTGCTCATACTGGGCCTCTATTTTGTCATGTATATTGTTTTTATTTTGAAAGTGACGGCAGTACAGATATATTGGAAGGATGGAAAGAGATGTAAATATGCTCTCTCGTCCGGCTCAATGACCAGAATGCTGATGTGCGACGCCAACATAAGATACACAGGGATTGGGAAGCGACAAGGAACGAAAGTGTGTGTGTCGCCCAGCAGTAACCGGCGACGGCGACAATGGAGCTACGTCACGCCCTATTGTGTCCCCTAAACTTTTGACATCACAGAGCGATTACGTCAACAATCAGTTGACGTCAGAGAGAAATCAGGTTGTGTGCACTGAAGAGGGATGGCGGGATTGCCCGTGCAGTGAGGCATGCCTCGCTAGATGATAGGCTAATACTGACAAGGAAGGGACGGGAGTTTGTCTGGGGTAAATCGCTTATGTAATAGAAGTTTAGGCATGTCGATGGAGGTGGAACATGATTACATGTGTGTGTGTGATGACTGTTTCAGTTGTATGGCAGTCAGTTTTCGCGTTTTCCTGTTATGTACAGCAGTGCTCATACTGGGCCTTTATTTCGTCATAAATATAGTTTTTATTTTGAAAGTTTCGCCAGTACACATATATTGTAAGGATGGAAAGAGATGTAAATATGCTATCTCGTCCGGCTCAATGACCAGAATGCTGATGTGCGACGCCAACATAAGATACACAGGGATTGGCAAACGGCCATGAATGGAACTGTGTGTCGTCCAGTAGTAACCGGCGACGGTGACAATGGAGCTACGTCACGCCCTATTGTGTCCCCTAAACTTTTGACATCACAGAGCGATTACGTCAACAATCAGTTGACGTCAGAGAGAAAACAGGCTGTGTGCACTGAAGAGGGATGGTGGGATTGCCCGTGCAGTGAGGCATGCCTCGCTAGATGATAGGCTAATACTGTCAAGGCAGGGACTGGAGTTTGTCTGAGGTAAATCGCTTATGCAATAGAAGTTTAGGCATGTCGATGGAGGTGGAACATGATTACATGTGTGTGTGTGATAACTGTTTCAGTTGTATGGCAGTCAGTTTCGCGTTTTCCTGTTATGTACAGCAGTGCTCATACTGGGCCTTTTATTTTGTCATGTATATTGTTTTTATTTTGAAAGTTTCTGCCAGTACAGATATATTGTAAGGATGGAAAGAGATCTAAATATGCTATCTCGTCCGGCTCAATGACCAGAATGCTGATGTGCGACGCCAACATAAGATACACAGGGATTGGGAAACGAGAAGGAACGGAAGTGTGTGTGTCGCCCAGCAGTAACCGGCGACGGCGACAATGGAGCTACGTCACGCCCTATTGTGTCCCCTAAACTTTTGACATCACAGAGCGATTACGTCAACAATCAGTTGACGTCAGAGAGAAATCAGGTTGTGTGCACTGAAGAGGGATGGCGGGATTGCCCGTGCAGTGGGGCATGCCTCGCTAGATGATAGGCTAATACTGACAAGGCAGGGACTGGAGTTTGTCTGGGGTAAATCGCTTATGCAATAGAAGTTTAGGCATATCGATGGAGGTGGAACATGATTACATGGGTGTGTGATGACTGTTTCAGTTGTATGGCAGTCAGTTTTCGCGTTTTCCTGTTATGTACAGCAGTGCTCATACTGGGCCTTTATTTTGTCATGTATATTGTTTTCATTTTGAAAGTGACGGCAGTACAGATATATTGTAAGGATGGAAAGAGATCTAAATATGCTCTCTCGTCAGGCTCAATGACCAGAATGCTGATGTGCGACGCCAACATAAGATACACAGGGATTGGGAAACGGCCATGAATGGAACTGTGTGTCGCCCATCAGTAACCGGCGACGGCGACAATGGAGCTACGTCACGCCCTATTGTGTCCCCTAAACTTTTGACATCACAGAGCGATTACGTCAACAATCAGTTGACGTCAGAGAGAAATCAGGTTGTGTGCACTGAAGAGGGATGGCGGGATTGCCCGTGCAGTGGGGCATGCCTCGCTAGATGATAGGCTAATACTGACAAGTAGGGACTGGAGTTGGTCTGGGGTAAATCGCTTATGTAATAGAAGTTTAGGGCCTACCTTTAGAATACAGCACCACAAACTTTAAAAATACGTCATAATACCCTTTTACGTAATGTAATGTGATTTTGTTCGAAAGCACGATCTCGAAACAATGCCCTATGACGCCTGCATGGCAACACGGTTGTCTGGGTCAGCGAGTGCGTATAAGCTCCGCTCACTGGTGTTTCATCTCTACGAGCTATGTCATTGCATAAGCCCAACGATGTTGAGAGTTTCCAGTAGTTGTATACCGGCGGATTCGCAATATTTTGCAAGCACCAGTTTGAAATATTTTTCTTTTTCCACTAATACGCTCATATTTATTTGTATTACGGGCTGCTGAGGTGTTATGTGTTGTGTATTTTGTATTTTGTAATTTTTTAAATTTACATATATATTTTTGTCATTCAGTAAGTTGCACCATTACCTAGAAAAGTGTTTTATTAGTATTTTTTATTTCGAAGCGGTAATAATGCCTTACACTAGACACGTCAGTCGTGTTTGTGCCGGTTCTGTCAATGCATTCTATTTATTAGGATTAATTCAAGGGATTGGGGCTAGGGCTAGGGCTAGGGCTAGGGCTAGGGCTAGGGCTAGGGCTAGGGTTAGGGTTAGGGTTAGGGTTAGGGTTAGGGTTTAGGGTTTAGGGTTGGGGTTGGGGACCTAATGCAATATAGTAGGTACATGTCCGGTGGTTCGGTCAATGCATTCTATTTATTAGGATTATTTCAAGGGGTTAGGGTTAGGGTTAGGGTTAGGGCTGAGGGTTTAGGGTTTAGGGTTAGGGACCTAATCCAATATAGTAGGTACATGTCCGGTGTAATACGTGAGTACCATTTGTTGTTTTTCCTTTTTGCATTTTAATACTTTTTTTTCACACAAAAACGGGAAACCAAAACGTCGAAAGTACATTATGAAATGGGTTAATGTAGAAATTTTGGGCTAATGGAAATTGGCCTGGAATTTGCACTGAAGCCTCTTTCACACGCAACATAAATTTTGTGAAGTAATGATTCGAAGGCTAACTCACCCTCGTGCCGTCACTACACATGCTCATGTCTTCCTCGTTCCTTAGTGCGATCCACATTATCCTTACAGTGTTCCCTACATCACTTTTCTGTCACAAAATCACCGATTTATATAAAAGCGCGTCATTCATGCATACACCGTGAAATCTACGTCTGACGCCTGACGTCAACAACCCTTTTCCGTTTGAGGCATATCGGCTCATTCCACGCCACACGTTAATTTGTAGATTACGGAATGGGACGAGTGTGCCAAATGGCATCGGATCCATTCGGCAATTGTCCGTAGAATAAAATCACATGACACCAAGTCTACCCGTAGCATTCGTAATTGTCCGTGACCTATTCGACTCTTTCCGTTCATTTCCGTGACGTCACAGGAATGACTCGATAAATTTGCACAGTGTGCAACAGTGTGGACGTAGCTCAGTCGGTTAGCTGTCGAGCTAACAATCCGAAGGTCGCGGGTTCGCGTCCGACGGGTTCTCACAAACTGGTTGCTTGTCTTAATGTCGTGACCTACGGCAGAGATGACGAGAAGTTGTGGTGCTGTATTCTAAAGGTGTTTTCGCGTTTTCCTGTTATGTATAGTGGTGCTCATACGGGTCCTTTATTTGGTCATGTATATTGCTTCAACTTTGAAAGCTTTCTTCACTATAAATATATTGGAAGCAGGAATACCTGAGACCTAAATATGCTACCCCACGCGGCTCAATGACCAGAATGCTGATGTGCGACGCCAACATACGATACACAGGGATTGGGAAACGGCCAGGGACGGAAGTGTGTGGTCACCCGGCAGTAACCGGCGACGGCGACAAGGCGTTACGTCACGCCCTATTGTGTCCCCTAAAATTTTGACATCCCAGAGCGATTACGTCAACAATCATTTGACGTCAGAGAGAAATCAGGTTGTCTGCACTGAAGAGGGATGGCGGGACTGCCCGTGCATTGAGGCACACCTCGCTAGATGATAGGCTAATGCTGACAAGTCAGGGACTGGATTTGACTGGGGTAAATCACTTATGCATAGAGGTTTAGTCATGTCGATGGAGGTCGAACACCATATCGTGTGTACGTGATAATAGTTATGTGTATGGCAGTCAGTTTTAGCGTTTTCCTATTACAGTATATGGCCATAAGTGAGTCAACATAATTTTTTTAAAGTAATGATTCGAAGGCTAACTCACCCTCGTGCCGTCACTACACATGCTCATGTCTCCCTCGTTCCTTAGTGCGATCCACATTATCCTTAAAGTGTTACCTACATCACTTTTCTGTCACAAAATCACCGATTTATATAAAAGCGCGTCATTCATGCATACACCGTAAAATCTACGTCTGACGCCTGACGTCAACAACCCTTTTCAGTTTGAGGCATATCGGCTCATTCCACGCCACACGTTAATTTGTAGATTACGGAATGGGACGAGTGTGCCAAATGGCATCGGATCCATTCGGCAATTGTCCGTAGAATAAAATCACATGACACCAAGTCTACCCGTAGCATTCGTAATTGTCCGTTACCTATTCGACTCTTTCCGTTCATTTCCGTGACGTCACAGGAATGACTCGATAAATTTGCACATTGTGCAGCAGTGTGGACGTAGCTCAGTCGGTTAGCTGTCGAGCTAACAATCCGAAGGTCGCGGGTTCGCGTCCGACGGGTTCTCACAAACTGGTTGCTTGTCTTAATGACACGTGACCTACGGCAGAGATCGTCCTCACGAGAAGTTGTGGTGCTGGATTCTAACCTAGATTACTTACATCACATATCACGTACACACGATCCCTGAATCAAGGGAAGGGGCCTCGCAAAATCGTGTGTACCCTTATCACCGAAGCCGCCATTTCGTAAGAAATCGGTCATCGATAGTGATGTCATACGTCAACGTTGTTGTACATATTTGGAACTTTCTTTGAGGTGAAGGTCGGTTGAATAAGAGTTAACACAATCACCCTATCCTGCCGATTACATTTTCAGTATCATAATGTATATTTTGCATGTCGTTCAGATATATTTTCATGAAACTAAATTCATTTTCTACATCTAGCCTTATTCAATATCATATCATACGTGGAAAAGGATATGCGTTTGTTATTCTTGGAAAGTTTTTTGTTTGTTTGAATAATATTTACAAAAGATATTGACACATTAAGTGTAGTACACCATATTTTAAACTTTTACACAAGTGTTAGAAGATAAAACGTCGCAAAATCCATAAAACAAGCCATGACGTCAACTAAAATGTTGTAATTTATTTAGTAATTCCATCACATTTAAAGATATGGCTAGTACTCTGTTTATAATGGTGCAACATTAGTCAAAATACACCTACTCAAACAGGAGTATATGGGAATGTAAGAACTAATTTACATATTGGATAGAGCCATCAAAATCGCTATTAGGTGCTTTCTCATGTAATAAGATGTCATCGTTTCTTATAAATTGTGATACTACCAAAACGTATACGGTTACACTGGGGATCTTTGTATTGGAATACATGTAGTTTGGTTCACCGTCGACAAAACATCACGAAAACATAGCGTCCGTATCCACTTCAACGTATCTCCACGTGATCTGAGTTACAATGGCCTACTGTTAAGCACAGCTTAGTCATGCCCCCTTATCTTTATACGTGTATGGGGGGGCGGTGGGGTAGCATAGTGGTTAAAGCGTTGGCTCGTCACGCCGAAGACCCGGGTTCGATTCCCCACATGGGCACAATATGTTAAGCCCATTTCTGGTGTCCCCCCGCCGTGATATTGCTGGAATATTGCTAAAAGCGGCGTAAAACTAAACTCAGTCAGTATACGTGTATGGGACCGCCTCCGTGGTGTAGTGGGTAGAGCGTCCGCAACGGAGAGCGGAAGGTCGCGGGTTCGATACCTGACTGCGTCATACCAAAAGACGTTAAAATATGGTACTTGTTGGTCCCTGCCTGGCGCTCGGCATTAATGGGTACAACAAGGACTGGTGGGCTCGGAGTTAGTATAATGTGTCTGAGTGGGGTATCCATGCTTCGCTGCGGCATGGTATCTCAGTGGGCTAGCACTATAAAACCAGCTTAAGTCTGAGCTAGTACAAGCAGCCGCACATACACACACCCGCGCATGCACGTCGTCATATGAGCGAAACATTCTCAAGCACGACGTTAAATCCAATTTCACCTCATCTCACCATATACGTGTATGGCCTCTCTGTCGTGGTTTGACGTCACACAGGAAAATCCATTTTCGACATTTATTGCGAGTCAATTTTAATATTGAGCGTATAACTTTATACATAAGCGCACCAACTCACTTCATAAATAGGGAAGACCGGGGTCAATTGTAACACGGGGCAATTGTAACACGGGCGATTACTCTAACAGTTTTCGCTCAAGCATAGTGTAGGTGAGTAGAGTTATTTCCCTTTGCTCTCCTGCAGTACACATACAGGCGTTTTTCAGCTGCTCGCTCATGGCGAGAAACAGTTGACGAAACATTGTTTTTCACATAGGAAAGTAATTTTTTCACAAAACGTAATAAAACTTTCTTGATGCAGTAAATGTTGCTTTGAATGAAATTAACTGTTCAAGCGTAAAATTGAGGTATTACGACATATTTTGAAGTAGAAATATTTGAGACTGACTGACTGAGTTTGGTTTTACGCCGCTTTTAGCAATATTCCAGCAATATCACGGCGGGGGACACCAGAAATGGGCTTCACTCATTGTACCCATGTGGGGGTTCGAACCCGGGTCTTCGGCGTGACGAGCCAACGCTTTAACCACTAGACTACCCCACCGCCCCAAATACTTGAGAAGCCCTAAGTTGTTAACATGTGATGTGGCATGAAACATGGCTACTATCATCGGGGGCAATTGTCACACAGTGTTACAATTGCCCCCATTTAATTTTCCCTTGTGTTATGATGATAAAGCAATTTATGATGAAGTTTTTATGTTAGTTCTCTACTAGTTTCATCATAGTAGGACATTTTCAGTCTTATGTTGATAGTATCAGCCCTCGGGTGAAAGTATTTGGTGTTAGTCTTTCTATCATATTTTGGGCATACAAAAAACAAGAATTTTAAACCAAAAACATGTAAAATGTCGGTGGTTACAAAGGTTTAATGTTAATTCATTTCCACCTCAATTAATCAAGATAACATCTTTCCACATTTTAAAAAAAAATTATTTGGAAAATAAGCAGATTGTTACATTTGAACCTTCTGCTAGGGGTCAATTGTAACACTTGCAGTAATTGCATTTGATACGTAATAATTTTGTAACGACATGCTAGTGAATTTTAAATGACACTGAGGTTTAAAGCCAAGATGACAATGTACTAGATAGTACCGATTAACTTTGTGAGCGGTCGACTAGTATCAAATTACAAGAAGTTAAGTAAAAAGTGTTACAATTACCCCGGTCTCCCCTACTTATGTCGTTCAGATATCAGGCAGTATTTTATTCGCTCACACTTTCCATAAAGATGCCAAATGTAAAAATTCGTCGCACAGTGCTTTCATCGGTACACGATAAAAAGCGGCGACATTTACTGTTTTTTAACGCATAACAAAAAACCCGTACAAAATTTAGCAGCTCCATTTTTAAAACCCTCGAAGTATTTGCACTTGAATCTATACCATCGCATCTGAAATTTAATATTCTACATTTCTGTGTAATTTCATAGTCGTAGGTAGATCCAAGACCACGCGAACGCAATTCTCGCACAACGTTCACTTTTTCAAACCTCATGGAAATGTGCGCTAGACAAGAAAAATCCTCGGCATGCAGGGGGTTAACTGGTTCTCAGATCTTTCAGCGCGACTTCAATATACATACGGAGTCCAGCTTCACCAATGCGGATGTGACGTCAAATAAACGAGCAGAGTGTGTGAGTTTAGTTTTACGCCGCACACAGCAATAATCAAGCTATATGGCATAGCGTTTAAATGGCAGCCTATATCGGCTCCTAGCTTTGGCGAACGTTGGCGCGCGCAAAGGGACCCGGGAACCAGCTTATGGCGGGATTGACTGTGCAGTGAGGCACACCTCGCTAGATGATAGGCTAATACTGACCGGAGGGACCGGAGTTTGTCTGGGGTAAATCACTTATGCATACAAGTTTAGGCATGTCGATGAAGGTGGAACATGATAACATGGGTGAGATGGGGGGTTTCAGATGTATTGCAGTCAGTTTTCGCGTTTTCCTATTATGTATAGTGGTGCTCATAAAGGTTCTTCATTTTGTCATGTATATTGCTTCAACTTTGAAAACTTTTTTCACTACAAATATATTGGAAGCAGGTATCCCTGAGAGCGAATTATGCTATCCCATCCGGCTCAATGACCAGAATGCTGATGTGCGACGCCAACATAAGATACACAGGGATTGGGAAACGGCAAGGAACGGAAGTGTTTGGTCGCCCAGTAGTAGGCGACGGCGACAATGGAGCTACGTCACGCCCTATTGTGTCCCCTAAACTTTTGACATCACAGAGCGATTACGTCAACAATCAGTTGACGTCAGGTGAAATTGGGTTTAACGTCGTGCTTGAGAATATTTCGCTCATATGACGACGTGCATGCGTGTGTATGTGTAGCTCCTTGTTCTAGCCCAGACTGAAGCTGTTTTTATAGTGCTAGCCCACTGAGATACCATGCCGAAGTGAAGCATGAAAAACCCACTCAGACACATTATACTGACCCCGAGCTGACCAGTCCAGTACTTGTTGTACCCATTAATGCCGAGCGCCAGGCAGGGACCAACAAGTACAATATTTTAACGTCTTTTGGTATGACGCAGTCAGGGATCGAACCCGCTACCTTACGCTCTCCCGGGCGGACGCTCTAACCACTACACCACGGAGGCGGTCAGTTGACATCTGCACTGAAGGGGGATGGCAGGATTGCCCCTGCAGTGAGGCACACCTCGCTAGATGATAGGCTAATACTGACAAGTCAGGGACTGGAGTTTGACTGGGGTAAATCACTTATGCATAGAGGTTTAGTCATGTCGATGGAGGTCGAACACCATATCGTGTGTACGTGATAATAGTTATGTGTATGGCAGTCAGTTTTAGCGTTTTCCTGTTACAGTAGATGGCCATAAGTGAGTCATCATTAGTGAAATTCCAATAGACTTGCATGTTAATTAAGTTTTGCAAGAAAATGTTTTCACAAATTTTGTTTCGGTGAAATCTCAGCTACATACACATTATTTCCATTCAATTTTCCGATGATAACATAGTTGTCTATGAGATAGATTAAAAGTTGTATATATATATATGGTGCTTAAGCAGGTGTCAGTCGATAACTAATCAACGGAAAGATGAAAGAAAATGTACACGTAGCTGAAGATGATTTCCCGAGATGTTTGCTAAATATCAAAATAAAATGACTTCTACTCAATTTATGAAAACTATTCTTGCAGCAGTTAATTAACATGTAAGTCAACATTTCACTAATGATGACTCACTTTTGGCCAACTACTGTATGTATAGTACTGCTCATACAGGCCTTTATTTTGTCATGGATATTGCTTCAACTTTGAAAGTTACGACAGTACAAATATATTGGAAGCAGGTTGGAACGAGACATAAATATGGACAGGTATCCCTGAGGCCAAAATATGCCATCCCATCCAGCTCAATGAGCAGAATGCAGATGTGTAACACTATATTCAAGTATGCAGGGATCCGGAAAACGGCCAGGAACAGAACTGTGTGCGACAATGGAGCTACGTCACCGACTATAGTCTCCGAAGCTGTTGACAATTAGCGAGTAAAACGTTTGTCATCTAGTGGGAATCTGTCTCTGACATTACTTCGTGATGAATCACCAGTGACATACTTTTAATGAAGTACGATGTTTCTCACTTGTTGGAAAATTACAGTCACCAACTAATGTTTGAAGAGAACATACCAAATTCATAATTCCTGCATAGATAAACACAAAAAGAATAATTCTAAACCATTTTATCATCTTATTTGTTAGGTGAACAAAGATTCTGCAAGTGACCATGCATAAGTGTATACTCCTAAATAACTTTAACATAAATATCCGGTATGGAACCGGGAAATAGCCAGAAAAATGTCCAAATAGCACAATGAGGGGGATACAGGGGGAGGTGGTATGTACATGACACCCAACAGCAGCATATATACAGGAAACTATACAATTGCATCTGAGTAACATCTTAACCACCTACACAAATGACTGACAAAGCTTTGATTATAATGCAAAATGACAAAACTTAAAATGAAAATTCCAATCCAGGTATAGAACCTATGAGGTTCCTGTCAGCAGCTCCTGAGAACAGTCAACAATGGCCAAGGCACAGTGCAGTCAGATTATCAACCTATACGATGTCCTCAGGAAACAGCAGCGGATGACACTAAGGTCGCCAAAGATGGCTGTCACAGATGGCCGCCTCGGGCAGTGAGTGTATACTGGGCTCGGGATGACCGTCTACTCCTCCACGACAGTTTCTTCGACCTCAAGCAAAAATTCAATAACCTCCTCCTCCATGTTATCCTCGTGGCTGTAGATCTCATCTGTGTCTACGCCTGGAACCAGTCAAAGTAATTAGGGATGGGCTCACCTTCAAGTATGCTGACTCGAAATCCTATAACTTTTTATGGAAAGGGTCAACTGCCATTATGACAGTAATACATGTTTACTAGTAAATAGTCCACATGTGCAAGTTACAATAATGTGTATTATTCAGGACACTATCAAAGATATTTAACACCAAAGACTCACAGAGGCAAAGAAATCAATAACTTCTGTAACACCTTTATAAAGTAGTAGCATGTTCTTTTACAAAACAAAATACACTGCATCAAGTGATCAATAGACCTCAATATTGAAAATTAGAAAGAACGACTTAAGTCAACAGCTTTTCAAATTTGGCAGAGTTTAAAGGGGCACTAATCCATAGTGATTAATGTTTCGCGCCAAAGATCTAATTATGTTATGTGGTCAGTCCCTGCTCCCTTGACCGTGATGGACACGGGGACTGGGCAGCTGACCACCTTGGCAGAATTTCTTCAACCTAAACAATGGGATGATAAGAACATTTGATGCCCATTAGATGCAGTTATTTGAAAATATCCCCGGTAATTCTTGTCTGATTGTAATAAAGTATCCCAGCAGTACAGATTTGTTCAGATTTTCTGATGCATGGATGATATGATGACTGATCCAAGTTGATCCTATTTGTGTTAACCTGATATTCATCATGTAACAATATGATGCCTATTGACTATGATATTCTAAACACATATTTGATTTGTTTGAATCTGTAAACTGAATCAACCCCACTTTGCCATTGTTAGATAAATCTGAAAGTATACTTAGGAAAATAGGTATATGCAGTTTTTAATTTTAGTCCACAGCAAATGCTTATCTGTATTTTTATGCAACAATGAAGTTCTGAGCTTATCCTCAAAAACGTGTTGACCATGAATACATCGTAAAGTGCCTGTGTAAAAATAACATCCTACCTTCAAACCGCCAATACGTTGATTGATTTCTCATTGGTGGGGAATAAAACATAACAAAAGCAACAACCAGTCCCAGGGAATTGCTCTGGATCAGTGGCCCTTTAGTTTACAGTTACTTAAAACCGGTACAGCTGTGTGCAATATTTTGTGAAACCCACCATTCCTGAGAGCTAGACGCAATTCCTTGTTGTTCTCATATTCCTCAGTCCTCTTGGCACGGTACTGCTGGAAGTCTTCCATCATGGCGTGGCGCTTCTCCAGCAGCTCCTGCAGGGGTACATTTATCATGTGTCAGGTGGCACACTGTATAGTCAAGGTGTTGGAACTGACCCTTGTTCGGGGTCATACTTTCAAGTCAAAGGTGCCATAATAGCCTTGATGAGTCAACATGCAGTTGTGTGCAACATGATGTAATCACAATTATCTCATTGGTGTGACTAAAGAGTTGTTGGTACATTCACAGGTATCAAACCATGCACATAACAGGGATGTTATCATAACTAACATCAGCCAGAATAATCACACATGACTTCATTTCAGACAAAGAGTTCATAATAGGCAGTACATTATTTTGATCGGCACACACTGAAATCTGTCGTGATGGTGTTTAAACGGATTCCAGTCTGAAGTAACAACAAATGTTGTCTCGCCATACCAAAACAAGGTGTGTATGTTCAGATGGAAACTCTTTAGAACTCCAAATCATGCACTCATTAATGATACTTGGTTACAGCACTCCCTATGTGGCCCTGTATGGAGACATGCTGCTGTTTCACATATATCTACACGTGATACATGTGAAAGGCTGTATGCACCTTGTATGCACCTTGTGTTTCAAAGGAATTAATTTCACCTTTGTTGCGAGGGGTAAGTGGACCATGGGGAGCACCTGTTTTCATGTGAGGATTCAACGGTGGAAAACAGATTGATTACAACTGTATTTCAATACATACCTTTGAAGCAGATTGTTTCTTAGAAATGTCCTCATTTTCAAACTGCTGAGAATATTTCTTCATGTTCTTCTTGATGTCCTGTTGCAGATAAACAGAGAATAAATGTAACAATCTGGAATATGTTGTGACAAATAGTAACTCAACCAAGTGAGTGAGTTTAGTTTTACGCCGCACTCAGCAATATTCCAGCTCTATGGCAGCAGTCTGTAAATAATGAAGTCTGGACCAGACAATCCAGTGATCAACAGCATGAGTATCGATCTGCACAATTGAGAACCGATGACATGTGTCAACCAAGTCAGCGAGCCTGACCATCCGATCCCGTTAGTCGACTGTTACGACAAGCATGGGCTACTGTAGAGCAATATTCTAACCCGGACCTTCACGGGTTAACTCAACGGGTTTAACCTTCCACTGTATCAGCGTTCATTCTGGGAGTTTGTTACAGGACTAAAAACATGAAATGACATGGTTACTACTGTCATTTGGGATCATGTGTTTACCTTAATCATCTTCTCTGTCAACAGGGACGGTGGCCTTGGTCTCCATAGCAACTGACAGAACCTCTCCATTGGCTGCTTGGCCAGCAGATTCCCTTGGAAGTTCCACAGCCAGTAGGCATTGTCCACCTGTAGGAAACACATACCCATTATCAAAGAGTAAACAGAACTCTGACCAGCTACTTCTTTCCTGGAGAATATCCCGAAGAAAGTTGAGCTTCTTGAATCAGTTACAATTCACATCAACCACAACAAGAGATTACTGGAAAATATCCTGCAGAAAGTTGTTGAGCTTCTTGAATCAGTTACAATTCACATCAACCACAACAAGAGATTACTGGAGAATATCAACTAAGTGATGTAAAGACACAGGACTTGCATATAAAAAGAAAGGAAAAACACAAGCTCTAAACACACTTAAGGTAATGGTCGAGTAATGGTACAGTAAGAGCACCAACCTTGTGGCCCCACCAGCTGACCGCTGAAGTAACATAGCGACCAGTGGGGTCCCACTCGATGTCTGTGGCCATGAAGTGCTCTGTCTGTGTCATCACCGTCATGTCAGAAGTGTCCACAAACTCAAGGACACCGTTCATACTGAAACATTGACATTTACTCAACATTTACTCAACATCAAGGTAGGCCACAGATGAGTGAGACAGGTCTTCAATTATTTAGGTTACATTACAACTGGGACACATAATCAACTAACTCATTTTAACAGAGACTCTTTTCTGTAAAGAGCCAATACCTCCACCACAACCAATCAAATGCAATATATACTAAAAGAACTATTACATCTACAGAAAGTTCACCACTGACTGACTGACTGAGTTTGGTTTTACGGCGCTTTTAGCAATATTCCAGCAACATCACGGCGGGGGACACCAGAAATGGGCTTCACACATTGTACCCATGTGGGGATTCGAACCCGGGTTTTCGGCGTGACGAGCCAACGCTTTAACCATTAGGCCACCCCACCGCCCAGAAAGTTCACTACTTTTTTCTGAGAGGTTATTTGGGTAGAAAATGATGAAATGATATAAGTGTAGCATGCGCTATATACAGTATTGTTCTGGCCGGATTAAATTGTTACTAGGTCATACGGATATTTCATTACACTATTTTCTGTATAATGATTTTCCATGAAAATCAAGTGTAATATGTGTTAGCTCAAGACTATACCCTCTTAAATATTTGATGCATATGTCATGCTTGTTTTACTATTTCACTAAATGATACTCAAATATCACCATGTATGCTTCACTGAAAGTTTGTCTTACTACATCACCAAATGATACTTAAATATCAACCCTGCACGCGCTTCTCTGAAATGCTTGTCTATTACTGTTTTTCATCAAGTGTCCTTATGCCATCCTGTATCCTCTTAGTAGTTGATCCATATGTCATGATTGTTTTACTATTACACCAAATGATACTCAAATACTACCATGTATGCTTCACTGAAAAGCGTGTCTTACTACTTCACCAAATGATACTTAAATATCACCCTGCATGCTTCATTGAGATGTTTGTCTACTACTGTATTTCGTCAAATGTCATTATACCATCCTGTATGCTCCACTGGAATGAATAAAAATTAAAAAAAAAAAAAAAAAAAAAAAAAAAATGATGAAAGGGTAAACATACTTTTGGTAATGTAGTAATGTTGAAAGATGATCTACTGCACAAGCAACACAACTATCCTAATGCTTGGGTGCAACTGGTCTTGGCCGCCATGACTCTAGTCATCGGTCACAAGGAGCAAGTCAAAACCCAACAAGGTTGTCTCCACAGAAGAATAACCTACCTCCTCAAACCAGCCAGAATAATAAACTGTCCAGTAGGACTCCAGAACAAATGGTTGGCAACACGCTTCTCCAGTGTTTCTGAAAAACAAGAAATCTTTCTTTCAGTATGAGTTGGTTATGGTCAATGTGAGACCTTCCGATCCAGAATGACCCACCTCAACTTTAGATTTCAACAGGCAATATTTGCAAAACCCTGGATTACAAAAAGAAACATGCCAAATTTATTTCGTCTATAACAGTTTTAAGCAACAGAGGTAGCAAACTAAGGCAGCTTGGATGAGAACAACGTCTGGCTTGGCATCTCCATTAGTATTTTGAATACAGCAAACGCCACTGTCGTACAATTCTGCTACTCACTGAGATGTTCCACCTTTCCCCTCGGGAGCAGCATGTAGAACGACACACATATTCTGGGAGATTCACCATGGATGAAAGCAAACTTGTTTCCATTAGGTTCCCAGGCAAAGGCATGGACTATCTCTGAAATTGACATATTCATAAATAAATTAACAGACTTTGGCATCACCTCCTCGCGTCTTACATTGCAGTATGTGTTATAGGACATGAGCACCACACCCTCAGTAACAAAAAGAAAACTGGCACAGAATCTGACCTTGTCTCAATGCTTCAATTTTACCATAGAACAGAACTGATGTAAATGTAAACAGAGCTAATGCTTTTGCCTCATTCAAGCAATTAATTGCTACAATCCCCTAAGACTAATCTCTGAAGGTTTCACCAAGTCTTTGGACTGAGATTGAAAATTATATAGAGACCTTTAAGGCTGCCCCACAATCTGGTGAATTGTGACTGGTGTGGCTGTGAAGAATGACCACCTTAACATCTAACCCTCAAGTCAAACATTTGGAAAGCATGTGATGCATTGGCCATCATACTGTCAGGTGAACTTACCCTTTTGTTCCACCTTGTCAACAGGAATCTGCTTTTCTCTGATCCTGAACAACTCAAAGTTGTAATATATTCCCTAAAAAATACATTAAAGATCTGAAATAATATGGATATAAATAGCAATTGAATTCAAAAAGGTCTCGCATGGATGCTTAAGCACATAAGCCCTTTACGAACCACAGTTACATCAAGACAGGATTCTATGAAGGCATACCAAAATTAATGACTAAAGCAATTTCCTCCTTAAACGTTGTCAGCGTGCAGTGAAACAATCAGCCAAGTCACACAGCCTCATCTCACTATCCAATAGAGTTGCCTGTTATGGCAAGCAAATGGAACATCCATATTTGGAACAAAGTTATTCCAGGTCATTACAAGGCAAACATATAGCATGTGTATGACTGACTGACTGAGTTTGATTTTATGCCGCTTTTAGCAATATTCCAGCAACTTCACGACGGGCATGTGTATGAAGTGAATGCATGTGTGTACATGTCTGGAGTAATGCTTTATTACAGTGCCAGCCCATTCATATGCCATGCTGCAGATACCACTTAGCTCAACATACCGACTCAAAGCGGTCACTGATTTAAGCAGGATTACAACGAGTACAACAATTTTACATCTTTGGTATGAGAAAGTGATCGAGTTTAGTTTTACGCCGCTTCTAGCAATATTCCAGCAATATCACGGGAGGGGACACCAGAAATGGGCTTCACACATCGTACCAATGTGGGGAATCGAACCTGGGTCTTCGGTGTGATGAGCAAAAACACTTTAACCACTAGGCTCCCCGGCACTACCCCTCTTATGTATGATGTAGCCAGGGTCTGAAACCACTTGCTCTCCAGGCAAACACCTTATCCACAAGACGACAGAATTTTCTGGATAACCTATGACATTTTCAAGATGATGTGACCACTTGACACTCACGCTGTATTTGACTTGATCCTTGTCGTCCACCTTCCTGGCCTTGGAGTAGCGGTCCACCTTCACACATAGGAAGTCCCCGTTCTTCTGCCAGTGCATTTTACAGCTGGCAACATTAAACAGGTTCTTGACGCACAGCTCGTTACGCCCAGGGATGTCAATCACTGTCACACGAGCTGGAACGTTCTCATGCTCGGGAACCCAGTAGGCAATGATGTTGTCGCTAGGGGACCATGAGAAGTCTCTGCCAAAGGACACAATATTACTGGTTTACCCCAAACGAAAACTCAATGACGGCAGTGCTGAAATGATTGTCAAGATACAATATGTAGACTTGTCCTGAATGTAAATTGGGCAGGTCATGTGTGAAGTCATAAGATTGGCAACTTTGCTAAGGAGACAGAGAAACACAACCTTATTACATACCTGACAGAGTCTATCTTAAAACTCTTCTTGTCCAGCAAACCAAATGACTACAAAACAGACAACAGAAGAATTATTAGATATTATCATTAAAGATTAGTTTACAATCATAATACTTTTGAGGATCATGAGAGAAATTTTTGAAAATCAGAACCTCAAAGTGTCTTTCTGGTGGCAAAGTTATACCAAAATTGTATTACTTGTTAACAAACAAATATATACTAAACAGGCATTTGAGTTTAAGAATAGATTTAGTACAGACAATGTATAAAAACACTTACAGGTGTTTCATAGACGCTGATTGTGTCCTGGCCAATTCTGGCAAAGTAGGTGCCATCAAAGTTCCACCTGGATGGGAAGTGTCACATTAACCTTATTACGTACATATGTACAGAGTGAGAGACTTTAATACTACTTTGAAACTTTTGGGGTGGGGTTTGTCATAATCAGGGCACACCAGATTCTGAACATACAAACATGTGGCCAAGGGACACAACTCTGTGGTGCTTGACACTGCTACAAACCCACCCCTCCCTTCTCCAACCTGTTCTCTCATACTGAACAGAATCCACACTTCTTTCTTAACACGTTTTAGAAATAGAACCCTGGTTTCGATATCTAGTTTATCTCAGTTAGTTTCCAAACATACAAAATGATTTCAACTATTTGATCAGGAATACTTGTTATTTATATTTCCATATGACATGTTGACCTGAACATACAAACTATTTCTGTTTCTTTGACACAAACACAACCAAGAGGACTGATGAAAGAGAACAGTTTCCTGCAACTGTCACAATAACCCATGGTGATAGAGGCTGGGGAAAACACTCACTTGAAGATGGGCCACGTGCCCTGACTCTCACAGTGGAAACCTCTCTTCTTCTGGCCTGTCCTGATATCCCATATGATGATGGCCTGGGGGTCCTCGTGGCTGTCCTGGAGGGGACTGAATGTCACCAGGTACCTGCACAGAAACACATCATTCATAATTACTGCTTTAAGACTGTAACTGGCAATGATATTTTCATAGTATGCACAGCAACAGAGATGCTGTTGATAGTTACTGCTTAAAGACTATGCGACTGACTCATCTATCATATAAGAAAATTAGGCCAGTATGTGAGTGAGTGAGTTTAGTTTTACGCTGCACTCAGCAATATTCCAGCTCTATGGCGGCGGTCTGTAAATAATCGAGTCTGGACCAAACAATCCAGTGACCAACAGCATGAACATCGATCTGCAGAATTAGGAACCGATGACATGTGTCAACCAAGTCAGCGAGCCTGACCACCCAATCCCGTTAAGTAAGCCTCTTACGACAAGCATGGGTTACTGAAGATCCTAAGGGTTTTAGCATAGGCCAGTATGTACTATTATGCAATATTCCAGACAGTATCTCAGTAGCCTCTGATTTTACAGCTTTCAGAAATGGAATGCTAAACACACTTTGTACACCACTGGGGAAAAATAACTCCAGGTCTATTTACAAGCATGGCATGACAAGTCCATTCGCTTTACCCACTGTATTTACCATATGAAGCACCCCAAAAGCCTGCATTCAAGAGCACAGAAGTCTAACTTCTTTTCAAGTCAGAGAATGCTTCATGTAATGAAGCAGGAAAGCTGTGATGCACAATCTCCCTCACATAAATAATGAGCATGTGGTGGAAGCCATGGCCCACTTGTGACGTGTTTTCAATTACTGTATCACTATTATACGTAACATAAGTAACAGCACTGACCTTTCACATGGTGAGAAATCAATCAGCTGGACACCAGGATGGCTAAACCTCATGATCTGTTCAAACTTCTCCCCTCCCCACAGAGCGATGCCCTTCTGATGGAAAGTGGCCAAGTAATTTCCCTGTGGTGACCATCTTGCATATGTCTCAGTCCATCTCTACAGAAAGATCACATGGTTAGTAGGCATAGGGAGAGTATGTACGTTGACACTGATTGTATCTACTCTTAATACCACTTCAGCAATATTACTGTCTGACAACAGAGGCACATTAGGGAACTGAACAGGTGAATCACCAGCAAATAGTTGCATAAACTGCTTTTACTGAAAGCTGTTGAATCTGGAAAAGACAATATGAAAAGGAATGGAAAGGTAAATCTTCAAACCAGCTTAATGAGCAAAACTAACTTACCGCTCTTTCCTCAATCAAATTTGGCTCAGCCCCAGAGTTGAGGAATATTGCGGTTTTCTCGCCTCCCTCGTAGATAACACTGTACTGGTCACGGCAGTCTTTGTTCTGCAGCCAGTAGCGAAGGTTGCCCTGGAAACAATAAAGAACATCATGGAAAGAGAATGTTTGCATTAGAACAACACAAAAAGGTTAATTGGTTAGGTAACAATGCAATCTAAAAAGAAAGTCAACAGACTACTTGTTATAAACACTTCACATTCAACCTGAAAACAAAGGCTGCAAAACAGTTGACTGCCTTCATTGCAATAAAATTAAATTCAACAAGCATTGTCACTAAGGTGACATAATCCCCCACCGCAAATTATCAAATCAACCTTAAAAAGTAATGAAAATTTAAGATGAAGTTAAATGTCAACAAAAAACATGACCAGTCAACCTCTTGAGAGGCCCAGAAAAGCTGCGTATCCGGGTAAAATATGGATAGAAAATTTCCAATTACGCATTGACAAATAATTGTTGCGTACCATTTAAAATGTTAGATACGCAAAAAGTTTAAAACAAATGCGTACGGAATATATTTATAAAAATTGAAAGGACATTGATTGCTATCAAGTTGTACTGTTAGTATAGGACTAGTGTTGTACTGTCAGTATTGGATGAGTGATCTTTCATGAAATCATTTCCAATATATTTAAGTTGGGTTTGATTAGGTATGACATAAGGCAGAACATACCTGTTTATTAATCTTACTCAATGACATAATACTTAGGTGAGTAAAATGACTGAAATATGCACACGTTTGAAAGCAGTGGGTAATGGAAAATGAAATACCCACTCAACATTCATAATACCCACTCCAAGAATATACGGTGGGTACAGTGCCAACATGAGCTAAATCTTATCTGGAGCTCTGCTCTTGATATCTTCTCTTTAGTTGTTCAAACACACAAATATTTTCAAGACTGACTTTGACCTTGACATGTATGTCATAGTGTATGAAATATGCAAAAACGGTACTAAAGAATTGCTTATTGAAAAACATTCAAGGAAAGTCTTGAAAGTCTATGAAGAAGGTCCAGTGAATTCAGGTTAACATGCTGAAATCTTCAAAGTGCCACAGTGACCTTGAAAATGACATGAAGGTCACCAAAATCGACGGGGCCCTGTGCCTTCCCCAGATAAAGCTTGGTGTTGAATATGAAGACAATCCAGTGAACGGTTCTTAAGACTGACTGAGTTTTGGTTTTACGCCGCTTTTAGCAATATTCCAGCAACATCATGGCAGGGGACACGAACCCAGGTTCTCGGCGTGACGAGCCAACGCTGTTACCACTAGGCTACCCCACCGCCCCGATTCTTAAGATAGCTTAACATGCAGGTTATCATGCTGAAATCTTCAAAGTGTCGCCATGACCTTGAAAATTACATGAAGGTCACTAACATCGACTTGGCCGTGTGCCTTCACTAGATAAAGCTTGGTGTTGAATAAGTAGAAAATCTAGAGAGCGGTTCTTGAGATATTTCGCTGACGATTAAAACGTTCAAGTCCCCTTGTGACCTTGAAATGAATGTCAAGGTCACCAAACCTGACTGGGACCTTTCTTATACTGTGATGAACCTAGGTACCAAATATGAAAACAATCTAGTCAACGGTTCTTAAGATATTCTAATTCGTACGTACGGAGCCTAATACTATATTCCCCGCTTAACGCGTTGCAAAGGATAATAAAACCCTGTTCATCTAAATCTTCTGGTACCTTGCATTATACAACATTCTTGTTCATTTCAAACATTGATTACCAGAGTCAAGAATACAAGAATTCTATGTTAACTTACAGGATCATGATACGCCTTTGGTTCTGGTAGAGTCCACTCCTCAGGAACATTTTCATATCTGCACAACAAACGGAATACAATTAAAAATTATTTAAAATCACTGATTACATGGTTGAGAAATCTTTACTGCCTCAACAACTGGAGTAGCAATCAATGACCACCATGATGATTCCCTCTAGAACTTCACAATAACAGGTGACCTGTCTTTAAGACTTTCTGTTGTTGTTTTTGCCTCAGACCTCTATTACCTTTGACACATTAACAGCTTATCATCCACACTTCCACAGCTTATCGTCCAAGTTGCTAAATAGCAGGAAATATCAAAACATGGTAAATAATCAATATGGTTTCAATGATGACACCCCTGTTTTAGATTTTATTCTGTTTATTTTCTTAACACTGCACTCAGCATTATTCTATTTATGCGACAGCAAACTGTAATCGTGTCTGGACGAGACAATCCAGTGAAAGACATCATAAATTAGGATCTAAATAACTGAGATACAATGATGAGTCAAGTCAGTCAGCGAGTCTGACCACCGAATCCTTCATGGATTGCTGGAGATCAATTCAAACCCTGATCTTCACAGATTGTTTCACCTCTACATGTCTATGACAGGTAACGGTTAAAGGAGAATTTCCAAATCTGAAATACACAAGTGTGCCATGTCTCATCCTAAATCTTATGTTGGCAATGTTGGTTCAATCTTCCAGTCACAACCATCTTTACATACCTGTCGAAGTCCGAGAAGAGATTGACAGCAAATGTATGCATCCTGTCCAGCTTATAACCATTAGTCATCTTCACCGCTTCCTGTGCATGCAGGGGGGATGTGTATTCCAAGAAGATGTACCTGAAAGAAACAGGTCAACATTATGGAAATATTACTAGTAAAAATACTAATCCTAACTTTCAACTTTTCCAACGTCTTGATTCATCAGAATAGTGGCTATGTTGATTCCTGTAGTCTGTGACTTTAGCTACTGGTCCATAGCCTGAGCCTAGCAAAAGTTTGTCTACTGGGTTTGGTTTGAATTTTTGCATTCCTTCAGTGCGATGAGCCAACATATCAGCTACTAGTCTACCCAACTGCCCCATTTCTGGCCCAACAGGCTTTGATACTAAAGTCTATATATCATCACTACAATAAAATGATGACATAAGACAGATTTGAATTAAAAGGTTTTCACACAGACTTGTGTGTGATATAAAATGACAATGTTCCATTCAATTTCCTCCCAGGGAATATATACCAAAGAATCCAACAACTTTACCGTCTATAGTCGGTGGATATTCTGTACCAAACACATTTGAGCCTGTTACACTTAGTACCAGATACAGGAACATGAGTTCAAGAATTTTACAAAAGTCAAGCTTTGGAAAAGTGTACAAACTCACAGAACACTTATGCATCAATATCACAATTTTTTAGCAGTTGTTAATCATCAAAATTCAGGTGGCAATAACTATAATGTTGCTGAGCAATGATTAGTCACAGTTAATAGATTGTTTCATTGGATGCTAAACCTTGTTGACTGGTCATACCCTTTTGTCTTGCCGTCTTTTTCTGGGTAAAATTCATTGACAATATTGCCAAATTTGGAAAACAACTTCCTGATAACATTCTGCAGCTTTTCCAGTCTTTCTGGTCCAACTTCAGGAACATTGTCTACCACTATCACGGAGTCAATTCCATCAGTTGGCTTCGGCCTGGACTTCAACAAGTCGGGATATAACTCTGTAATTGGAAAATTAATTTGTTTGCACACAACTGCAGAAGTCAACAGGGTTAATAAAGCACAATTGCTCTGGCACAAATGAACATAATGTAATGTTATGCATATTCCAAACCTTAATGAGGTGAGGTGAAATTGGGTGAACGTTGTGCTTGAGAATATTTCGCTCATATGACGACGTGCATGCGTGTCTATGTGTATGTGCGGCTGCTTGTACTAGTCCAGACTGAAGCTGGTTTTATAGTGCTAGCCCACTGAGATACCATGCCGCAGTGAAGCATGAATAACCAACTCAGACACATTATACTGACTCCGAGCCGACCAGTCCTTGTTGTACCCATAAATGCCAAGTGCCAGGCAGGGACCAACAAGTACCATATTTTAAGGTCTCTTGGTATGACATGGTCGGGGATGGAACCCGCAACCTTCCGCGCTCCGGGCGGACGCTCTAACCACTACACCACGGAGGCAGTCTCCAAACCTTACTTTAATGATCATAAACAATGTTTGATCATAAAAACATTGCTTCATGTTAATCTAAAAAGTAAAACTTCAGCCCAGAAATTCTGACTTGAAAATTGGAAAAAAATCATAAACATTGATGTAAGCTATATAATCATCTGTGTACAGATGCAGACATATGTTGTGGATGTTCAGGAACCAGTAACTTCATCACACACACCACAAAGTGACAACAGATAACATAATGAGTGAGTA